>NW_028324164.1:1087500-1397500 GCF_054372755.1 Phalangium opilio
GTGTAATTATTCCCCAAATTATACTGCAGTAAAAGGTACAGCGTCTACACCGATTAATTTTCCTTATCCATTGCTTATTAGGCACGAAACCAAAAGTGATCACCCCCTTTGATTTTAACCCCAACATGCTAAAATTGCTCGCTTGTCTTTTTCCCATTGCAACCAACACTCTACCATTTCATTTCATTTTAAAACTTGTGTTCTTGAGAGTAGAAAGTTCAAAAAAAAGAAGACTTCCCAATTCCAATGAAATCTGGTTCATCCGACCCGTTTTCTAATTGTTGTTCGTGTCGGTCTGTGTGTACTCGAGCCCATAGGTGCCTAAGGTATCCATGCAAGGCAAATGGTGTAGAGTGCACCGATCGATGTATTTCCGTAGTTGTGGGCAAATAGGTGCTAGTTTGCAAAAACCAGCAAATTCCTAGCAACTCACGCGCCCCAGACCCTCAAATTATTGTGGGAAGAGCAGGGGAGCCAACTCGGGACCTCATCGAAGAATTGGAAAAAGGTAGCGAGGATTCTCATTCCCAAGATGAGGATCCCAACGAAGATACATCCTCAGAAGAACTTCCCGAGCTGGAGGTTAGGTTTTGACTTTTTAAAATTAATATAAAATATGGCCAGTTTGATGGTCCGGGACATTTAGTTTTGCGTGGCATAGCGTGAAAGTAGCCTAAGTCATTCTTTGTTAATTAGCCAGATTTCTTTCAAGACCATTTTAACATAAAGCATCTGAAGATAAATATTGGATGCCCGCATGATTTGAATGACAGCCCCCTTTTTTAGTTTCTTATGATGTAAATTTTATAGGCCACCCCAGCTCCCAAAAAACGTTGTAGGAGTCGTGGTGCCCGTTCAAGACGCCAACGTGACTCCGTGCGCCAACCGGCTCAAAAAAAGGCTGCGACAAGCCCAAGACCCGGCGATGAGGGGACATTTTCTGTTTTGGGAGTGTCTGCCGAAACAGAGCCATCGTCTATTAGTGAAAGTATATCTAGAGCCGTTGATCGAGCCGTTGATGTACGTGTAAATATGTATATATATATATATATATATATATATATAATTTTTTTAAGTTAACTTCAAAGGTAAACTACATTTTTTCTAGGATGTTATCGACGGTCTAGATATTACTACTAAAGATAGACTTCTCCGAAGACTGGCGCGGTTGATTCGAGAAACAGAAAATATTTTAGGAGAAAGTAAGACATTTTCTAATTGTATAACAACAGAGACTTTCCATAGACATTTATATCTGTGTTCAATTGGGCTTCAGCAGTCCTACTTTCTATGCTATATAACATTCTGACTGAACACGACTATGTATAGGTCTTTGCGTGAAAAAATGGGACAAGAAGTAGGGGTCAAAAGTCGGTTTACGGGTACGTGAATATGGCGTTGAAAGGACATACTCCTGGAAACAACAAGGGGACAAGAAAGGGGAATGAAATGGCGTCACAGGCTATACTTTAAACGAAGAGAATAGAATGAAGAGAAGTAGAAACTAACAGCTTCGGCAAGACATTTTTCGCTTTTCGTATTTAATTTTACGCTAAATTTTAAGAGAAGTCCCAAGCTTTTGTCCTTTCCTGGACGCGCGCACGATTTGCGGGGAGAGAGGTAAAGCGCTAGCGCCCTGAATGAGAGAAGGTAAAGGTAAGTTTAAGAGAGAGGGGAAGACAGGGGCCGATTTGGAGAGAAAGATAGTGGGGAAAGCGCTGGCGCGCTGAATGAGCAGAAGCAAATAGAAGGTTATAGCGGACAGCTGCATTTTGGCCTTCACAAACAATATCATAATTCTTATAGACTTACCCATTCAGGCTCCAAATCATATGAACTCAACCCTAGGCCTATATCCATTCTAATAAATTGGAGTCTCTAGCTCGAAGGCGCTCTATTGCTCTACTTGAGCGCCCCTGTGTTTAGATAGGCGGAACTAGAGATAAATTACAAGTATATATAGCCTGACTAGCCTAGGGAAATGAGTTAGTTAGTTAGTTCCTGGAGTAGTAAAGTAAGAAGCTAGTCAGTAGGAGTTCGATTCAACAACCGAGTGGCTAACACCTGTCATCGGAGAGATAGAAGGTCGACATCCCGACCCTCTAACGGCTTCTGTTTTTCAATCAGTGAATTCCCGCGATTTGCTTAGTTTCCTAGTCGCGTACCGTTTATAGTAGGGCACAGACACAGTTCACATGGCTCTTAACAACATCTCTGTAATTGTTTCAATTCTTAAGTTCGGACATTCCCTACTGGCGCTTCCCATAATTACTTTCACTCTACATATGTAGATAGTCATTATGATAAATTTATTATATTTAACTAACCCCAAAATTATTATTATGTATAAATACCACTAACCTAACGAACCTGGATAATAAAGAGATCATTATATGTCATCTAAATTTTGGTCTTAATTATTCCTTGACCTGCTAACCATAGCTTTTAAAGCCAATCGATTACAGGGGAGAAATAATTGGCGAGCTTGCCAGGACCCGAATATTTCGAGTGTTAGGTTAGGTTACATTTAATTTAAAATGTTGGATAGCCTAGGCTTAGAGCCGTAGTCTTTAGGATCGGACTTTTTGGCTTATCGGTAAGTGTGCACTTTTTCCCCTCCGGTAAACCAGTTTGAACCAGTTATAAGATGTGGCGTAATCGAAACAATGCAGCCCCGGAGACGGAAAGCTACTAGGGCGCTTCCCCCGTGTTGGCTGCGGGAGCTTGTCGCTCAAATAGATTAGCCAATCAGAGAGGCGCTAGCGCTGTATCACGTGATCCTCGCCGTATCGCCGCTAGACGCGCTTTGTTAGAACAAAGCACTAGCCGCGCGTTTTAGCCAGTTGCGCATCACTGACCCTGTTGTTTCAAGTATATCACCATCAACTATGACCACTCCGCCCGTTTCTGTAAGTCAAACTAGTTATCCATTTTCTAATATTAATCCTAGGGTACCGCAAATTAGGTTTAGTACAACACAGACCGGTTTCAACCCCTTTTCTGTTGCGCCTTCAAAACCAAGGCATAACACTAATACGCATGCCAATGTTAGTGTGCCTAGCTCTTATGTGAACGGTAGCGAACCATCAACTTCTGGTCCTTCACATTTTGTTCCTCAAGGAACTTTACCAGTAGCGGGTCGGAGTTCTGTAGCTTCCTATGGACCTTTACATTCCACCTCTTTTGATCAATTTTTGTCTGTTCCGGCACCAGATCCATCAATTGCCATGTTAAACGCTAAGCTTACTGAATTAACAGAGCTAGTGTCTACTTATGTAGCTTCCAGTACCACGAACAATGCTACAATAGCTTCAAACATGTCACAAGGTGCTAGGATATAAAAACCGGATTTTAGATTTATGGTAACTGTACAGAAGCTGCCAATTTCCTGTATCAATTAGACGGCTTTCAATTGCTACATTCTTTAAATGACATTGATATTTTAAGATTAACGCCTACTTTAATGATAGATGGAGCAAAAGTATGGTATCGGCAGAAGAGGATGGAAGAGGAAATGTTCTTACTTAATTTTAAGCTAAGATTCCAGGCTTACTTTATGTCTGAAGATAAACAACGGTTAATGAGGACCAAGTTAATTACTACTAAACAAAGTCAGGACGAAAGTGTGGTTCAGTTTATTGAACGTATGCAAAATATGAATTTTGCCTTACGTAATCCTTTCAGGGACTTAGAATTACTTTCCTTGTTAGAAGAAAACTTACGTCCTGTTATTAGTTTATAAAGAAATTATAATACTATTTCTGAGTTAAGGTTACATGCTCAGACAGTAGAATCACGACTTTATAATAACCCGTCAACACCAAAAATTCGCGTTAGCGCTGTTCGCTTCGCAAGGTTTGCAATGCTCGCAAGCGCCTACGCGTCTCGGCGACACATGCAAAAACCGCCTGTTTTACCTCTTGCCGAGAGATGCTTGCACTAGTATGCGAAGAGGCGCGAACCACGCGTTCGTATTGTTCAGCCAATCAAGGCGCGATATCAAAGTACCACGTGATTCTTCCTTTTTTACGTTTCACCAGACGACACACAGGATATGGAGAGATTGACCGTGTTGATGCCAAGGCCTAAATAGATTAGTTTGATTTATTTGTGAAACGTTTGGAATATGGGGATACAAAAAATGTAAATGAAATAAATGACGAGGCTTTGATAAATGAAGTAAGGGAATTTCCAGAACTTTGGAACAAAACTTGTAAAGGTTATCGGAACAACAGAAAGAAAGATGCCGCATGGGCTCGAATCTCCGAAAGGCTTCACCAAACAAGTTAGGTGGTATCTTTTATTAAATAAAGTAGAATTTAGCCCTTTTTTGTCAATTGTAGTCGAAGACCTAAAGTCGAGATGGAAGTCAATTAGAGACAAGTAGGTCCGTGAAAAGAAAATTATGAACGGACAGAAATTGAGCGGCGGTGGTTGTTCGAGCAGAGAGGTATGGGACCTCTACGAAAGCCTTCATTTCCTTAAAGACTCGATTAGCCACAGAAAGTACGTGAATACAAGAAAAATAAACAGCTAGATTTAACGATTCTTGTTTCCATGCAGAACAATTAACAATATGTCTCAAGCAAATAAAAACGAGGTGGCCGATAAGAATCCTGATAAGCCAGAAGATGGTCATGAGGAAATGGTTTTTGAACATAAAGATGAGGACTTCATTATCGAGGAGCCAATTAATGAGGAGGCAAATGCGCTGTCCGATGCTGGCCAAGAAAAACCAGCTCTACGTCTAGCTTGAGTGCAAGTGACAGTCGGCCCAGTACGTCTTCAAGCAAACGTGAAGGTGAAGAAACATTTATGAAATCAGCCAAATATAAAAAGCCATAACAAAAGGTTGATGCCTATGAACAAACGCTCCTAAATATTTGGAAAGAAAATACAGGTAAAATCAATGCTAGCTCCTGCAATGCCATCCCAGAGGATCCGGATCGTTTATTTCTGTTGAGCCTAGAAAAGGATTTTTAATCCTTAAATGATAAAAACAAAAGAAAAGCAAAACATGCTTAATTAGACAATCAAGAAGTTGTGCAAACATACTACAGCTTTTACAACAGCCTCAGCATTCACTGGGTCAAGAGGTATAGGGCTTTGTAAACATCTAAATCTAGAACTGAGAATTCCAAATGAATTCTCAATGGTCATTCTAGCACGAGACAATCTATAGTTGCAAAAATCTTTGGCACGCCAAAGAATTTTGCTCTCTTCGCAAGCCTCGCTTAGTAGACGTTTTTTTCTGGTGTGAACGAAACGCGACGGATGAAAGCGAACAATGAGAATGCGGCGAACGACGTGAAAACGGTTGGTGTGGACGGGCTATTAGGGCTTGTCAAACTAGAGTAACCTCTAGTTCTTCCAGAAGTGATAGTTCTCGAAGTATGACCGCAGCTAGTCAGGTTACCCAAGCCACGTCTAATTCTAGTAGCTCTACTAAGCTAGTATGCCATAAATGTGGGAAGGCGGGACATATTAGATCTCATTGTCCGGATTCAAAGAGAAATAAGCCTGTTTCTCCTAAATCCAAGGCATCGCAAACTAGTAAGAAGAAGAAGGGAAACTACATAGATGCAAGAAGGACAGAAGAGGGTCCCTTTCTTGCAATTTTAAAACCCCTCTTAATTCCTATATTTTAGCTTCTTCTAGTGTTTCCCCTAATTCGTTATGAGAAATTTAGCTATCATAGACTTCCCTAGTGTAACGGTAACTTTGTTAGGCAAACCCTATTTATTACCAGCACCACCGATCTCAATTGGTACCATTAAATCTGCTAGTGAGCAGCAAGACATTAGTCATGCGCTACCGGAAAGTACTATAACACCATTTCAAATCCAGGAACTGAAACAGTTATTGTTGAAGTTTCCTGCGGTAACTACAGCTAAGCCAGGTCGTACTCACATGACGACATATACTATCAGATACAGATGACAGTAAGCCTATAAGTACTATTGCCTATCGTTGCACAGAATCAAAAAGAGCAATCACTAAGGAACACATAGACAAAATGTTGAAGACAGGACAAATACGTCCTTCCCGAAGCCCCTGGTCCTCCGGAATTTGCCAAGTACGTAAAAAGGAAGGGGGATGGAGATTCTTTATCGATTACAGACCTCTTAATAAGGTTACTAAACCAGATCCCTATCCTCTTCCTAAGGTGGAAGACGTTTTGTTAGGCCTTAATAAGCCAAAGTACATAATTTCGTTGGATTTAATGAGTGGGTACTTTCAGGGCCTTATGGATCCTGATAGTATTTGCTAGACTGCCTTTTTTTCCCCCTTTGGAAAGTACGAATTTGTGGTGATGCCCTTCGGCTTGTGCAATGCACCCACCACTTTCCAAAAACTCATGGATGAGATGTTTAGAGTTAAATCTAAATTCACCATATTTGTATATTTAGATGATCTTATTATTATTAGTTCCCGTACTTGGAAGAAACACTTTAATGCATTAAAAAATGTTTCTATACAATTAACCAAGGCTGCTCTTACCCTAAACTTAACGAAATGTCACTTTGCTAGTCCGTCTACATTAATTTTAGGTCATGTTATAGGTAGTACAGGTATACATGTTAACCCGGATAAAACCATAGCTATTAAGCCTCTGTCGGATTTCTTAGGCTTTACGGGATGGCATATTATGTTTATACCCCATTATGCGGAGCTAGTAGCTCCTTTGAACCCTCTTAAGCGTAAGAATATCCAATGTGTCTGGAGTGAGCAATGTGAAGAACCCTTCTGAAAATTAAAAGCACCTATAGTACAAGCTAGTGAGCATCCTGTCTACCATTATGATCTATGTAAACATACGTACCTAACTTCGGACGATAGCAACATTGGTTTGGGCGCTATGCTTAGTCAAAAAGAGGGAAAAATAGAATAGCATATAGCTTACGCTTCTACCCTGCTGAATATAGCTGAAAAGAATTATTCGTTATAAGAATGCTTAGCTATATTTTGGGCTACTAATCGATTCAAGCATTTCTTAGATGGGAAGGACTTCACAGTGGTCACTGATCATAAAGCTCTACAATGGCTTTACACACGCACTGACCCTTCATATCGCATAATACGTTGGATTATGTATCTGCAGACTTATAAATTTAAGGTAGAATATCGTAAGGGCGTAGAAAACGTGGTCGCGGACGCGTTGTCCAGAGATATTCCTCCCGAAGGCTATGTGTTAGGAGCTACACTAAGGCCTAGACATAATCAGAATGCTATTCTTCCTCCATTGCCTCCTGTCATGGATACCTTTAATTTAGCGGATATTGCGCGTGAACAGGCATTCAAACTTTAAAGAAAGACTTAGAGACTAGCGATAGGATCAATCCCCTATTCGAAATCGTTGATGGTTTAGTCTATAGGAGACGGTATGGTAACATGCCACGTAAAATATACCTGCCTACTAGTTTAAGACCACAAGCGTTGCACTTTTTCCATACACATATGACTGCGGGACATAGAGGTAGAGATAGCACTTATGAACGTGTTAGATTCAGATATTATTGGCCTACACTACGTAAGGACGTCGCCTTATTTGTTGCCACGTGTTTAATGTGTCAGCAATATAAGGGACGGAACCGCATAACACCCGGTTTAATGCATTCGACCGTTGTCGAACAACCTTGGGATTTGGTAGGCGTAGATATCTTGGGTTCCTTACCACTAAGTTCTTCGCATAATCGCTATATTTTAGTGTATGTGGATTATTACACACGCTTTGTGCAACTAATTCCATTGAAGAATATACAGCTGAGACAGTCAGTAAGACTCTCAAAAGTCTTATACTGCGTTGGGGAGCCCCTAAGGCTATAGTTTCTGACAATGGGACGTAGTTTGTGTCCCGAGTTTGGAACGATACGTGCGCGCTCTTCAACATTACTTGCACCTACACGACCCCCTATCACCCTCAAACAAACGCTACAGAAAGAGTCAATAAATCCATAGGCATTATGCTAGGTATTTATGTAGGTAACGAACACCGCCATTGGGATCGAAATCATGATCTCTTAGAGTTTTCTCTTAACACTACACCTCATGAAACGACAGGGCGCACATAGTTCTATTTAAATCATGGTAGAGAAGCTCGCTTACCCTGGGAATTAGCTTTGGAGCCTTTCCATCCTCCTGATTTAACCCAGGTTGGAGATAATTTAGAGACTAGAGTTACCCAGTTACAGGCAGATGTTCAAACCATTAGGACTCACATAGATCGCATGCAAGCTAAGCAACGATACTATTATAATCAGCGTAGGGAAGATTGGGACTTAGATGTAGGCATGTTTGTATGGAAAACCACACACCCCCTGTCCCATGGTGCCTCTTATTTCTCAGCTAAGTTAGCTCCCAAATGGGATGGACCTTATCGCGTCATCGAGCGGTTGGATGAACTACGCTAAGTGCTGGAGGAAGTGGCTACTGGTTAACGATCGTTGGAAAATATAGCTCATCTGAAGCTATATCGAACAACCGATTAGTTCTTGCCGTCATCAACACAAGAACCCGACCAGGAAGATCCGCCTTCAGGAGCATTGCACCCGACTGACTCAGAACCTGAGTCAGAAGGCGTTCCTGATGAGACAACACTTCCACAGGAGTCGCCTCATACCAGTCCACGATGCTACACTTTAAGAGACTTGGCCTGTGCCAGTCCTAGCCCTCCTTGTCCAACTGCTCCATCGAAGACGCCTTCCGCTCAACTTGGTCCACGTGTCACGGCTCATACTGGTCCTTACGACGATCATGGTCCTGTCTCACCACAGCCTGGTCCGAGTTCGGCACCACAGTATGTTCCGCCACCGGATCTGGGAGGATCTGCCCGGATTACACCCCTCAGTCTGCAACGAAAACGTCCTGCCACTTCTTCGTCGACTTCAAGGGAACGGGAAGTTCCCTATCCCAAGTTGGCTCGAGTTGGTAGAGTTTCTGATATATCGGAAGCCTTGGATATTGTTAACGAAGATCCTGCACCTGGGGAAGACGTCTCGGCACCTGTCGCAGCATCTCCCCCTCAGCTTCTTCTACAATATCCTTTCCTTACTGCTCAAACCATACGACCGTTTCGACGTGGTTACACCAGAGAAGTAGTGCAGCGGCGGATAGTTGAGCCTGGTGGTCGGGAGCGAGACATATATTATTACGCACCGCTGCCTCACCGGATCAAGTTAATATCACGGAATGACGTGGCGAAGTATCTGCGAAGTCACCCGAACCCTAAACTAACCATTGAGGACTTTGACTATTCTCGAAAAGCGATTTATGCGCCTCCTTGGGAAATAACCTGGATGGCTTTTTAAATTGCCATTATTTAATCAATATTTTATACAAATTTAGGACGTGCGGCATCTTCATGATGACGAGGACTTAGATGATGGACCCGTTTCCGTAGGAACGGACATATTAACGGTAGCAACAAGACCACCGGTTTCGACACGTGAAGTGTCGGTAACCACTTCTACCGCCCCGAATGTGGAGACTGTCCAGGTCCGTCGACGCTTTTCAGCCAACCGTCATCTCCGAAACCAATCAGCATCACCGCCACTGCCCCTTCTTGTTTCAACTGAAACACTGGATGCACCCGCCCTACCATCTGCTGAGCAGGAACAGCCACCTGCTAGGCGGGAACGACCACTTACAAGACGAGAACGTCCTTCCCCAGTGCGGGTAGTTCTTAGTGAACGCCGATTGGCGGGAAGAGGAACATCTGTGGGTCCTGCAGTACAACCTAGTCCTGGTGTCGTTCCAACCCTTGCTGGGGTGCCTTCTCGGGGTATTTTTCGAGGGGCACTCCTGCGACGGTTGGCGACACCATCTTCACCACCTCAACCATCTTCTTCGGTTGCCTAATTGCCGACGCCTCCTCCTCCGTCAGGCCAGGGTCGGGCATTGTTGCCTACCCCAGCAACACCGTTGAATCGAACGGCACATATGACCCCCCGAACCACTTCGGGTGGGTTAACGTGTTACCGATGTGGGTGCCCGCACCACGAGCGGGATTGCTCGTATAGGAGGAGGGTTGATCGAAAAAATGTATTCCTTCCCTCGGGAAGAAAATTCTTTCACCCCTATTAAGTATATTAAGCGCCAGTAGGGAGTAGGAATGTCCTTTTTTAATGTGTGGGGGGATGTAGCGGACAGCTACATTTGGGTCTTCACAAACAACATAATAACATTATAGACTTACCTATTCAGGCACCAAATTATAGGAACTTAACACTAGGCCTATATCTAAGGTTTCCCACAGTTCAGTTCAAACAGTTCAGTTTTCGGTTCAGTTCAGTTATTTTCGGTTTCAGTTTAGGGACTAAACTGATTTGATTGCTTCAGTTCAGTTTCAGTTTGCACATCTCCAAACTGATCAGTTTTCAGTTCGGTTCGGTTTATTTCTTAAACTGAACTGATAAAAACTGAACTGAAGAGATAGTTAAGTACTCTTTCGATCTATCGCGAGAAACGATATCAATACGTTCCCGCAAACATTAGTAGAACAATAGAAAACTGGCATTGTTTAGTATTGCATGCTGTATGATATTTTGGGGGATGTGTCGCGTAAAGTTACCTTATTAGTGTCGCGTAGAGTTAAATTATTTCTGTCGCGTATATTTCATCATTTATGTCGCGTATATTTAATTACGCATAATATAATATTAATTATTTATTAGTATTTATATTAATAAATAATTAATATTATAATAAATAAATTAATATTAAATTTTATTTATATTACTATTAATTAATTATATTAATTTAAGTCCCGTGATTAGCTGGAACCCTCTGCAGAGAGACACAGGCTAAAAGAACACCAATAATTAGTAACTAAAAAGGGTATCATAATTAGTTAACTAGTCAAAGGTTAATTGCTAATTGTTAATAATTAGTAGTTAGTGAAATAAACGTGACTTTTAAGGTATGGCACTTGACGATTCCAAAATAGTAGTAGTAGAAAATGTTAAAGGTTAATAGTTACAATCTGGGGATTTTGGGCCTCTGACACCGTATTTTTCTTCTTGATAATCTCTGAAGGAGTTTTCGGTTCAGTTCAGTTATAACTGAAAACTGAACTGGTCAGTTCGGTTTCCTGGCTGAACCGAACTGATAATTTCAGTTCAGTTTCAGTTCTTGAAAATCATAACTGAAACGTTTCAGTTCAGTTTCAGTTTTAGTCCAAAACCGATTTGAACCGAACTGTGGGAAACCTTACCTATATCCATCCTAATAAGATGGAGTCTCTAGCTAGGGGGAGCTCTATTGCACTACTTGAGCGCCCCCTTGTCTAGATAGGCGGAACTAGAGAAAAGGGAAAGTATATATAGCCTGAACAGCCTCAGGAGCTGTGTTAGTTAGTCAGTGGGAATCCTATCAACACCCGAGTGGCTAACATCTGTCACCGGCAGCAAGACAGACGGTCGACCTTCCGACCCTCTAACGGTTTAAGTTTGCATTAATAGTGAATTCCCGCGCTTTCACTCTAGTCGCGTACCGTTTTCAAGACCATAAACACAGTTCACATGGCTCTAAATATCACTGTAAGTGTTATGTTTATTTAGTACGGACATTCCCTACAGGCGCTTCCCCAATTAAGTACTCGACATTGTAAATAGTCATCATCATAATTTATTACTAAAGTTTACAAACCCCTAAATTTAACTATTTCTTTCCTATAAAACTAACCTAACCAGAACCTGGTTTAATAAAGAGATAGAATTTTTGTCACCTAATTTTTGTCTCATTATTTCTGGCTCTGTGAACCTCAGCTTTTTAAGCTAATCGGTTACAACTTATCGCGGTAGGTTATATCAGGGTTAAGCGAAAAAGAAATCAAAAATTATCAAATGAGTAATATTGGTGGTAAACTTATACAACTAATTATTAACTTCTGAAAACGGCAAAACCCGAGTAAATTTTATAAAACGGAAAACCGTAAATCCGGCGGGCAATATTAAGTTGGAACAGATACTGCTTCGGACTGTCAACATTTCGATACTGTCATTCACCCACGTCTCGTCTATGAAAATAAGATTGTTCTTCACACCATCTTATTTAATTTTTAACACATTAGCGCCTCGATTGACATATTTTTTTATTAACAATTCACTTTGTTTTTTGGTCAATCGACATTGTTCGTTCATTGAGTAGATAAGGAATTGAAGAACACGTGTAGTTGACCTATTAATCGTGCGATGTATATTCAATTAGAAACATAATTGTTTAGCATTATTATATGAGAGGTTACTGCTAATAATTACTTCAACATGTCGAAAAAGTGTAAAGGCTCAACTATCCGTAGTCAAGGTAGAATTATTGTCTCTAATGTAGGACGTTATTTTGAGAGAGAGAGCGCAACGAAAATCGTGTTCTTCATCCTGTTGAGCAAGTAGTAGCTCGCACTGCAGAAGCAACTGGAGTAAGTGTAACCTCAATTAAAAGGATTTGGAAAGAGGTTAAAGACGTGGGAGAGAAAGGACACGCATACGCCGAGGTTGCCCAGAGCCCCGGCAAATCTGGAAGCCGCCAATCACCTGTGACTGAGCTAGAGAGCTTTCAGCTTGAAGCTATTAGACGCAGACTACACCAATTCTACATGGAAAAAGAGCCCCCGACGCTAGATACATTACTAGAAGCCTTAAGACACGGTGACGAAGTTACGAAAGAATCGATTTTCAGCGGTAGCCTTGAGTCATTACGACAAGTACTTAAACGTCAACTTGGCTTCGAATATAAAAAGGTCGATAGTCGCCAGAATTTTATGGAAAGAACCGATGTCGTGGCTAGCCATCGTCAATTTCTTAAAATAGTAAGACATATTGATTTGAAGAACAATGTTATTTTCATAGACGAAACGTGGGTGAACGAAAACCATACGGTATCGAAATGTCCCTTCTGTTAAAGGAAAGAGACTAATTGTACTTCACGCGGGTTCCTCGAAAGGTTTTGTATACAATGAACTACTGATCTTTACATCTAAATCGGTGCTTGCCGACTGCCATGAAGACATGAACGCTAAATGTATCAAAGAGTGGTTTATCAAGCAACTTCTTCCCAACATAGACAATGCGACCTTCATGATGGACAACGAGTCACATCATTCAGTTATTATAAAAAAACGTCTTGGCTTAGACCAAGGCCGAAAAAACAAACGATATGTGTGTGGTTTATCAATTGGCTTAAGTTCATATATTGCAATTTTTTTTGATATTTTTATCCATTTAATCCTTAATCATTATTTAATTCAATCAACTGATTTTAATGTTAATCGATCTATTCCCTCAAACTTAATTTAAAAAATTACATATCTTTGCTTTTTC
Source organism: Phalangium opilio (assembly GCF_054372755.1). Lineage (NCBI taxonomy): Eukaryota > Metazoa > Arthropoda > Arachnida > Opiliones > Phalangiidae > Phalangium > Phalangium opilio. Next base: position 1,100,817 of record NW_028324164.1, read on the forward strand.
ACGAACAATTAATACAATACAAAAAAACTACATCCAAACAAAAACCCTCCTTATACATTAAGAGCGGTATGAAGTCTTATCTAAGAGAGCTATCGCTCTCCTAGAATACGAGAAAAAATCTACTATTCGTACTGTTTTCCTAAACAACTTAGGCTTACTAGTCGGTTATTCTACTATTCTGTTATGGTAATGAATATATTCAATACTTCTTAAAAATTCTACTTCTTAACCAATACCATAAACATATTAAATACATTATTCCTCAAAATGTAACATTCAGCATAAACGATCAACCAATGCCATAATTATTAAATAACTATTCGAATAGACCGATAGAACTATTCGCCTGTGAGTTGTTTTTCCCTTAGTGGTACTGGATTTTGGAATTGAGGTCAGTTCGGTTCGGTTCATACTATTCTCGATTCTACTTGAAATCCTGAACTACGAAAAAATTTTTCACTGCTTTTACTTGTCGTCTGCTTAGAGTTCTTGTTATTATCAACAACGCAGTTAACGCTTAGTACCTTTTATACTGTTATTTTAGTTAATTATTTTTTCAAAATAGAGGTTAAGTTTCGGACGCACCGGCCGCCAGCTCTACACGACAAACGCGTATAATATAATGCTACGAGAAGAGTGGTGACTTGTCTGCTTTATCCAGAAAAAATACTTGAAACCTTATTTCCCTTCCTGATCGGAAAATGTTGTTTTTGTCGGCCAGCTAGTCATAGGGCTATTAGTTTAAAACGCTCTATTAAATTGACCTCATATTCCGACCAATCATGATGGACCACTCTTTTGAGCCTCTCGAGACGGTATGTATTGTAGTAAGAACACCTAGTAGGCGAATATTTTTAACGGTCTATTCAATCAACTGATTTTACCGTCAATCGATCCATTACCTCTAAATTAATTTAAAAAATTACATATCTACGCTTTTTCAAGAACAACTCCATTTTTATCATGAAATTAATTATTTTGAAGGAATTTCGTGTCGATGCTCACTAACTTGTAAGCACCTTGACGGACATAGTTTTAATTGTTGCTGGCTTGACAAATTTTGAGGTTTGTAATTTGTAAGTTGCTGAGAAGACTGATGTTCAAGAAATTATGATAAATAACTTATTTTGCTCAAACTAATTTGTAATCTTATGTCGTCCAAAGCAACATGTTTATCCGGTGTCGTTTCTTTTAGTAGGTGGCTCTCTGTAGTACTGGAAAAATATGATATCGGCTGATATAACCAAAGGTACGGGTAAAGATTCCGTAAAAAGAAATACTTCTCAGAACCAATGACTTGTTATATTCATTTCCTGCGGAAATATTATGGGTATACACATTATTCGAAGAAGGTCACACTCAACTCCAACACCCTTCCTCTATTTTCCCAACAAGACGTTTTTTCGTTTTGCTGCTCTTTAGAGCTGGAAAACGATTGTTCCGACCTGTGTTGGCTGGTCGGCTGGCTGGATTTTGGTGTGACCTGATGAGATTCGTCATAAATATACTTTTTAAATTTCCCGCGAATTTTCGTCTCCAAATTCACCCATAGTTCACATTACACTTCTTAGGTGGCGTAACGCATTTGATTTCAAATGAAATTATTTTTCTGTCGGTGTCGGGAGGCGAACCTGCGATGTCCCAATCCATACGAGACGTCAGTGAAGACGCCCGTGCGCGCACGCTACCACGTAGTTACGCTCGCCTGTAATACAGAGCGAGTTAAATTATAGTGAAGAGAAGAGAGACTTAGAAGGATATGGACCCCCCACCTCCCCGACACCCGACAATTTCTGCGTGGCTGTAGCCGGAGACGAGAGAGAGAGCCGTCTCGCTTCAAGGCGCCGGCGAATCGGCACGCCCCAATTTTTTAATTTAGCAATACAATTTAAATCTATGAAACATACTCATTTAAAGTTAAATAATTATAATTAGCTAATATGATTATTATAATTAAAAAATTATATTATTTAAGTAATAAATTTAACGATAGTTGTTGAGAGATTCAATAGAGGGCAACATGAGATGTCATAAATAGACTGCAAACTCCCTCTAGTTTGTTGTCTGTCTATTGCAAGGTCTAAGGCTTAACGGATGATCGATGATTAGATAGTTTAATCAGGTGTTTAAATGTAACTTAATTCCGGCGATACCATTAATGACAAAAGCAATAAACATACTCATGGTTTAATTAAACTTAATTAAATTGAATTGCTCAAAGATAAAGCGAGGAACACACATGCGTAAAAATTTCACGGAATCGTACTAAAAATTCGTAAACATAAACTATTTTCTATTCCGTTTACATTTACGTTTCTGGATCTGAATCGCACTTGAACACGTAAACGCAAACGAAAATCTTAATTTGCGGTGTTGAAATTCGAAAACAGTGACATTAGTCTCTTTCGGTTAAAAAGGATTAGCCGCGTACCTTTTATATGCTCATAGAGGAGACCGAGGCTTAGGGTTGAAATCAATACTACGAACCAGATAAACTGTACCGTGCTCTGATGGTTTGCCAAATAGTTTTTTCGAAAATCGTATCATTAAAATAAAATAAACTTGTCAAAAAGATATGGAAAACTTCTAACCTTCCCTAAATTTGCCCCAAATCAGCGCTCTTCTACGATCTGCTTTTTTCTCCGCCATTTTTGCGAAAAAGCTCATACGGATCCGAGCATCTGATTGGCTGGAACTTAGCGTAAAATCTTTTACGACGGAAAAAGTTGAGACAATTTCAACTCTCTTTTCTAGTACGTTTACGTCGAATTTTTTTGTACGTTTACGTTTCAGTTTACGTTTATGTCGAACTTTTACGCATGTGTGTTCCTCGCTTAACTATAAAATTAAATCAACAACTCAACTATCTGCTCAACGATAATTAGGCTAGTTTTTGTCAGTTTTGGTTTTTATTTAAACGCAATTAAACAATGGTTAAATACTGCAGTGTGTATGGGTGTAAAAATAATGCCTCAATGAGTGTCCGCTTTCACCAATTTCCACGCGACGTTAAATTGTCGAAACAATGGGATATAGCTTTAAAAATGGGTAAACCACACACCAAGTCCATGGTTGTCTGCTCCCATCATTTTAAACAAGAGGATTACCGCCGTCAACCGAAATTTGAACATCCAGGTATGTTTTAAGCGTATAATATTAATTTAAAACCAATCATAGTGAGAGTTATTATTGTAGATAAGTTAAGTTACCCTCCCAGACTTAGACCCTTGGCTTTTCTTTCCAAAAACCTCCCGTTAAGGAAACATGATCAACAAAGGTTCAAGGCTAATGGGAGATTGGAAAGACTGAAAAAAAGGAATCAGCTCTCACAATCTCCAACTTTGCATGCAAGTGAAACAGCTGAAATAAATGGACCAGCAGACGCAGAAATTCTAGCTGAAAGATTGGGGATTGATGATGTTCAACAAACTACCGAGGAAACTCCGACCGACAAATGCACCACTCCAAACCCCAATGAAAAATCAGGGTTGCCGCGGGTCAGGGAGAACCTGGAAAAGTCAGGGAATTTGAAAATGGGCCAAAAAGGTCAGGGAAAAGTCAGGGAATTTTAAAAATTTCAGCAAAGTCAGGGAAAAGTCAGGGAATTTTATTAAGTTTCTTCTCATCCTCTCTTAACACAGAAAACTCTAGAGCAATCCTAAAAAATGTCTAGAATTGTTTTTGTAAAGTTAATGCTCTCTAAAGAAATCTCTCAGACTGTTATTTATAGTTAAAAATTTTCTAAATCATTTTGGTGAAAATGTTTCTTAATAATTTTGGTGTGAAAAATACATTGGAAAACTTAAATGTACAGACTTTATTTAATTATAAGCACTTTAAACGTGCTAAGCACTTTAAACGTGCTGAAAACATTTACACTTTCGGCCTAAAAGGTCAGGGAAAATCTCAGTAAAAGGTCAGGGAAAACCTGGAAAAGTCAGGGAATTTGGTTTTGAATATTCCGTGGCTACCCTGTTAAAATGCATTATGGTCAACACCTTGGAAAATCATACATGTTATGTTAATGCTTCTAATGGAATATTGAATGCCACCTCTATAATTTCATTAACAAGATTACATAGTACTGGTCTATTTGATGCGATATTTAAAAATATTAACAGTAAATTCATACCCCATTTCATGGACAAATAAGGTAGAGAGGATGCATGAGCCAAGAATGGGGGAAACTACGAGTCTCGAGATAGGGTATTTTTGACACTCATGAAACTAAAACTTGGCATTTGATTTCATTCACCGCTCTATCAGCTTTGTTTGGAATAAGTAAAGTTCAGACCTCAAATCATTTTAAATTAACTCTTACGCAGTTCCTAAGCTTGTTAGAACCCGTGAAAAAAAATGCAAATAAATAATGCACCCAAGACTCCTGAAATTTTGTAAAACAATTTTATTTAATAAATTTGTAAGATTCTATCACATTTTAAGGAACTTAAAAATATCACTTCAGCCTTATTTGCCCCATTACATTCCGTCCTTTTTATTCATTTCAAATAATTTGGAATGTAGTAATTTAAATAAGCAAAAAAAAAGCTTTTGAAATAAGTAATTTGTAATCTTGGTAAAAGATTGTTAATAAATTTTTGGTCTTTAGGCACATCAATAACAAAACAATCATCTTCCAGTTTAGAATAAATTACATAATGACAACTTTGAAGTCCTAAAAGGCCCAAACTAAGTTGCACTTGCCCATAATACATTTGTTAGGGTTTCAAAGAAAATGTTCCGTCCTTCTTGATTACGTAAGGAGTTTTCTTGAAGACTGTTTCTAAATTTCCTTTTTCACCAATGACTAGACACTTCATTTCGACCAAATTATCGTTGACTAGACCGTCAGGTGAACACCCCAAGAATGGATAAGAAGGGTTAATTTCAAAACCATTCTTCGTTACTTTTAAATTAGACTCTTTTTTAAAGCAACAAGAGTTTTTTTCGTTTATAATTCTTACTGTGTGAATTCATTTCCCTTAAATTCTATGATTCTTATATAAGGGAAAGCAGCCATATGTTACTTTTTGTGCGACTGCATCAATATGATTTGTCCATTTTAAATAGAGGTCAAACCAGAGGACTAAATATTTGTACCTATGTACTTCATTAATAACCACACCATCAATAGTGACAACCTCGTTATAGTTTCGTGGTTTGTTTATAATTGAAAAGATCATGTTTACCGTTTTCTCGTTATTTAAGTCTAGAAAGTTATCCGTCAGCTTTCTTTTGATTTTGCACAGGAAGTGGTTCACCTGAGGCACTATTTCGGATATGCTTGGGCCCCCTACTAAGAGAAACGTATCATCTGCGTATAGTGTAAGCAAATCTTTCGTCAGTTTGCACGAGGTCATTGATATATAGATTAAATTGTATTGGCAATAGGACCGATCCCTGTGGGACACCTTTTGCTACAATTCGTACCCAGACATTGTCCCATTTAGACTAGTTTGGGTTTGCCGATTTTCAAGAAAAGATTTTAGCCATTTTTGGCTACTCCCTCTTATTCCTAAAATTTACAGTTTGGACAAAAGCCGCTCATGCTGTACCGAATCAAAAGCTTTGCGGAAATTTAAAAATTTTTGTATACACTAATTAGGGCTGTTTCACAGTTTGAATTTTCTCTGAATCCAAATTGTTTCCTCGATATTAAATTGAACCTAGTGCAGAAGCTAGAGAGTCTAACGAAGTAGCATTTTTCAAACATTTTGGCAAAATTTGTTAGTACCGATATGTAGTACAGGAAAAATAGGTTTTAACCCGCAACAAATTGAAACCAAGCTGAAAATTTCACATCTTATAGATTTTTGGGCGCTCTTTAACGTGGTGTGGTCTCCCACACTCTCCCATTGGAGGAATTTCCGCCATATTGGAAAATGGCGGACAAAATCGAGAAAACGTTTAATAACTCCGGTTCTACTTAACCGATTAACACGTAATTAGGCTTCAATTGTAGATCACCTTCATGCACATAATTCACCTCTTAAGATAGTTTGTTCTACAACTAACCGGAAGTTCACAATCTGACCCTGAAGATTAGCCTCATATAAAAAATGGGGATTTAAAGCATTTATGGTTTCTATTTTCAGAATACGTTTCCAAAATTAAACATATAGTTTCTATTACTGACAAATTTTGTTTCTTTTCTGACAAGAGCTATAATGTATAGTACGGGAAAGGGTAAAACAGCCTTTGTACCATCATAAAACTTAATGTTTTAATATATACCATTGTTCGCCCAAACTTGTCAATACGGCTAAAGTTGAGTTAAAGCGTGTGAAACAAAGTTGACATAACGAAGTGTATACTTTAAATGAAGATTATGAAATTGAGCTTTTGAATTAGCTTCTCTTCCACCAACAAGTGCGGCAGCAAAGCAGTATTCAAATAGAGTTTATCGCAAAGTTCAAACGTGGCTTGGAAGCAGCCTAAATGCTAGAGAATGGGGTTGGAGACAAGTAGGATCTGAACTGAAACCAATCGTTACCACTCTACAACCTGCTCTAGCTGAGCTTCTGCATATGATCCCTCGTAAATGCAGGGAAGTCTGTGACTTGAAATATGAATGCGGTAAAACTGGTCTAGTCTGTTCTTCAATTTGTAGACAATGCAAGGGAGTATCTTGTTCAAATGAACATAGAGATTTTGAGGCTCAACCTCAAGTAGAGGATTGTGATTAAACTTAAGCTTAACCAATATTGATAAATATACTAATATGCAAGTTGGTAAACCAAAATAAACCTCTCCGATACGAGACGCAATTAAGAGGTTATTCTTAAATAATTAAGAAAATATAACTGATATTATTTACTTTAGTCGTCAGTAGTTTAACGTAATTATACTGAAGTCGTTTTAAGAAACTTAATTCCTAAAATAATTTTAAACATAGCTATAGTTGACGTTTGAATTCTAGCGTATGCCTCATAACAATTTTTCAAAATTTAGGGTGTATAAGGCGATTGATTCACAATAAATGATAAGAAATCCGCAATTGCATGAACCTTTGGTTGAAGCCCTGCAATTGAGAGGCTAGTCGTTTCTCGTAACCCTAGCCGATCGCCACGCACTTCTTGATTCTAACGTTGGGAGTAGATGCCAAAAATTACTGCGAGCACGTTTGCTCCGATTTGCCAACTGCGGACGCAGTGACCGACACACAGACAGACAGACACCACGTCCAGTATAATACCTCTCCGTGACGTCATCGTCATTTAAAGAGGTAAAAATATAATGGGAATAACATATTTTAGGTTTAAAACCCTCTTTGCATTTATTTCGCTTGAAACCGTTTCGAAATACTCGAAAATTAGATTTGCCTTACCTACCGGGCTGGATTGCGAACTTCCGGTTAGTTGTTGGACAACATATCTTTAGGATAAATTATGTGTTTGAAAGGAATCTACAATTGAAGCCTAATAACTTGTTAATCGGGTTAGTAGAACCAGAGTTATTAAACTTTTTCTCGATTTTGGAAATGTATTCAGAATATGGAAAGCATAAAATGCTTTAAATACCCATTTTTATATGAGGCTAATCTTCAGGGTCAGTTTGTGAACTTCCTTGTAGGACAAAATATCTTAAGAGGTGAATTATGTGTTTGAAGGTGATCTACAATTGAAGCCTAATTACGTGTTAATCGGTTAAGTAGAACCGGAGTTATTAAACGTTTTCTCGATTTTGTCCGCCATTTTCCAATATGGCGGAAATTCCTCCAGTGGGAGAGTGTGAGAGACCACACCGCGTTAAAGAGCGCTCAAAAATCTATAAGGTCTGAAATTTTCAGCTTTGTGTCAATTTGTTGCGGGTTCCCTCTGTTTTTGAGCTAAAATGACTGTACTATCAATCGCTCGAAACTTATCCGGGTTTGGCATACAGCGCCATGGATCAACCTTATAACCGAGAAGATTAACGGTATATGTGCAAAGTTGCACCTTGCTCGGATTAATAGTTAGCCCGGCATCTTTAAGGCGGCCTAGAATTTCTCGAAAGTGAATCAAATGATCCTCAAACGTCTCGGATTTTATGGTGATATCATCATAAAAACCGAGAGCAAAATTCCATTTACAGGGTCCTAACACACGGTCAACTAATCGCATGAAAGTTGCCGGTGCGTTTTCAAGTCCTAAGGGCACACGAAAGCTGTCTTTTGTATATCGCTATCTTTCATCCTCACTTGGAGGAACCCCTTTGTGAGATCTATTGTCGTGAAATACCGCGCCTTCCCTAAGTACGCTAAAATATCAGGTATCGAAGGCATTGGGTATCTATCGGCGGTAGTCACGTCATTTAACCTCCGCACATCTACACAAAGCCGTTTGATCTCACCCGGCTTTGGGTTAGCTTTCTCAACAAGAACTATCGGAGACGCCCAGGGACTATTGGATGGTCGAATAACTCCCAGTTCCAACAACTCATCAAAGGCCCTGTTGATCTCCTCCCTCTTCTTATTGCTAACCGGACGGGGATGACACGCTTTAGGCCTAGCGTCACGCGTCTCTATAGAGTGCTCAATTAGCGAGGTTTCGCCAGGTTTCTTTGTGAATATACTTTGGAATTCCGAAAGCATATCCACCAACCTAGCTCTTTCATCTTTGCTACAGGACGATTTCGACGCTAAAGCTTTTAACACATTTAAGGGGTCTTTTTCGCTTTTGACAATTTCGCCAAAGCAATTAGACGCCCATTTTTCCATTTCTTCGGTATCGAACGGGATGACTTTTTGAGGGAATGGACCGATTGACCACCCACCTTCACTTAACCTAATGTCTATCCCCGATCCTCGAAGAAAGTTTCTCCCAAAAATAACTGAGGGTGTAAGACCTCGCACAATAAGAAAGCGCTGCCTTCTTTTCCCTCCGGGCCAATATACCTGGAGACGGATATCTCCGGCTACGCGGCATGTGCCGCGACCGAATCTAACCAATGTTCTATTAGCTTTTATCACGATTTCGCGTTCTTCAAACATGGGTATGAATTCATCGCCCAACAAAGAAACTGACGATCCGCTATCTAACAAGCCAAGGAACGATTGCCCCATAGCTTGAAATCTCAACAATGGGGGAGTTTTCCCGCCAAAATCGTAACTTTTGGAAAATATTTGAATGTTATATAAAATTAAGAGGGTTTGCAATATTGCACGTCGCACTTAAGAATGATCTAAGAAGCCTTCGAAAATCTATGCAACTTTGGTTTTGTTCTATCAGAGGTGGTCCCGACTCGGACACATTTAAACTATTTCAGTTTTCAATGTACATTGACTTTAAAAAAATATTTAAATGTTACATAAAATTAAGAGTATATACAGTTACTGATACATATATTGCACGTCGTGCTCAAGAATGGTCTAAGATGCACTCGAAAATCTATGCAACTTTGGTTTTGTTCTATCAGAGGTGGTCCCGACTCGGACACATTCTCAACTATTTCAGTTTTCAATATACATTGAACTTTTGGAAAATATTTGAATGTTATATAAAATTAAGAGGGTATGCAATATAATTATTATTTTAGTTTTCAACTTATTAGATTAATTAATTTATTATTTTTTAAAGGTTTTTGATCTTGCATTTATGGGTACTATTTAAAAGGAATCATCTTATTTGGCTCTGAATTGGGGGAAATTAGTTTTAGATACGGGATTTACGAAAAGCAATGGGCGCCGCTGATGTCATAAGCTGTATCAAAAGTTCACCTGTATTAGTTGCTCATATTGATTAGCTATTGGTACATCGCGCTCCGTAGCCTCGAGTGAACTTTCACCTCCAAAAATTGGGAGGTATCTTTATAGGATTGACAAATTTTCATAGATTTTTGGAAACTTGAAAATATATTAAAACGTGGGGTCATTTATTTACTAATTTGAAAAAGGTGTTTTTCGAAAACCTTCGAGGAAAATTAAATTAAAATAATCCATCATTGAATTATTTGACTCGCGATTTATCAAAAATTACCGTTCATTCAGGTTTTCAAAATTGTTTAATCATAATCTTTGAAACTTTGTCATAATTTGATCAGCTTTTGGTTCCTATTACGATTGATCTTTTCCAAAAAGGTTATGTGTAGCGAAAGAACCAGCACCAGATTCTTCCCTATTTCAAGTTATACCCACACATTTTTTAGTTTATCAATAAACAAGCAAAAAACCTTGTCACCTTGTTACAAAAACCGCCAAAAATAAAATTTTTCCCAATAAAAAAGAAATTAAAATTTACAAAAAATCGAGGTTAAACTAAAACTTGAAAAAAAACTAAAAATCTCTGTGTGTTAGTAATTCTAAACGAGAGTGACCGTGACGTCAAAACTATCGTGCATCAAAAATAATTCAATGGCCGAGCCTCTTTTTATTATTTAACGATAATAATTAACAATAAATAGCTAATTTATTTCCCAGGAAAAAAAGCGAATATTTATCGAGGTTATTAATGAATTATTTTTGTAGTCATATTTAAAATACTATAAAGTATAAAAAGTACGCATTTAAGCAGAGCTAAAATATCAGTAACGTTATAGCGATAGGGCCTAATTATTGGGACACTGAAAAATTTTTATTTTTACTTAGTTAATTACTTTTAGTTGCCATATAGTAAGTTCCAGTCCTAATTAACTAACCCCTAATTAATAAATTAATTATTTTCTCGCAAAATATGGAAAAATATCATAATACTATAGGAAGTATAATAAAAAATTTAACTAAAATATTATATTAAAAAAAAACAACAAAGGAAGTCATTAAAGAATTTTAGGCCTTTTGCGTAAAAAGATTAATAAAAGAATTAAGATATTACTAAATTGAAATAAGAAAAGGGATTTTCGCGCCCATATTTGACCCAAACGTTGGGGGAAAAACGCTGCGGTTTTTTTTCCTCGGTCTTGTATAGCAGATGTTATTTAATTTATGTATGTACTCATTTAAGAATTCTAAAAAATTAAAACAGGAAAAAGTCTAGAAAATAGATATTCTCGTTTTTTTTACACCCGTGTGTAGGTTACATATCTGTGCATTTTGTTACAATGTTTTGTTTTTTCCCCTGTCTGTAGTAGAGTGTCCGTCTCTTTTACTGGGCCCGTGTAGCACCAAACAGGGAGTCGAAGCCTTGTTTAATATGAGACGGGATTCGGGAGTCCACTTCCTGGCGTTTGAGTGAAGTTTGGAAGACTCGGTTGATTATTAAGGTGATTAGGGCACTGAGGTCATAGTCCTTTTGTAGATTTTGGGCGAAAGTCAGTAAAAGTTCCGCCAGCAGGGGCGCTACGGTTGCGGGAGGGAGTACTTGAGCGTTGCCGGATTCTACAACAGTGGGCAGGGAGGCTGGGGTTTTTGGGCTGGTTGGGCGTCCCGGTGCGAAGGTCCTTGGGTTGCTGCCACGTATGTGGCGGTGCTGGTTGAGTGCTGTATTCGTTGTGCTGCTTCATGTTTGCGGATGTGTTCGTTTTGTTGTAGTCTGAGCATTTGGAGTTCTTCCAAGCGTCTGGGACAGGAATGGAAGTTGGCTGAATGTTGACCTTTGCAGTTCGAGCATGTTTTATTGTTTTCACAAACCGGTTTGGTTGCGTGAGAATCTCCACAAGCGTTGCAGCGGAAGGCAGAGCGACAGTATTTCGCTGGATGGCCAAAGCGTTTACAGTTCTTACATTGCCATGTTCTACGTTCGTACGGTGTTATTGGGTAGTTTCGGTACTAGAAGCGGACTTCCTGGGGCATCTGAGGTTGGTGGAAGTGGAGCAAATAGAAAAAGCTGGTTGGGCCTAATCTTTTTACCGATTCTATCCGGTATCCTTTCTGGAGTAGAGCCTCTTTGATTGTATCTTCGGTAAAATCGTGTGGAACGTTTTTAATTACAACTTTAGAGCCTTCGTCTCTGTTGTTGCCTGGTTGTGTAACTGTAAACGTGACATTTTCGACGTGTGTCCATCACACCGTTGTTAAATGACCTTCTGCCAAGGGTCTCATCTATAGTATCTCTTTTCACTATGGCTTTAACTGACTATAAACTACTTCCTAGAAACAAAAGAAGGATAACCCTTAAAGGTCAGGTTAATTTATACTTTAGTATTTTCAATAATTATCGAAAAACATCTTAAGCCTCGGTTTAGATTAAGGGCCACAAGGGTGCCACGGGGCGGCGCGAAAATCGAGCAGGCAGACCTCGTCTGCGCATAAGCGGAAGTCAACTGCAGAAGTTTGGCGTGCGGCCCCTCCCGCAAAAGCGCGGCAAAGAGAGAAGCACTACGGAAGGCATACCTTCCGATCCTTGTGTTTATTATCTATGGTTAAGTTGACCTTCTTGTTTAGATTTTAAAAAAGTTATTTTTAAACCACGGGCTAGAATCACGCGCCAGCACGTGCGACTTTAAAGTTTAAATTCAAATCTCGAGCTTAATTTGAGAATTTTGATTGTCCAAGCAAAGAGGGTAGAAAGAGGGGGAGTAGAAGCTAGCGGCTTTGGCAAGGCATTTTGGGTGTTCTCGCTTTTCTTTTTTATTTATTTGTTATATTTTCCTCCTAATATCCGGTTCACCGTATTTCAACCAATAAGAGGGCAGAGAAAGATGCGCGCGCACACCGGAAGCTTAGAGGTAAACTTTCAAAGCGAGAACACTCAAGCCAAGCCTTCTACTCCCCCTCTTTCTACCCTCTTTGGTCCAAGTAAGTTGTGATTTTTTTAGGGCCTATTTTTTGGACTTTCTAAGCAATTAGGGTTCTAATTATTATTTTCAGCTATTGTACCAAAACAAAACCAGAAAAACAGCAAAGAGAAAAGACTTAAAAAAAAGAAGAGAAAAACGTAAGTTACGATTTAGTGAAATACTATATATAGCCCCCCCCCTTTATACAGGCTACCCTTGTTGTTTTATCTACTACAGTCTTTGCAACAAAGGCTTACTATTTTGCGCTTTTTCTCATAGTTTAAAGCCAACCAAACAAAAAAGCCTTGGCCTTTTCGACAGGGGGATTTTCCCACGATTATTTCTATTAAAATCGCGAAAGATAATTAGAATTAATACTTACTCTCGTCGCTCCCATAACTTCCCTCATTATTTGTTCAAAAGCTGCCGTACTCTTACCCTTTTCTTCAGCTGCCTGTTTTTTAGTCCCTTTCAGCCTTTCAGCGTGGGAAATAAGGCGCTGGCAGTGGCACAGGGCAAATGACCAGTTTAAAAATTGCCTGGACCAGTTTAAAAATTAAATTGGAGGGGGGTCAGTGGTCCACGGGACCATTAAGAAAATTCTAGGGTAACCAGGGTCCAGACAATATCTGAACTATTTTAACTACCCACTTCTTTAGTTTAGCAGACGACGCGCCCTGGTCAATGGTCATGGACCAGTTTATTTATTCCAGGCCAGGGGGGTTGCTGGCCCAATGTCCAGTTTTTAAAAAATCCTTATTTCCCACACTGGTCCCTTTAATATTTTTCTCTATTAAAATCAGCCTCCATTAATGTGAAAATAGTGGTTAAGTAAAACAAAGGTTAATACCAAAATAATAAATGTCTTTATTTCAAAATCTAGTTAACGATATGGAACACGTAGTATCTGTCGCTAACAACTGCACGTTTACGGTAAATGTTTTTTATGGAGGGAAAGGACGTGGACTCCCAGTCGCCCGGGCCCCCGCCCAGTCAATGCCCCACCTGCCCGCCGAGCCCCCGGTCCAGTCAATGCTCCCCTGCCCGCCGACGAGTTAATCGGGTACCAGACGGTATCCCACCACGTGCGCGTGCTGAACTTGATGAGCAGCCTGCCCCAGTGGCAGATGCAGTCCCTGAAGCCGAAGTGGCGCAGGCCGCCCCAGTGCGAGCTGCCGTCGCCGAAGCCGAAGTAGCGCAGCCTATAAGAAGGGGCGCCGGAAGACCAAGGGGTAGAGGCCGGTTACCCCAACGATTAACGGAACGCCCGCGTAATCATTAATAAAAAGTAACGAGAGTAATTCAATGGCCTAGCCTCTTTTTATTATTTGGATGTCCTTATAACCCAGTTTTACCCCCTTCTTCCCCCCCTTATATAGGTATGTTTCGAATACTCTCTGGTTGTCAGTAGACAAAAACGCACTAAATTGTCATCTATTTTTTGGTAAATTTTTAAACCTACCTAGAAATTAAATAGTTTATTATTGATTGAAGCTGTTGTAATGTCCTCGTCGGTAACATTGTTAATCATTAAATTACCGTTTTTAATAATTAATTATTCATTGTTTAGTTACGATACTTGGTGCAAATACTCCATGGATTGATGGGTATCAAAATCCACTATCCATTCCGGAATATTATAAAAAAAATAAAGAAATAAATAAAAAATTTGTTTTCATCTATTATTTGAAACTAAAACTTTGAAAAAGTTTATAGAAGCGTAACCATAACACGAAACCCACTCACTATACGCTACATTAGTTCCGAACTTGACTTCCGATCTTCAGCCGCCGTATTCTGCAGGCTTAGCCTTCCGCGCCCACTTGGATTGTCGTCGCTCATTTGTCCATAGAGATCTGGATTCTGGCTTTTGATTGGCGGCTTAGGTTTCGAGGCAAAATTGGATTCTGGGCTGAGATTGGATGATGATGCAAGCAAGGAAAGATAGTGGTTCAGTTTAGTTAGCTTTTCAATTGACACTGAACGTACGGTGTAATGTCAGTATTTTGTATCGGCTATCGTCAAAGGTCAGTGCAATAACCTTTAACCTCTATGTTTAGGTTCTTCACGCCATCTATTTCGTCAACCTTCAAATAGCAGACTATTTTCCCCAATTCTCAAATGTTTAGGGTTAGTGTACTGTATCTCGGTAACATGACTCTGGAATGGAAGTTTAATAAAGTATTGAATGTGTAACATAGTGTAGTTTATGGTAGACCAAGTACAATTTTACATTTTAGTAATATAACTTCACAATCTTTATTAAAAATCTAGCGTAGTAAGAGGCGTTAATTCTGGTCGTCAAAAACCTTCTAGCAGAGTTGTTTTATCATTGAAAAGGGTGTGTGTAGCTGCACCATGCAAGGCTAAGATATATTGTGCGCAATACACTGGTTAGGCTTTGGAGAGCCTATTTGTCTTTATGAAAAAGAGATTCCAATTCACAGAAATTGAAGACATAAGTGTTCTGATATACCATTCCAGTTCACGGGTAGAATGTATCATGTCACCAAGTAATAAGCTGAGAAAAACGAGCGTAAAAACGCTGCTGTAGGTTGAAGAAGCCTAAAACAATAGATTTTTGGTTATAATTCCCGGGTTTAATCTTGGCATTTGTAATTTCTGTTAGGCCTGGATGAGTACTAATTGTTGGTATCGAGTACCTCGATCGAATATCAATACTTGTACTAATAGTAAGTGATACATATCGTGAAGATTACCAATTACATGAATTGACATTCGACATATAAATGCTCGAACGAAAGGACACCATTAAGACTTCACCTTGTTTCGATAGTGTCGCACACTCTATAGTATAACCTTGAATGAAACGTATCTTATTGATTGCGTTCAACTCATTTTGGCTTTTCAACTAACGTTGTAGCTTCTCCAGACACACTTCTATATTAGGCAAACTTACACTCTACTATCACTTAATCTAAGATGTTTTAGTTTGAAAGCTTCTTGTTATATGTCGGTTTCAATCAGTTTTATTCATACTTTCTACAAAATATTTAATTTAAATTTAAAATTAAAATTAATATTAAAATTATAATTATATAAAGAAGCTTTTAGCTGCTTCCTACATCTAGCATGCTATTCAAATTACTACTATAGATTCTTCCGGATGAGCCGAGACGATTTTGACAAGCTTCTACGATTAGTTTATCCGTTACTTTTCAAGCCAGACTCGAGGTTTCGAAGGTCTATCAGTCCCGAAGAAAAATGGTTTTTGACTATAAGGTTGAACCGTTTAATTTGAAGGTATTAAATTTGTCTTTAATATATATGTGGACTTCCAGGCGAACCCCGGTCCGGTGTAAGCATGCGCGCAATCCAGACCGTAATATTCTACACACATAGCGCGGAAACTTTCGAATACGTCGGCGAAGGGTATCCGCCAGCACATATAAATCGTGGAGTTCCCCTGTTAATAAACCACCATTAATTTCAATATTACTTTTAGAAAGCTACCATAAATAATACCTAGATTTTGGATGTTAAAAATGTCCCACACTTGAGGAACATTTTCGTAACTCTCATCTGATATGTGTTCGTCAGTGAGAGCGTTGAAAAAGGCTTCTTTGGGTGGGAGTTCGACCTCTTGAAACTTCTCTACGTTGCTCATATTGTCGTACGGATAGGTTAATTTTTTCAGTAGATACGGGGCTTGATGTGCGGTATAGAAGGAGTTCAAGATGGGAAATTTTTCTCTACCTCCCATGGCCAAATTAGAAATTAATGTTTCGAGACTAGCGGGCATAAAACGAATTGAGTCGATGAAACGTAAGCGACCGAAAGTGAAACTGATATACGTTTCACTGTTTATTATTTATTATTATTGAAAGAGGGGGACTCCCGCCCTAGCACCGATTCCAGAGGCATATTGTGCACCCTCATAATCAGGTCTCTCCAAGACCTGAGTCTCTCCAAGACCTGATTCAAATGAAGTTATTTGAATCAGGTCTTGAAGAGACCCGTAGCCGAGGCGAAGCGGAGAATTCGCTCCACCGTGATAGAGGAGACCCGCAAGGGTTACACAGTATGTGAATCAAAGTATTCTAGTCTGAGCGAGGCAAAGCAGTTGCACTCGCACAGTACGTGAGAGGAAGTTTCTTCTATCTCCCGGCACGACCTGCATAGAGAGTCGTCAGCAAGGCTCATCAGATGGAGATGCCTATTGAGCCGACAGTGCCCGGTCAGAAGACCGATTGCCAGCCTAATATCCCATCTGCTGAGCGCAATAAGGTCTCTAGCGCGAGACCTACAGGGGCCATTGACAAACAGCTTTGTCTGTCTCTGGCCCTCCATGTTAAGCCAGTCAGCCTGTCATGCAGACACTGTTTGACGTGCCTGTAGGGGATGGGGACGGCCGGCTACGGCCCCAAGAGCTTGGCCTCCGCACCACTTTTCGCAAATCTATCGGCTTGCTCATTGCCATGATATCCGCTATGGCCTGGCATCCAGTACAACAGAACCCTGTTGCAGGATGCCAGTCGCGCTAGCAGATCAAGGCAGCTGCGAAGCAGTTGATAGGTAATCTGACACTGGTTCAGCGCGTTCAGGGCGGCCTGACTGTCAGAATAAATTCTCACAGTCCGTCCGGTATACCCTTTGTTAATACAGTAATCTGCGCAATAACAGATCGCAGCAATTTTCGCCTGGAACACACTAGCGAAGGTGCCCAGGCAAGCAGAAAAGCCGACCCTTGTGGTTTGGCAGTAATAGCCGGCGCCAGCGCCGGAATCAGTCTTGGAACCATCGGTGAACCAAATAGTCTCACCCCCAGTGCGACGAGGCAGCAGGTTAGTCCACTCTGCTCGACTGGGGAAGTGGATGCTGAATGGCTTAGTGAAATCAAAACTGGTAACGGTTTTGTCAGAGAACATCGTTAGCGACGGCTCAAGTGCGGCGTACTCGCGAAAGAGCTTCGTATGACTGTAATCCCAAAGTCTTGGAACCTAGCAGCCACTAATGTTGAGCCTGTAGGCCCCCATGACAGCCTCCTCCTCAATGAAGAGATGAAGATGAAGCATGTCAAGGAGCACCTCCAGGGAAGCAGTTGGGGTCGATCTCATGGCCCCCGTAACACCAATGCAGGCAAGCCTTTGAAGCTTGCGCAGGGCAGCCTGCACCGTCTTAAGCCGGACCCTTGTCCACCAGACAAGTGCCCCGTAAGATAGTATGGGTCTGATGATCCTAGTATAGAGCCACTGTACAGCCTTGGGGTTCAGGCCCTAAGTCTGGCCGACAGAGCTCCTGGTCCTCCAGAAGAGCATCTTGGCCTTCTTAATATACCGATCAAGATGCGGCTTCCATGTGAGTCTGCAATCAAAGGTCACCCCCAGGTATTTCACCTCGGAGGACTTTGTCATGACCTGGCCAAAGAAAGAGATATCATTGAACAGATCCTTAGTATTCTTCCTCATAAAAGGAACAAGGACAGTTTTATTAGGATTAACGGTGAGGTTAACCGCCTGACACCATTGCTCCACTCTAGAGAGAGCAGATCTCATAAGCGCGGTAACAGTATCCGGGAACTTCCCGGTAAAGACTATCGTAACATCGTCCGCATACCCGAAGCAGCTACAGCCCCCAGCACCCCCGAGCCTCCCCAATAGTTCGTCCACCACCAGGCACCACAACAGGGGGGAGAACACTCCACACTGAGGGCAGCCCCTGCTGGTAGTCACCCCTAGAGAGTCCCCAAGGAGGGACGCCGACACCTCGCGGTCGGTAAGCATGGACTTGATCCAGCGGCCAAGAGTGTCGCTGATGCCAAATCTCTTAACAGCTTCAGTAATAACCGAGCTAGAGACCTTGTCAAAGGCCCCTCAATATCGAGGAAGACGGCCAGTGAAATTTCCTGAAACTCGAATGCCCTATCCAGGCAATTCTTAAGACCGTGAAGGGCCGTCTCAGTGGATTAGCCTTTTTGGTAAGCGAATTGTGAAGAAGAGAGAGGAGTTACCGAAAGTACCTCGTCTCTAATGTACCTGTCCACCAGCTTCTCCAGAATTTTGAGGAAGAAGGACGTCAGGCATATGGGCCTAAATGCCTTCGCCTCGAGATAGGAAGCCTTCCCGGGCTTGGGAATAAAGATGACCCTAGAGCGTTTCCAGTCACGAGGTATGTGACCGAGAGCAATGCAGAGTCTGTAGATCTTGCATAGCGCAGAGGCGATGTGGTCTAAGCCCTCCTGCAAAAGCAGAGGGAAGACCCCATCGGGTCCCGGAGACTTGTAGGGCTCAAAACAGTTGACAGCCCACCGAAGCTTGGGAATCGTGACAACCTGTCTGGTTACAAGCCAGTCTTCCCTCTTAGCCCTGTGCAGGACAGGGTAGAGAGAGTCAGGGTTTGTTGGATTGATGAAAGTAGAGTCAGGAAAATGGACCTCCAGCATGTGCTTGAGAGTCTCAGCCCCAGACTTAGTGTACACACCCTCCCGCAGCTTAATAGCATTAAGTCGATGTGTGCTGTCGTGCGCTAGAATCTTCATGACCCTAGCCGTAGCAGGGACATTGGAGACTTGCTCACAGAAGGTCCGCCAGGAGTCCTTCTTAGCAGCTCTAATGGCCCTGTTGTAGGTGTTAAGGGACTGCCTGTATACAGCCCAGTCACCCGTGCGCTTGGCTTTGTTAAAGAGCCTGCGCGTGTATTTCCGAAGCCGGCTGAGATCCGCGTTCCACCAAGGGACAAGCCTCGAGCGGTTGACGGTCTTAAGTGGGCAGTTCCGGTGGAACGACTCCATGATGGAGCACTGTAAATCACCAGCAGCCCTATCATGATCCTTAGGTGAAGTAAGTCTAGGAGTGTGACCCCCTCCGTAGCGTAGGATTAGGTCTTCCCTATAGCCGGAACAATTGGTCCGTTTTGGATTGCGTATCTCCGTCCCCACCGGGACAGAGGTTGTCGCGACAGTAAAGAAGATGTGCCTATGATCCGACAGAGACGGCTCATTAGACACATGCCAGTTAGACACGGAAGACACGAGGTTTTCCGTGGCAAGCGTGAGGTCAATGACCTCCCTTCTATTAGAAGTAACAAAAGTAGGTTCATTGTTTTGATTAAGAATATAGAGTTTACAACCAACTAAATATTCTAGTAAATCATCACCTCTCCTGTTGCAGTCAGAACTGCCCCACATGATGTGATGAGCGTTGGCGTCGCAGCCAATGATTAGTTTCTACCCTCTCTTTTCACATTGATTGACCAAATTGATCACCTCAATTGTCGGGAGAGAGTCCGCGTCGCGGGCAAAGTATGCAGAGGCAGCCGTGAAAGTCAACTTGGCATGCCCAGTGGCCAGGACTAGCTTCACGGCCGCCGTGTCCTGGGATGTGTACAGCGGTAGAGAGATACAACAAAGATCCCTTCCGAACCAGAATACACGCCCTAGGTCTAGCAGCAGTATGGTCGTGAAATAGTGACCCCGCCGCGTCAAGACCGAGGATTTTGCCATGGCAAATCCACGGTTCTTGTATGAGGGCCAGATCAAGACCCTCTATAGTAAACCTATAGTAGAGTACCGCAGAGGCCGCCTTACTATGGTGCAGATTGATTTGAATTGCACGTAGCGTCCCCATGATCCCTAAGAGAGTGGTTCATAAGGGACCTAGCTACAACTCATCAGTCCCGAGAGGGCTAGTGGCACCTGCCCCCGACAGGCAAGCTCCCAGTCCCAAGATCCTCCCCCTCATCAGGACCACTAGAACTCTCATCGGCTGGACCCTTAAACGCATGTTTGCATAAAGAACCTGGTTGCATAATTTATGACAAAGAAAATAATAGAATGAGGAATGATCTATTTCAGTGTTTGGAGAAAAAAGTTATCTCCCTTCCCAATCCGATCAAGTAATTCAATTTGTTTAAAGGTTATTTTCGAGTGTACAGAGAGTTTGGTATATTGCGCATGCAGAAGTAAAATGATACAATGCGACAGGTCCTCTGAATGGTATCACCAAGCATGCATTAGTGTCTCAAAAAACATTCAAAGAAGGGGTATGAATGGTTGTGCGAATTTAAGTGTGATCCCTATATAATTAACGTGGTATAATGTCACGAGGGCAATTTAAAGAAATATTTAAAGCCTCAAAATACTGTACTTAAACTGGCTAAAACTATATCTTCGAGAAGGTAAAATACCAAAGAAAACGAGATGTGTGCGTTTGCAAATAAAATAAAACTTATTCTCTTACCCTATACTTCTATTTTATAAAAAAGACGAACTATCTGACACCAAGAACACACAAAACCGTTATTATTAAGACAGTTTACTACATTTCCCATCCATCCACTCTTTATTATTCTGAGAGCAGCACCAAATTATTTTATAACACACCGGGCTTGAATACTAACCGTCACGCGTTATAATTAAATTTGGTTGACCAAATGAGATGATTCATGCAAGCATGGATTAAACAACCTCTCAGGGATAACTCTCTCTGATAAAAAATTTGTTTGAATCGCACCTTGGTAACAAAAATTGTCATCACCGGAAGCTTAAAGCTACCGATACACGGGGATGAAATATTGAAGGGGCAACGTTTCAAAAATCAACATCCAGATTTGTATCGGTTAGGGGGTAAAATTGTAACAAACATCTTCAACTACTAGTATAGTAAAATCTACCAGAGAGAGAGTTTTTCCTGAGAGGTTGTTTAATCCACGATGGAAGCGATCAAAATAGGAAGCAACGCGAGGGGAAGCGCGCGCAAGTCTCAACGCGCGACGAGGGAAATTATTCGTGACGTAAACTTCGACATCTAGCTCCTCAATCGATAACCGCCTAGATAAGTTTTAAAAATGTCTGCTGCACGGTGATTCCTATTACCATAAATTTATAACATATGTTCTATACAGTATGTTTCAATTTTTAGCCACATCGTATGATGAACATCTACGACGAGGCTCTTAGTTTGACCTGCCCCGTTGTCATTCTCGTAGTAGTACTGTCAAAAGTAGAGCCTTTGCCAGTATAAAATTTTTCGTTCGTCATTGAAGGGAAAGTGAAAGGGAGAGAATTGTGGTGAAGTTGATATTTTTTGTTCGTCTATACTCTCCCTTGAAAATTCCTCTCACCCGTCGACAATAAGTGTTTGACCGCTCCCCTCTTTCAACATTCAAAGAAATCGAGGAAAATTTTGAAAGGAAAAGCTAGTAGTTATTGACGTTATTTTTAGAATGGTCTTAAGGCCCGGGATATTACAATTATTAGGTGTTTTACCGAATTCTTTATCTTTCAAACCTTCTAACCATACGTTCATGTTAGAAATTTATAAGATGCGAAAATTACGCGTCGGCATATGTCTATGTTGTAAACTAAAATTTTCTGTACGTGTATTAATAGAGCACTGTTAAAGGTAACTCGATCATCGAGGGGGTAATCACTAAAACTTACTGTTCTTCTATTAAGGGTTACTATAGCGTGTGAACAATTTAGCATTGTTAAATATAACGCCTCGTTTTTAGACTGGTCTTACGGGTAATCATTTTAGCAATGTTAGGGGTAGCGCATCGAGGGGCTACTTACTCATAATTTCTCTTGATGTCGCACTATTATAATTATAACATAAATAAATTTATTGAAGTAAAGATTACGGGTAATAATTTTAGCACATTTAAAAGTAGCGCATCGAGGGGCTATTCACATAAATTTTCTGTACGCCTGTTAAGTACGGTACGATGTGGCTAGTATTACGAGCCCTTGGGTCGCCTTGTTCTTGTTATAACGCACTAGTTTTACCATGAATTTACTAATACTGTGCACTGGATAGATCTCTCGTACCTTCCACAGTGCATTGAAAAATGCTCGCGATGTGGAGCGGCTGGAGAGGCTTTGGGGGTATATACAAAAGCGGAAGTTCTTGGTGGGACAAACGGTAGTGTTTTCCAGTCGTCGATAATTGGCTGAAAGGTTTCCCGCCAAAATAGTAAGTTGACGTCATCGTGAAATAGCCAATGAACGACTACAGGAAAAGAAATTAATTTGTACCAGAAAGTACTTCCACTCTTAAGTTCTGCCCTTATTCGCCAGGGGGAACTAAGGGTCTTGGGCGAAGAATATTGGCCGCGTTTCACCCTCAGTGAACAATCCAGTACGCCAGTATTAATAAATCTATGGTGCCAGCTCGGTGTCCGAATATTTTGCGTTGATTTCAAGTAGACTGAAAATTAATCGGCTAATTTTTGGCTTGGAAGTTGTCTAACTATTCGGACGCAGCTTAAAAAGTGTCCAAAGAAGGGTCATAACTAAAACGAGTTCAAAATGTTTTCGTGTGAATGGCCCTTTACTCGCCAATCTGTACCTGGCCCCAAAAATGAGTGATATTTAAAAATACATACAAAATGTTTTCGTGTGAATACACTTAAAAATAAAACAAACTGGGCGTTCAAACCTTGAAAGAAGCAACATCTGCGAGGCCGCGAAAGGGGAAACCACTTTGGAAACCACTCGGGCCAGAAACCATCACCTGTTTGACGCCAGAGAAACGGGGGTAAATAGTCGGTGCCGCGCGGCCAATCCTATTTTGGCCAGTTGGCAATTGAGGCCCGAAAAACAGGCAAAAATAGCTAGTGTTTTAATGCCTGACCATTTTGTCCTCATAATTTCGACACCCGATAAACAGGGGTAAATAGTCAGTGCCGCGCGGGAAATCCTATTTTGGCCCGTTGGAAATGGAAGCCCGAAAAACAGTTCAAAATAGCTAGGATTTTAATTCCTGACCCTTTTGGCCTGATAATTTCGACGCCCGATAAACAGGGGTGAATAGTCAGTGCCACGTTGGCCATCCTATTTTGGTCCGTTAATTTCGAGGCCCGAAAAACAGAGGTAAATATTAGGGAAATACAACTGAACTATTTTGGCCTGAAAATTATGACGCCTGTAAGACAGGCGAAAATAGCTCCGTTTTATTTCCAGACTATTTACCCCTGTTTTTCGGGAAAAAATAGTCTCGCCCCTATGGGCCATCTATTTAGGCCCGAAAAACAGGGGTAAATAGACACCCCGCAATGGCGCAATGTCACAGCAAACAACGCAAGTTACCGTAACATCAGAGACACCCATCTATTTCTTGGAGAAGTTGAACTGTAGAAATGTAGTTTTCGTGGTAATGATATTTTTAAATTAATGACAGCCAAATTAAATATAGGAACATTTTATTGCAATTGCTTATCACACAGTTTTGTTTATCACATAATTAAGCTTAATCATAAAATAGTTTTTTCTAACGAATCCTTCTGACTTTAGAAACTGGACTCGTGGATTTATTTTGTACGATTGTTTCCATTTTAGGGTCACGTTGCCTTTTTCTTGAGGCTTGACCTTCAATTGTAGCATTAGTTGCATTTTCTGCGGTTTTTCGGCAGCTTATTGAAGAAAATTTTCCACTAGCTGCTGTTTTAGATGGTTTGGGGTGACATTTAGATGATGTAGAGGACTTAGGATAGTTAACTACTTCATTTATAGTTTCAGCAACAGTGGCATTAAGATCCGAAAGAGTTCGTTTAGTTTTCGTCCTTCTCGTGGTCTTCATTCCTTTTTGTTTTGATTTTGTAGCGATAGATTGGGTTGGGAAGTCAGGAACTGTCAATTCTTTCTTTATCTAAATTATCCGCGATTACCTTTCCGGTTTTTTATTGAGCCAGACTTTTGACTTTTTGTCAGCTGCTTGTTACTTGACACCGCAGCATAAAGCTTGTCTCCCCCTTTCCTAATACTTTCTTCTCTCTTCTGACCTTATCCAAATGAACCTCCATGAATTCTTGGATTCTACTGTTGACTAATTTTCTCAGCCATATGTAAAAAAATCTTTCAGTCCTTCATCCATCGGAGAGGTGTTTGATGGAAGACTATTACAGAAAAGCAACCAGATATCATGGCAAAATCCTCGGTCTTAGGCATTGGTAAAAAAGGCATGTGTAAGCTATTTGTAGAGATGATAATTGTTTTAAATGTTTTAAATGTTTTAAATAAGACTGAAGCTTCCACTCTTGTGTTTATGCTCCTTGTTTGTTTGACTGAAAACCATCTAGGTGTAGATAACAGTCAGACCAAAAATATATATTTTAAATCTAATCAGATACGCCCACCTAGTTGAAAATAGACCTTTTAAATTTGCGGGAGCCATTCTTGAGAATTTTTCTTTGCTTGTAGGTTGTCAATTTATTTACCAGTAAATATTTGTGTGTGTAGAAAGCGATAGATGCATATTTAGTATGTTTAAGGGGGTAGTTATAGTCATCTCGACACGGAGAGGTAACACGTTGGGTTTCCCAACTTTTCGTACTTGTTCAAAATTTAATAGCTACGAAACAAGTTCAAGTAACATAACAACGAAGCGCCGACGAGAATCGAACTCATGACCTCCTGTTTACAAGACAGGCGCTTTAACCACTAAGCCACGGGGCCCTTGTTGTGGAGCGATATGAATGCTGAATATTTCAGAAATTTAACTAAATTAACTCATTTGCACTTTAAACCTATGGTTTACATATATGCATAATACAAGAAACTAATATTTTTAGAGTATCTCAAAATTAACTAGCTACGAAAACTACTTCAAGTAACATAACAACGAGGCTCCGACGAGAATCGAACTCATGATCTCCTGTTTACAAGACAGGCGCTTTAACCACTAAGCCACGGAGCCCTTGTTCTGAAGCGAGATTAATGCTGAATAATTCAGTAATTTAACTAAATTAACTCGTTTGCAGTTTTACCTTATTCTTTGCATTAATGCATATCTCAAGCAACTAATATTTTTAGAGTTTCTCAAAATTTTATATCTAGTTAAAAGTAAAATAACAGCGAGGCTCCGACGAGATTCGAACTCATGATCTACTGTTTGCGAGACAGGCGCTTTTTTGTTTTTATTTTTTAATATAAAACAAAATTGACACAAACGTCAAAGATAGCTCTTGCAATTTGAGCTCACACTCTAAGTTGCATGTTCTCTTTACGAAATGGTATGAATCCTCCTTGCGTGTAAACTGTGTATTCCCTCAAATCTAACATACTGAAATAATATTAGTTAATTTCACGGATTTTCCTTTCTATTCTTAATTTAAACCAAAAACTTAACATTCAAATTCAAATAACTGATGTAGACCAGCTTTTATAACAATAAAATAATGGCGGAAAGAACTTTACCTTTGGTTTTAATATTTATGGTTATTTTTTAAAGTCGAAAAAAAATTCAATTTTGAAAAAAAAATATTCTAAAAAAAATATTTGATAATTCATATTTGAACGTGCATAAAACATAAACTAAACATTATTTTTGAAATAATATTGTAATTGTATACCAGTAAAAACATTTTTAGCGACTTACACTTAAAATTTTATCTTCTTTTTCTTTCCCCTAGGTGGAGGAGCCCTCGCCACTCTTGGGGGCCCTCCTCCATCTTTTCTTCTTCGCCACTCTTAGGGCCCTCCTCCATCTTTTCTTCAACTTTATCTTTTTTATCCTCCGCCTTTTTCAAAAAAAACTTCATTACCATTAACTAAGATTACTTTCCTAGTTTCAAACCTGGCCAAAAACTACACTGTTACGTAGCATAATCAGGGTTGCAACATATCAGGAAATTTCTGGAAAGTTTCGGAATTCCAAAGTAGGGAATTTTAAGAATTTAAGCAAAGTCTGAGAATTTAAAGACTGAAAAATTCAGGGAAATTTTAAACATATTAAGGGTTTGAGAAAGTTGAAAACCCTGGGAATTTTACAAATTTAAACAAAGTCTGGGAAAACTCAAGAAATTTTAGGGATTTAAAAAATATACGAAAAATCAAGGAATTTTAGGGATTTAAACAAAGCCTGGGAAAAGTCATGGAATATTAGGGTTTTTAAAAAAGTGTGAGAAATTAAGAAATTTTATAGATTTAAACAAACTTTAAGAATTTAAAGAAAGTCAAAGATCACGTTTGATCATACACCAAAATTGCACAGCTCTCATCTTTTCCTCCTAAATGCGATTTCAATGACATTTTTGCAAATATCACCTCAGCTTAGATTTAAATCAATAACAGTTGCATCTAGAAACGTCAAGAATACGAGAAAAATTTATAGAAGTATTTTAACTTACATTTTTTTTTCGGGGCAATTGCGGGCAAAATGCCCCGAATTTCTACAGATATAACAGAGTTTCACCCCGGGACGCTTTGCCCCCCTACCACCTCGCTGTCCACCACGTCCACGTCCTCGTCCACCTTCTCCATTATTAATGGTGACGTTGCACCCTTTAATGTTGAACATTGATTTATCCATTTTTGCTAAGCCTAAATCAATAAATTAATAATTATTTATTTTAAAAAATTTAAATACTCATTATTTTCCATGTATTTTTAAACTCGGCAACAAAATTAAGTGTTGTAAATTCAAAAGGTTAAAAAAATTGAAAATTATAACATATTAAATTATTTACTTATAAGAACTTACTTTCAATCCAAGTGTCTAGTTTTGAAATTAGGGCTAAAATGACGTTGCCGTAATTCTATTGGCTATCGCGAAAGAGTGACGCGATACCTAGAAGTAGTTTTGGTAACTGCTCTAACGGAGTATGTTTATCTAGGAAGGCGGTAGCGAATGTATTATATATGCACCTTGGTATTGTATATTTCGTTAGGCATAAGTTATCGTATGAATCATTACATGGATGATGGCACCTAGCAAAATGTATTACTGTGTCCCACAGTGTAATTCTAGATTAAAACTAAATATCCCAGGGTTAAGTATGCATAGTTTCCCAAAAGAAATCAAGTTGCGTAAAGAGTAGCAACGCGTCCTAACGTAATATTAAGGCCTTTCGAAAACAAGACTTATCTTTAAGGGATACTAAATCAGCTGGGAGATCATTCCATAGGTTTATAATGCTGCGTGTAAAATGGTTTTTGACGGACGGTTGTTGTAGCACGTGGTTTAGACAATTTGTGAGGATGACCGCGCGTACGAGTATACATTGAAGTCATAAAAAATTTATCAAAGTTCAGATCTAGTTTGTTATTAAAAAAGTCATGAAGAAGGCACAAGTCGTTTATTTGGTGTCATTGATGGATTGGGTTGATGGTTAGTTTGGATAATCTATCGGCGGCTGGTAGCTTTTCTAATAGTGGTGACAGTTTTGTGAACTGATTTTGGGCCTACTGCAACGATGTCATTGCATTTTTTCCAGAAGGGGTCCAAATAGATGAGCAGTAGTCAATATGGGGCAATGCTAAAGGATTGTATATAGTACGTAACAGAGTTGGTGAGCGTCGTAGGAAGTTACGCCTAACCAGGCCAGTGATGTTATGGAGTTTTTTGCAGATTTTATTAGTGTGGGTAGTACATTTTAGGTCAGTGTCAATATGCACTCCAAGGTCTCGTTCTGATAAAGTGGTTGATAGCGGTCAACCGTACAGGTAGTAGGTGAATTTTGGGTTCGAATGACCCAGATGAAGGACAGTGCATTTATCCACATTAAATTTGGGACCGAATTGAGGTCAGCTTGTAGTAGGTGTGAGTGTGAGATAGTACGTATTTTAAGGGATAAATTCGTATCGTCAGCGAAATGTAACACCTGGGCAGATTGCACTACTTGAGAAAGTGAATTGATAAGAATGTTAAATAATAAGGGTCCAAGAATTGATCCTTGAGGAACACCTTTTGCCACTGTCGCCCAGTCAGACACTATCCCATTTAGGACAACTCGTTGGGTACGGTGGGCAAGATAGTCCTTCATCCAGTTTAAGGCTTGACCAGATATGCCAGCCAAGTTTAACGCTTCTAAAAGTTTGGCTTGAGGTATTGAGTCAAAGGCCTTGGCAAGGTCTAAATATAGCACATCAACATAGTATCCCTCATCTAACCATTCAGTCCATTTATCTGTGGCTTGGAGGAGGTTAGTGGTGCAAGACCGTTTCTTCAGGAAACCATGTTGGGCTGTAGTAAAGAAGTTGGTTTGTTCTAGATGAGATATAATTTGACGTTGAACAAGAGTTTCACTAATCTTTGCAACGACGTTTATGGAGCTAATAGGTCGATAGGTCGATAGTTGTTAGGGAGTAATTTAGGTCCTTTTTTGTGTATCGGTGTTAAATTTGCCTGTTTCCATGGATTTGGTAGAAGTCCAATTGCAAATGACTGAGAGATTAATGTATAAATTGGGGAACTGTGTTCCCCAATTTATACATTAGCAAGAAGCGCAAGATATAGGGGTGAAGACCATCGGAACCGGGGGATTTGTTTGTTGGAAGACTTTTCAGGATGACATAGATATCTTGCTCAGTACAAGTAAAATCTTGAAGGCAAGGCATAGGTAACGGTGAATATGATGACGCATTTGGATCAGCAACAGTGGAGGAAAAGTAGTTGTTTAGCAGTGTTGCATTGTCATGGGTATTGGTGGCAAAGGTTCCATCATGCCGCTGAAGTTGAACAATAGGAAACGGGTTTTACGCCGTGTGTTAACATAGGCATAAAAAGCTTTTGGGTTGTGAGAGATTTGTTGTAGTAGGGTATTTTCTAGACGTCTGTGCTGATTTCTTAAGTGGTTAGTCAAACCATTTCTCATCTTTCTATAATGATCATATCTTTCCGAAATGACAGCTTGAGATGCAAAGGTCTTCTTTGCCTTTATGTAAGAACGCTAAGCTTGCACTTTTAAGGTTCTGGATCTGATTAAACGTGGGTATAATTTGGGTTTGCCACCTAGCGTGCGAAGAGGTGTATGTGATTCTTGATAATTGTAGAGAAGATTGTGAAATAGTTGCCATGATTCGTTTATATTTACAAAAGGTGTAGGGAGCAGGATAGTCCATTGGATCGGGTGTAATTGATTTGCAAGAGATGCAAGGTCACATTTAAAATAGTTTCTCAGTCGACGACGAAAGTAAGGGAATGAAGGTAACTTAAGTGTAAATTTGATAGTAGCACGATCGCTGTTGCCTATCGGGGCAAGGGTTGATACATCGGTAATTAGGTATGACTCACTACTTAAAATGAGATCGAGTATACTATCATTGCTTTCCAGACCACCGTGTCTTGTAATATCAGTGACAAATTGAGTTAACGCTCGAGTTTGTATAAAGGTCATGAACTGTCTCGCGGAAATGGTCGCACCTGCTAGAGGTGTAAGGCTTAGCCAGTCTAACTTAGGATAATTAAAGTCACCTAGGAGGATTAATGAGCAGTTTTCTTTCTCACGGAAATCAAGTAATGCTGACATGTAGTTTTGGATTGCTAGGTGATTGTTTGGATTGCTAGGTGATTGTCAAAAGTCGGAGACCGGTAGGCAACACTGATTAATAGTCTTTCTTGTGGTAAGGTAAGTAAGACAGTTAAGTAGTCAAGACCGACATAGGATGAAGATTGAGGCAGAGGGTGATAATCTTGTGGATCGATTTGACGCGAAGGGTATTTATCTTGTATTAAAAGAGCCACACCCCCTCCATTTGAGATAGGACGGTCAGAACGATAGATAATATATCCAGGATAGTAAGGGTTTATTGAATGATCAGCTTCTGTACACCAGGTTTCCGTTAATGCCACAAGTAATGGGGAACGGGAATTAAGGGATAGTTGAAGATCGGTGGTTTTAAAAACGCTATTAAGGCTGCGAACATTTGCTAACAAGCATACTTGGGTTGTAGTTCGATTTCAATTAATTGATTGTGATTTAGGGGCAGGCGATAAGGTTGGTAAGAGTTTTAGATATGATGAAGGAGAAGGTAGGAATTGCAGTGCAGATGGGTTTAATTTAGACGAAGCAGTTAATTTAGGAGTGGTAATGGGAATACTAATTTACTGGGTGGAAGGGTTGTTGGGCTGCGTTAGGATAGGATGTGGGGTGATGACAAAAAGTAGGGAAAAGAGGTGGCAAGTGTGATAAGGAAACAGGTGGAAAAGGTTGAGTGGGAAAGAGGTGGGTAGAAGTGGTTGTGAATCGTGTCTTAAAGAGCAGTTCGGTGTCACAGTGGTGTTGGAGTGAACTATTTTACCCTGACGGACGAATATATTGGTTTCACCAGCTGCTTTACGCATTTTGAGCTCTTGGATTAATTGGCGATGGTATTGTCTTTGTTGGTGGGTGCGATCAGGAGTGACAAGGTAGGAGAAACCTGAATCTTGACAGCGACGAAGGGAAGACGCTTCGCGAACAAGGTACTGGCGATCAGAGACCGAACGGAATCTTAGTCTGAGTGGTCGCGGGGGAGTAGCATCGTGATGAAATTGGCCTATCCGGTCAAAACACACATTATTGCAATCGGCTAGGGAGAAGTCGAGTTGTTGAAGTAAGTTATTCAGAGTTAGCATCTGGAACCTTGAAGATAAGGGCGTTGTATTTACGATAGTCTACACTATAAGTGTCTTTGGTCTGGCCATGAGAGTTTTCAAATGTTCTTGAACCGGAGATGTTAGTGTATTTCTTCGGAGGAACATTTGACTGGGAGGGGTCGTTAATTGTAGAGGAAGTTGAGGCTTGAGGGCCAGCCTGCTCAAGTGTTGATAAACGTTTGTGAATGTCAGATAACTTTGAGGTGGTTTTGTCAATATTGTAGGTTAACTTTGAGGTGGTTTTGTCAATATTGTAGGTTAACTTTGAGGTAGTTTTGTCAAAATTGTCAGTTAAATTGATTAATTGGCAGGGAATGTTGTGTGATTCTAAGGCTTCGATGCGAGTAGCGTGAGAGGCAGAGTTAGTCTTTAAAGAATCAATTGATTGTTGCAGCTTACAGAGATCAACACTTTGCAGAATATCAGAGTGGGTTTTAATTGAGTTTGTAGCGAAGCAAGAGAGACCTGAAGAGAGAAATATCGTTCAGTAAGACAGGAACCGATTTGGATGTTTTAAGATTTTCAGTTTCCAATTGCGTGATCTTAGAGATGGCTAATGAAATGGTGGAGATTAGCTTAGGACCAGTGCTGACACAAGAGGAGCACATAAAGGCAAAACAGTCTGACGGGTGGGTTACGTGGCCTTTGTAGAGTGCATCGTTGATGTTGTTACAGGTTGCGTGACACCAGGTGTTACAAATATCACAAATGAGGGCTTTTTGATTTTTACGTACGGTCTGCGTGCAACTGGTGCAAATTTTGTCGACGGGAAAGTTTTTGTCAGGTACTTGGAGAGAGTTTATTGGCATAGTGAGAGTATTATCCAGTAAATAATTTGTAATGGTGCTCTGAGCGTTTCCAGAGGGAGGTTGCTGTGATGAGGTTGGAGTTACTGAATGAGTTATGGGTGAAGCATTGAAGTCAGTAAAATTTGCCCGTATTATGTCCACTTTGGCTTTGAGGTTGGATATTTCAATAAGAAGAGGAGAATTTCGCGTCTCAGTCGAAGTCCTTCATGTAGGCTGAGGACTTTGTATGTTAGGCTGGGTGTCTGAACATCGGCCACGAACCATGTTTAACTTACTTTTCTGAAACCTTTACTATTATGAATTTCGTTAAAACTGACACGGATTTAAGTCGTATGACCGGAATCTCCAATTTCAAATTATTTTACGCCATTGTGGAATCTATGACAATGTTAATAAATTTTAAAACTCTGAACCCAATAGAAGGACTTTCTCTTCTCGTTTTAACGAAAATTTAAACTAAACTTGACGTACAGGGTTCTTTCTACTATGTTTAATATGTCTGAAACCAGTAGCAGTCGATATTGTAAACAAACAGTGTTTATTGTCGCGCAAGTTTTTAAATGCGCAATCAAATGGCCATCAAAAGAAGAAATCATTAATACCATGATCCAATGTTTTAAAGGCTTTGAAAAAACTGTGGTCGTATTTAATTGTACTGAAATTCCAATAGATAAACCAAATTGCCTTAAATGTAGAATCTTGTCTTATTATAAAGGTAATCGCATTGTTAAAGTTTTGGTCGGCGTTTCTCCTGCTGGTTCAAGTACATTTTTGAGTAGTGCCTATGGAGGAAGAGCATCTGACAGATTTATCACTTTACACAGTAAAGTGTTGGACAAATTAACACCTAATATTGACGCATGCATGGTAAATAAAGGATTGAGAATAGAGACCGAATGTTTAGAAAAAGGAATTGAAATTTTTATCCCATCATTTCTGAAAAAATCTAAACAGTTTACGGAAACGAAATGATCGAAATCACTCGAAAACTTGAAAATAGCAAAAGCAAGAGTGCACGTAGAGAGAGTGATACAAAGATTAAAACTTTTTTCAATCTTTAATGAAAAACTGGATTGGGAGATGACGCCTTTCATTAATCCTATGTTCTTAATTGCAGTTGGCATTGAAAACTTGAAATCACCAATATTTAATGAAGATAGATTTTAATAAAATTGACATTTGGTTTTTAAATTATTTTTATTTTGAGTCAGTTTTACAATTTTATCCCACTAATTTCGGTATCAAAATCTTTCTCTTTTTTACTACAGTGACTATTAAGTTGTCGTATTATTATTACTATTATTATTAATTATAGTTAGTTTATTTATATTAACGTCTAGTGCAATTTTGCTATTTCACATTCATTAAACTGTAATAAAAGACGCTCCTTTTTAGCCAGAAGAGATTTATCTGTTCTTCCTCGATTAGTTACATTAAACTTAAAAGTTAAGAGAAATATCCGTATTTAAATCAATTGTTGAAACAATGGTATTTGAAACAAACAAAAATTATTAGCTTGGGAGCATCTGGTATATTTCTGGTCAGCCTCCATCGGAAATTAAATAATAAGGCCTATTCTATGATATGAGGGAATACGCGATGATAAATGGCTAAAATCAACCCTAGATTTAACATGAAAATGAATTAATAAACAATATCTTGATTAGAATCAAGACTTAGAAAGTATCGATAAGACTAAGGTAAGACTTGACTGAAGGTTCAGATATTAATTTTTATTATAAATTGAAACTTAAAGGCGTGTTTAAAAAGGCGTGTTTAAAAAGAAACAATGTTCCATTACCGTAATTCGTTGAAATAAATTATTTTACTGGTAATCAATTTCAAAAATTTACTTATCTCGGCTTTTGGCTCTCGAAGATGGGGACGCAAGCTAGATGAAGTGTTTTCTCCTTCCCCCTCTTGCTTTGGCTTCCCGCTCGCGTTCTCAACTTTGCACACGCTAGCTTGGTTCCTCATCAATGCGTAGTACCACACCTCGGTGGTGAGAGCTGGTAACCACTACGTTGTGTGGGCTAAGCGGATACGCGTCCTTCTCAAGCCAAGGTGATGAGGCATCGTGCCGAGGACTGCATGGTACTGGGGAAGTAAAACTATGGTATCGCTAACGATCGCCTCGGGGCACCAGGCGACACCCCGTTGTATCTAGCCTTCCACCCGGGTGGGGAACTACCTTTTACTTGCCCCCTTACTCGTGGGATTCGTATGGATTCTGATTTAAATACCAATTTAAAAACTACTAAAATTACTAAAACTACAGTGCAGGAGTCTGCTCTTGGCAGAACCCTCACTGATACCACAAAACTAGGGTCTGGAACCAGCGATACTCGCTCCGATTTATCGGTGCGTGTGACTGGCCCCACTCAGCCCTCCAAAGCTTCGAAACGTACCGAGCGACGCCGGCTTAAACGGCAGATTGCTCGGCAAAGGCTAAACCGGGTTCGGAAGCGGTATCCACCCCAGTCGGGGGTGCGGCGCCACGCGACAATCCGACGAAGAGACCGAGAGTGGAGGCCTCGACTCCTTCGCCCGGCAATTCGCAGGCGGCGGCCAAAAGGACTAAGACCTATAGGGATGCCGCCAGCTCAAAAAAGATGCCCATTGTCAAAAATGGATATCCGACTGCGGTCATCACGGACGAAGATGTGGGCCCAATCCAGAAGGTGATTATAGGGGCACTGGATGGGATACCTTCGAGGAGCCCTCTACCGCGTCTTGCGAATTTTAGCCTGACGGCCGGGGCCCTAACGTACTCCTGCGATGATGCGTTTACTGGGCAGTGGTTGAAGGAAAACATATCCAACTCGGTGGTGAAGGATGCGGTGCTCTCAGTGATGCGAGCTAGCGAACTCCCTAATAGAGATGGGCCGATACATCGGTATCGGTTTAAACTGGTATCGGCCGAACTATAGAGATGGGCCGATACATCGGTATCGGTTTAAACTGGTATCGGCCGAACTATAGAGATGGGCCGATACATCGGTATCGGTTTAAACTGGTATCGGCCGAACTATAGAGATGGGCCGATACATCGGTATCGGTTTAAACTGGTATCGGCCGAACTATAGAGATGGGCCGATACATCGGTATCGGTTTAAACTGGTATCGGCCCAACTCTAGAGATGGGCCGATACATCGGTATCGGTTTAAACTGGTATCGGCCCAACTACGGAGATGGGCCGATACATCGGTATCGGTTTAAACTGGTATCGGCCCAACTATAGAGATGGGCCGATACATCGGTATCGGTTTAAACTGGTATCGGCCCAACTATAGAGATGGGCCGATACCGATGCTATATCGGTATCGGTACCGATATTTGGCTAAACCGATATATCGGTATCGGTTTAAACTGTTATCGGCCCAACTATAGAGATGGGCCGATACCGATGCCTAAGGTTAGGTTAGGTTATGTTGGGTTGGGTTTTTTAGGTTTTGTTTTCATTGGTTAGACTAAGGCTAGTAATATTTTGGAAATGGTGTAACAATGTTACGCCTTTTCCAAAATTAGTTGTTTATCTTCTTTCACTTCCCAAATAATAATATGCCTTTCCAAAAAATTACTGTTTACAATTATCTACTTCCGAAATAAAATAAGCTTTCTTGAAATATTTTCTATTCTGGTATTATTTTAGAATTGTAAACTGATACAGCCTGAAGAATAGTGTAATATTTAAGTGTACTTTAAAAACACGATTCGTTAGTAGGTCACATTACTGACTAAATGATCACAAAAAAAGGTAGTTTTAGAAAACAACGAATATAACTGCATTGTTAAGAAATTCTCGAAACTGAAGACAAACACTGCTATTTCCCAAAATAGCAGCCGCTATTTCTAAAACAGCGGCCGCTCTTTCTAAAACAGCAGCCGCTATTTCTAAAACAGCAGTTTTGAAGAGCGCTGCTGTTTTTTTTTTGGAATCGCGGCTGCTATTTCGAGAACTGCCCTACCGGGAACTGCTCATACGAGGTACACCCGGTTATTACAACGCGACACAAACGATCCCAACTTCCTGTCAAATTCTTTCCATGGATAAAGCGCATTTTTCCAGAACAGGCATAATAAACCTTCATAATTTGCACTACTGGAATGCAGAAAACCCTCATCTAACCCGAGAAGGAAGTCATCAGTTTTCGATAAATGTCTGGGCCGGACTTGTTGCCAACCATCTTGGTGGTCCGTTTATGCTTCCACCACGTCTAACTGGTGAAGCGTATTTAGAATTTCTTCGTCAAGATCTACCTTTACTATTTATTGGAAGATGTCCCTTTGGCTACCCGAGCACGCATGTGGATCCTGCAGGATGGTGCTCCCGCGCACTACAGTCGTGCGGTTCGGGAATTTCTTAACGATCAATATCCAGGAAGATAGATAGGACGCGCTGGACCAGTGCTGTGGCCTCCCTGTTCTCTAGATTTAAATCCACTGGATTTTTTCTTGTGGGGAACCATGAAAGCCATGGTTTACGTTTCACCCGTGCCAACAAGAGACGTTCTTTGGGAGCGCATTTAACATGCTGCGGTGAACATTCGATAAAATCTGGAAATGCAAAACAGTGTGCACGGGTCTTTTAGACGTCGGGCTCAGGCATGCATCAACGCCAATGGTGCTCATTTTGAGCAACTACTTTAATATGACGTTGAAGACCTTTTTTCTTCAATTTAATTCTTTGTTTAAAGAAATTTCCCAAAATTTGCTGTTTTTTATTGAAAGTAAAGCTTGCACGATTGGCCTCTGAATTTCATCCTCACAAATAGCATCTCGACTTAAACTCTGACGTTTTGAAGTACTTTTTATGCTTCGTCTGAAAAGGGTGAAAAGCTCTAGCTGTCTAGGTGCGGAAGCTTGGAGGCAAAAATGTGAATTTGTAAGAACTTCTTAATTTGGCAATCACCGATGATAGCTCATTTTAAACTTCTCTTCACCTCTTGTTTAATACCCTCTTCAGACGACGCGTTAAAACCACTGCTTGCTTGAGAAAGGTAGTGAAAGGCATTGTTAGACATCGCGTGTTTCTTCTGAAAACTTGAATTTCGTTTAACCAAAATCGTTTTACGATCCGTTTGTTTTTGTATTGTTTTTTTCAAAAGTAACAATAGTATTAAACAAGCTATGCCTTATTAGACCAAGATTTTACGCACCGTCTGAAGGGGGTATTAGGGCCCAAATGGGCCCGGAGTTTAAGGGCTTGTAACTCGGTAACGGTTCGGTTTAGACCAAAACCGCTGAGGAAATTTCGACTCCAAATTTTGCAAGGAATCTACTGTTACAAAGAACGCATACACCTCTGAATCACCCTGTATAGACATGCTTAATTGCTGATATTCCAACCTTAACAATAACATTGCCCTTTTAGGATAGAGAAATTGTGAGGCTGAAAAATCAGCTGGCAAATCAAATAAAAGGAAAAAACCTGATCCATAAGAAATTCAATTTAACAAAGCGAAGACTCATTTGTAAAGATATAAAGCTTCAAAGTTTCGCGACTTTGCGAAAAGAAAAATTAATGTTAGAAGAAAATATTGTACAATTGGACGATATATTTTCTCCTACCTTAAAAGCACTTCTCGAACATTTAAAGGAAGCGGGGCCAAAAGCCAAATACAAGGAAGCTGTAAAGCTCTTTTCCTGCTACGCTACAAATGATTCATTTAGAGTATAATGGTGGTCCTGGCGTCCACTAAGCTGGCACTATTTTGGCCTGCGGTAAATATAGAGATCGTTGTCTAGGAGCTTATTTAGATTTAAGTATAATTAACGATAACGAGTAGGAAATTGAATATTGCCATATCAGAATTTAATATATTTATTCTATCAATTAAGCAAATACATATTGATAAACACTAGCTAACACTACTTACGTACGGAAATACTAAAAAGAAATATACTAACAATTAAACTTAAGACTAACAGATTTTGAAATAAGGTAAACAGAACAATGGACCATCTTAGGCCGTCGTAATTAAAATAGAGTTTTGAATGGTACTTAAGTGGTTGGGTTTCATCGAGGTTCGTTGTTAGAGCACGGTGTATAAGTTCGTTCCGGTGACGCGGCACAATGTGGTACGGTTCACTCTGCTGTGGACGAGAACATCGAGATGGGTACGGCGGAGAGAATCGTTCCGGATCAGCTTGTGGATGGTGGTTTATGGCGTCCAGAATGGACAGCTCGTACATTGGAGCGGCGACCTGGGGCCTCGTAAACGTGGCCGATTTGTCCATAGACGTGGGGGGTTCCCAA
Source organism: Phalangium opilio (assembly GCF_054372755.1). Classification (NCBI taxonomy): domain Eukaryota; kingdom Metazoa; phylum Arthropoda; class Arachnida; order Opiliones; family Phalangiidae; genus Phalangium; species Phalangium opilio. The sequence goes on from NW_028324164.1 coordinate 1,138,833, forward strand.
TTAGCGCGGCTGCTGGTTATGGGTTAGACGGGCATCCTTGATCTATAATTCGCCTTCTCGCGCTACTTTTGGGAAAAAGAGTTGTCCCGTTCTATATGGAATCTGACACGTCTCTGTCTTTCTAGGACCTGGTCGGTCCTATTTATAGATTTTAATGCACTTGAAACCACAATTGGTCACTGCCAATCAAAATCAACCAGATCTCCTCTCGCGTACCAATCGTATTCACAAGTTGCACTCGTATATAGCTTTTTAGTTTACAAGGTTTATAAAAGTTCGGGGATATTTACAAAAGTACATAACAAAAGACTTATTTTTCAAAAACATGGCAACGTTCAAATCCTCGCCTTTTTGGTTTTCCCCCGAAAGGGTTGAATATTTCGTGAGGGGAATGGACGGTAACTTTTCATTTTTAAACTGGTTAACAATGTAAGCTTAGCGGTACCCACGGTCAACACCTGCACAGCTCTATGAACGCACGGACAATACTATAGAGTGAATGTTTTCGTGTCTCCACAAAGGAGGTCAAGGGTGAGGTTTAAGAATTTAAAATTTAGTGTAACGAGGAATTTTTAGGTTTTGCTTGGTAGAAGTTAATAAATGGATGTGAATAGTTTGAATTTTGAATAATCCTGAAATTACACGTTACAAAGCTTATAGTAGCATTCTCCGAGAATTTGCTATAACTATGCATTTCTACAGCCCTAAAGCGTATGAATATCTTCGCCGAGTTTTTTGTTTGCCTCATGTAAATACACTCCAAAATTGGGCTTCCAAAATAGATGGAGAACCTGGATTTATGACCCAGAATTTTCAGTTCCTAATGAAAGAAGTGGATAAATCTAAATTCCCAGTTTTTGGTCTCTATAAAATGTTAGATGAAATGTCCATCAGGAAATAGATAAGTTGGAATGGAAATCATTTGATGGATACATCAATTAAGGCACTAGCATTAAGTCAAAGACTGATAATGATGAAGGTGCTACCTTTGTGCTTGTGTTTATCGTTGTTGCCATAAATAGTAGTTGGAAGCTACCTATTGGATATTTTTTGTTCATTACATACTAGTCTGGCTTTCTGATACTCTCGTTAGAGTAGCTTTTCATCAACTGAATTTAACTGGTGTTAAATAAACATTTCTAAGGCACACATACTCGAAGTTGTCATGAATACAAAGGAAATCAAATCCGTTTTTCCAAACCCTCGTAAAAAAAGGTCATTTCACACAACTAATATTTATGAATAATTTAAAAAGTTTTATTCCTTTCTTGAACAGCAAATCTAACAGACAACATTGTCTTTGTTTTAGACGTTTGCCACATGTTTAAAATTGTCAGAAACTTGTGTTAACATCACAATATGCGTGTGGATCAGCATAGTGGTAAAGTATATACAAACTTGTACTTCTTAGTCATAAATTTATATTGGAAGTTTTATTTTTTAGGATGCAATTTGGGAATTAATCGTAGTTCTTGAATTGGTGCAAGAGGAAGAAGGTCTTAGCATTGCCACTAAACTGAGCCGATTTCAAGTAAAATTTCAGATTCCAAAAATTAAAGTAGAACTAGCAGCCCAAATTTTGAGTGCTTCAGTGGCCAGAGCTCTGAAAATCCTGAAACAAATTAAAGAGAAAGAGTTTCAAATCTGTGAGGGTACTCTTAATTTTATGGAGACAGCTGACAGGTGGCAAAAACATACTAAAGTTATTGAATGTTGGCTGTAATGGTTTTATATAACTCAGTGAATTTTATATCCTCAACTCACGGAACCCTAATTACTAATAAATAACTCAAATATTAATATTAATATTAAATTAGCAAGTCTGAAAAAAGCTAACGAATTTATGCTGAGAATAACAGACACAGACGGCAATCGGATTTGTGAGTCCACATGTAAAACTGGACCACTTGGATTTGCCATTTCCATTAGCAGCATTCTGCATTTGGTGGAAGTGTGTGTATCAGATACGTCAAGTTTTTACTCTACCCTTGGGTATAACTAATTAATCAAATATTACCTGTAAAACATAGAGAACTCCCAATATATTCTTCTCCATAATACGAACAAAGGTTGGTTGGACTAATAAAACAACCGTTGCGCAATTAAGATCAGTATACAAGAGCTCTTTCTTTAACAAAACTTGAAGCATCTGGATGACCTAATGTGCTAGCTCTCGATGTCACCGCTATTCCAGGTATCTGTGAAATGTCAACAGCCTTTCTAAGTGCAACAACAACCACGGAGTCGTCAGATAATTAAGTGTCTGACGATCTTACTGAGCTAGATTTTACATTGATGGCTCAGTATGTAGGTGGTTTCGTTGTGATAAAACTCCGAAGAATTCTGAAATGTGATACATGCAACAATGCAAGTCTAGCCTAGAAGAAAGCAGTCGGAGCACCAACTTCCATGATTATTGCTTATCAGCAAAAGAATTAATACATTTACGTGATCATGGAGGATTAATTTTTCAAGAAGTCTTGTCACGCTGCTCCAAATTACGGAAAAATGAATTCGAAGCATAAATCTTGAGAAGCCTGGAACCCTTAACAAGTCACTAACCTTAAATATTGAGTCCCTCGTTAGAAGGTGCTTGGACCATTAGAATCTCTTCCTGCACTTAAATGACCGCATGTGTGACCAAGAGATATGTTGGAATCACCATTTGAACTTTCTCATCTCCAAAATTTCCTACATTTACACAAACCTAAGGATAAATTAAATTCCTCAAAACTTTAATGAAAAAATTAAGAGGGAAGCTCTGAGTAAAAAAACTTAGCGAAATAACATTGATTAAAGGCCAATGAATGTAAACTTTGGAGATTTCGAGACAAACATTTCTGTATAATAGTTAGATGCATTAGAAAACAAAATCAGCCTTAATTAGAATTAAAATTGAACTTACTTTTACTATCACAGCGGTTTCCAAACATTTCCTTTATATCTTAAGAAATAGGAGGCTAACATCAAGCTAAAGGTCATTGAAAAATTCGTCAGCCATCTTGGTTGGTATATTTTTAACCGCCGGTATGGGTAGGCCTAGGAAGAGAGCTTCCTGATAATTATTTTAATGAACTTTCTAGTCATACAAAAAGAGGTATTTTGAGAAAATGGGAATATTTGACAATTTATACCCGAATGCACTACAACCGAGTTATGTTAAAGAAGTTAGAGGGGAAGAGGAGTTTCAAAACTTGCCTCCGACAGAATTTAGACAAGTTAAGTTATATTTAATTAAGGGTATATCGCCATATAATGAAGAGCAATTAAGAAACTACAAGAGTTTAATGGCTTACAACCAATTTGAAAATAGTTTCGTACGTAACGTTCGAGCAAAAAAATATAAGCCAAAATTTCCTCGTGAACGGTACAGTAAGTTATTTTGAGTTAAGTTTATAAACAAAGCCCCACAATCATGATAATGCCCATTATAGGTTTTGCATTCACAATCTTTAAGGGATGATCCCTTACATTGTTGTATTATTGACGATGAAAGTGGCAATATTTGGGGCGGCCACTGTATCTGTGATGTTGGATTAGATGAATGCTGTTAGCATCTCAAAAAAAAATGTTAGCTTCTCCGTTATAAAATCAGGATTTTGTCTCAACAAAGATTGATTCCTTATCGGGGCATCACCTGATGGCATAACAAATTGTTCCTGTTGTGGAGGTGGAACTTTAAAAATAAAATGCCCATACTCTATGAGAAATCTATCCGTTCACTCTCCCCATAAAAATTCTTTTTTAAAAGAAAACGCTGCAGGACTAAAGTTAGATCATTCTCACACATACTATTACCAAATTCAGTTTCAAACTTTTGTGACTATATCCTCTTATTGCGATTTTTGCGTGTGGACAACTAAAGATCATCACATACAATGATTCGAGCCTAACCACAATTTCTATATAATATCCCTAAAAAAGGCCGTAAATTTTTCAACCGGGCTATTCTACCCAAACTTGTATCCAAGAAAAAGAAAAATGCAGTTCTTAGTGATAAAACATTTTTTTAGTTTTAATTGATATTATCAATAATATTGTTATTAATTTTAAGAATGCAGGTGTTGAAACATAAAAACGAATTAATCATGGCAAAGCTAAAATTGGAATAAGAAATCTGATTACTAAGCCTTCAACTTCTACTGCTCTCATAACCCCACTTTCAATAATCCCAAGTAATAATCCTCCAAAAAACTCAAGAAAATCACATAATGTTACTGTGGAGGTGATGAAGAATTTGAAATGATTGTTATGAAAGTTATGATTTAGCACCTTTTCTCCTAATTTTGACGAGTCCAAAAACAGCACCATTAATATGGATAAAGAACACCTCTGAAAGCTTTAAATGGCCCATTTTCAAAACTTAGCATCTGAAAAATATTTTCCACCGGCACATTTGTAACACCTTCATGAGCTTTATCTTACACCTTTCAAGAATCATATTTTTAAAAGGGGTTCTTCTAATTTTCATCTAATGGCGTGAATTTTGGCTTGATCTACGAAATAGTGCAGAAAAGGAATATTACACTCTTAAAGCGAAAAGTGGCATTTAGCACCTTTTGTTAAATTTTGACGTGTTAAAAAACAACACCCCTGAAAAATATGTCACGTTGACACATTTATTACACCTCATTTCGCTTTTCCTTACACCTTTTAAAAACAAATTTAAAAGCTGTTCTTAGAGTGTTTGTATGTTATTCCAATACTCTTCAAATGGCGTGCATTTGAGCTACTGAAGTGGGAAATAGTGCAGAATAGGCGTGAAATATTGTAGTAAGGGTTTTTTGATATAGTGTATTCATATTACAGATGGGCACCTTTACCACACTGTGCTACTTTTTAAAAAGGTGCAATGTACACTTTTAATTGTACACGCTTAAAAACTGGAGTGTTTTTAACACATTTAAAAGTATTTTTTATGGGTCCAAAATTGACACAGACCGAAACCATTGGAGGTTCCATTCAACCGAACTCCCGCACCTTTAGCGGCTTTCGAAAAGAGATAAATAGCCTCAGAAGACTGCACTTAACGCAAGTGTTTATTGCTAGCTTTTCTCCGATAGGAGATTCATTTTCAAACGATTTGATGGCTTATATAAATATAAGGAAAGGTGACAAAAGCCATAATCCATAACATATCCTTTGTTATTATTGTAAAATGATGCTTAAAAAGATAAATTTTAATTTCAAATAGGGTAAATAAACAAGTTCCAGTAAATTGTTGAGCTATAAATGGATTTTTAATGAAAGTTTTTTCTGTAATTCAAATTTACGTCAGCAGAATCGAGAAGTTTTAGAGCAGAATATATTTTGTTTTATATGGGTTATCCAAATTTTCATTCAACAAAATTTCAACACTTTTGGCCGTTCACGAAAAGCGTGGGAGTCGTGAGCACCTAACGATTAATTCGCCTTGTTTGATTGAATTAAAAATAAATTGTACTTTTCGAAACAGTTCATTAGAAGCCAAGGCCATGTTTGACGCCGATATGTACGATCATTTGGGGTGGTGGCTGTGCCCCTTCACCTATTGAGGACGTCCCATATTACGAGATTTTAGAACTAAGTGAGAAACACTAAGAACAGTTTAATATGTATGGCAACAAGACAAAGCAAATAACACCGAAATAAACGGCTTTTTAAAAGGCAGCGATGTTCGTATTAAAACATCCAAAAGATTTAACCCCCGAGATGCTTTTTTCATAGGTCGTTATTCCTCTAAGAAGCTGTACCGTAAAACAACAGGGACAGAAATGCCTTTTTCACGAGTTTTTACCCATACGTCAACAAAACTGGAAAAATTCCTATTGGCTATCCTCAAATTATTTTAGACAATTTCTCACATATCTTCTTCTCAAATGCGACGCACTTCCGGCTCAAAATCCAATACATCCGGTTTTACCTGCTAGGATAAATTGTAAGCTCACCTTCCCTCTATTATACACCTGTTGCAAAACCCAATTTCAAGATGACTGCACACACACCTGATCAGAGAGAACTGCGGGGTACATGGGTTACCGACAAATTAAGATACACCGTAGAGCGAGGGTACAAAAACACACCCATACACGAGGCCTGGTCCTACAAAATAACACAATACAACACCGAGACTAAACAAGGCGGCCTTTTTAAAAACTATGTAAACGCCTTTCTTGAATATAAAACTCTGGCTAGCGGTTTTCCTGCCGATTGCATCACCCAGGAGGACAAAGAAAACAATGTCAGGAAATAGTTAAAACAAAAACATATCAGGTCGTCGTAGATAAAGTTCGTGCTTTCCCCGACTATACCACAGCCCCATACGGATATCATAAATAATTATTAATTTGTAAAACTGTATAATTTTATAACAGAAATGTTTTTTCTATCGTTTTTAATTTTTGTATTTTCATTAATTGGGGTTTTGTCTGCAGATATTTTTGTTTATGTTAATTGTAATTAGTTTTATTACGATTAGAATCTGGGAGACCGGCAGTGCTCCCAGCCAAGTCGAGCACTGACATCCTTTTCTCGAAGCAACTCGTGGCACTTTTAAGCCCACTGTAACTTCGTGATGGGTACAGGTAAAGGTCTGAAATTTTGCTTGCCGCGAGGACTGTCAATCCTAGCTATAGTTTCCAAATTTCAAGTTCCTACCCTATATACTTTTCGATATATCGAAGGTGAAATTTACCTTATTTTGTCACTCACTCACTCACTCACCGATCATCAAAATTCTAAGGTACTTCTAGGGTAGATAGAAACTTAAAATTCAGGATTTAGTTTTAATTTATTTTATAAAGCACAGAAAAATTAAAACATCCCGAAATTTTTATAAAATTGTTCTTTAGTTCTTAATTTTAAAACTAGATGGCGCTGCCGTCTTTTCAACAGAAATAGTGTGTGTTCTTGATGAAAGGACGTAATGGTCCAAAGTTAACCGAAAGTTGTAACTGATGCTACATTCTTATATTAGGATATCGCGTACAATCTTTATTACATATTCTCTGCGGGTCGAAAGGGGTAATTCAGCGTAAATAAGGACAAACGTTAGCGATTACATTGGCGAACGAAGTACCACGAGAGGGTCTTGTTTTAATATAACTACCGAGGGTCTACAAAAAGAAGTGAGATCCTATGAAAAACATTAACATGTACAAAAATGGGCCAAGCCTCGCCTCGTGACCTCTCCGCCGTAAAACGTTCTGAGATCCCATGTAGAGCCAAGTCTGCCTTTTGTTCTCATTCAATCGCCAATTGAACAATTATGTTATAAATTAAGTCCTTTTCCTAATTAATAACCAATATTCTTTGACTCTATCATTATTATACATCTTTGTTCGTATCAAAAATATCGTGACTTGGCAAGAGCAGGTCATCCCCTTCGATTATTTTAAAATAGGCAACGATTTAGTGAATATCCCCTCGACTTCCTTTTAATATTACTTACCTGCGATTGCCAAGTCACGATATTTTTGATACGAACAAAGATGTATAATAATGATAGAGTCAAAGAATATTGGTTATTAATTAGGAAAAGGACTTAATTTATAACATAATTGTTCAATTGGCGATTGAATGAGAACAAAAGGCAGACTTGGCTCTACATGGGATCTCAGAACGTTTTACGGCGGAGAGGTCACGAGGCGAGGCTTGGCCCATTTTTGTACATGTTAATGTTTTTCATAGGATAAATTTGTCAATAAAAATTTTCTACTTTATATTATGGTTTTCTTTTATAAGCTTAGAAAAACCAAAACAATCAATCAATTAAATATTGAAATTCTCCAAAAAAGAGGAGAGAGAACGTAAAAATCCGGCCTTCTGCCTTAACAGTGGCTGCCATCTCGGATCGGTATACTGGCGTACTAATCTCTGATTGCATGGAAACTGGTGGAATGAATAGTTGGCAACACTTATTATTAAAATATACGAATGTAAAATAAAGATGATTAAAGCTTTCTCATGTATCCGTTTATTGACAATTTACTAGGCGAATAATTCCACAAATAAAAATAGTTTTCAAGCCCGGTAATCAAAGGCATTAAGTTCATACCAGGGATAGATTTATTTTTTAAGACGGAATGCACAACGTTTGGCCTTTACTTCAGTCCGACTCTTAGCCGAGTATATAGCCCCTTCCTTCAACACGTAACCAAAAAAATAAATTATCTTATTGGCTCACATAAACTACGTACTGGTGACGTTGCTGACCAGGAGGGCCAAAAATACCTAATTCCTGTTTACCTCGTTCGCTATGACTACGACCCCTCTTGCGTTGTACCATAGCCCACTCAATCACGCGCGTCACGAAGCAAGCGTCCGGGAGCGCGGATCGAGTGGGCTATTATTGTACAGATAAGCGTCTTCACAGGGGTTCAAAATGGATCCGTCTAAATGCGAGGGTCCGGTAATTATTCGGGAATTGTTTTTAATAGCAATTAAGAAGGTAGTTAGGGAATTTGGTGCCGGTGTTTTGGATTTGGAGTACATCTGTAAGGGTGAAAAGTGTTCGCTAACTCTTTGTTAAGCCAATCATGTCTACTATCCTCATGATTTTGTAAACGAGTTTGATGAAGTTAACCAAGGCTTAGTGAATGGGCAGGAGTTTTGTGAGCTTCGTGTTTGGTTAAAACCTGTTCGTGCTGTAATATCTATGAAAACTTTTACTCAATTCTAACTCACTTTTAATTTTCTTGGGTCTTCCCTGTTTTTTTTCTTCGGTTGCAAGCCCTACTATGTCTTGTGTAACTTCTATTATGTTCTTTCAAAAATTACAATCCGAGCCCATTCCAACTTGGCAGACGACGTTTATTTGACCCGGATATACATACAACGCCATAACGAAAATAAGACCCGAATCTTCTTTTATATCCCTCCGTCACGGGTAAGGGGGTCGTGGACTTGGACGCGCACCCGAATAACCCTATTACCCATTCCGTCTTAAAAAAATAAATCTATCCCTGCTTTTAGTTAAATTTATTTAATCGGTTGGATTTCAACGGTTCCACCCCAATTTCATTTCAGTTTATTTTATGTATCATATTTTTTTATTTTCATACTTTTTAAAAGGAATGGAAAACTTGTTTAACGTTTTAATAACACTTGTAGTTGCTGTTAGAATTTTGAAAATATAAAAAATCCAAATGTAAATAAAACTTTGCGTTGATTTTAACAAGGTCAAAAATAATTTCGTGATAGCTACGTGTGGAACGGGCACAACTCATTGCAACTCATCATTGCACTTGCGCTTTTTTACACTTCTTTAAATGCATCGTACCATTAAATTTGGAATGAATATGAAAATGAATGCTTTTTTAACTCTACTATCTTTTACACGTTTTGAAAACTTTGTGTGTACTGCTACGTAATTAACTCAAATCGGTAACAGTACAAGCGAACTGTCTATCCCCTCGCGCGATAATGGGGGGGGGGGAACTAGCTCTCATACACATTGTGTCCATCAAAATCAGGCCTTGCGATCCACACTCACACACACTAAAAAAACATGCTCAGAATAGGTAGTTTTGTGTTTTACAAAACCACAGGTACTATAAAAGGAGAACTTTATATAGGTACGTCAAAAAGAATCCAAAAATTTCAGTCATTGAAATTTTCAATTAAAAGCTGAGATTAAATTTAATTGAAGTAAATTAAAGCATTGAATAACCTCGGAAACCATATTTTAATTAAACTAACTCCATTAGGAGAATAATTAATTTAACCAGTTAAAAATTTTCATATGGAAGTTGAGAAATAAAATTTTACTGCAGACAATATAGAACCCGGAACTATATTATTATCTAACTCCATTAGCAGAATAATTACTTTAGCTTTAACCAATTTCAAGTTAAAAAATTTTATATGAAAGTTGAGAAATTAAATTTTATTGCAGACAATTAAAGAATAGAATAGAACCCGGAACCTTATTATTATCTAACTAACTCCATTACCAGAATAATTATCTTAACTTTAACTAATTTTTATGTAAATCCGATTGAACGCTAGGACCTTTAAAAGGAAAGTAATTTCAGACTTTTCATTGTTTAACTTTTCATTTTAAAACTTTCCTAAAGTTGGTTTAGTTATATCACTTGCTAAAATTACTAAACGATCTGGGTATAATTCGTGAAACAGTTGGTAATTATAAAACTCCAATTTACTTAAATAGCATGCCAAAAAGCTTAAAAATTTCTTCTAATTGACTCGTTATATTTTTAAACACGCCAGTTTAAAAAAGCCGAGAGTCGTTAATAAAAAGCCCAGCATTGTTTCTGGTGACGCGCATTACCGAAACGCTGCGTAGATAGAACGAGTCTAGAAGATATACCCGAAGCCATAACCCTACTGAAAGGCAAGCACAAATTTAAATTACAATTCTGTTAAATATCATCTCCAATTGATTTGAGAGATTTAAAGAATACCAGCCCTGTTACTTTAGTCTTTACCTTAGCGTTGATAGCGCATTCTAGCTTAAAATCGCCATCTTCAAGTTGATTCCAGAACCCGTTATCGTCTTAATAAATACTATCATTTTACAGAGTAGCAGTAGGAATCGGATATTAAACTAAAAGCTAAGCAGAACAATAAAAGGTTATCTACTAATAATCATGTCTCAGTTTAGACAGTGCGATATTTTCTTGATTAAAAGCAATCGCGATTAACTAGTGTCGTCTTAGTAACGAGCTGTTATTTTTGAACTCTTGACAGTTTCGGATTATGCGTGGTAGCATTAAAGTGGGCCCCAAAATTACAATGAATAACCGAATTGAATTTGTTGGAAAGGATCGATATTTGAAATACAGGTAAAAACCGTTCCTCTTGTAGAATTTTAATTTTGAAAACTTAAATGTTATCGTTGATTACAAATTGTAGGTTTGACCGAGAAACTCCGCTCAACTTTACGACAGTTCTCGTAAGCTGATCAACATTGGGTCTGAGTGTCATTTTATTCGACGGCTATTAAACTTCAATGTTTTTTGTTAGGAATCATGGGAGATGAAGAACCAGGTGCTACGGTACAGTGTCATGGCTGATTATTTAAAACGATCGTTCAACATAAAGTAACGTTTCGATTTGATTATTCATTAAAATAATTGTCTTAACGCACTTGTTATCTCTCAAAAAATGATTTGCAGCACATTTTTAGACGCTTGTAAACTTATATTAAAGGGTCCGTAAAGAAAGTTTCGGCGAGTTGGTGAAAATTATTTGAAATACGTCATAGTTCCGTGACCGAGGAAATGAGTGGTTCAGAGAAGCTTAGTTTAATCTTATTTTGAATACAATCATTTCAGAGAAATGGCGCTGCAGTTAGTGTTCGTACGGGGACCCCGACCCCGACCCCGAAAACCGGGGATCCCCGACTTTTTCCCCCGACCCCGACCCCGGTACCTAACATGTAAAATGTAGTCGGGGTTTTTTTCGGGGTTAGATTTTGGTTATTTTATTTTTATCAAATTATTTTTTGTCCTGCGCCAAAAACATTCATCTCTTTCGTCTCAAATAAGTGCTCCGCATCTCCTTTATGAAAAAAAGGGCAAGGGGTAACTAACAACAAACAAAATACAGTAAAAACAGTCACCAAAATTCCAAAGTTCACCATCCTCCCTCTCGTAGATCGGCGGCCCTCCCGCGTCTTTTGTAATGGCAGTGGTCTTTCGTGGGATTCGTAGCTGCGTAGCTCGGAAAGTCGGAATTTATTGGGCTTTTTTACAGTTCGAATTTGTATATTAATAAAGCTTCTTTCCAAACACCCAGAAATTTATCGATTTTTTTCATAATTTTTCCAAAATTTTTCAGCATGCGATGTCTTACCCCGACCCCGACCCCGACTTGTTTTTTTCGGGGATAACCTGCCCCCGACCCCGATTAAATTTTTACCCCGTACGAACACTAGCTACAGTCTCCCGAAAAACGAGAACTAGGTGTCAAGACTCACTTCACGTCACTTGGTGCCTGTGACGTAGTTCAAATAATTTTTACCCACCCGTTGATGCCTTTTTTACAGTCCTTTAATGCCCAATTATTAATGATTTAACTCTGTCTATGATATTAAGGATAATTTACAAAGGACATGAAGTCAGCTTTTTAAATTTGAATGACATGTATACTGACAAGTTCAATGTAAGTGGAAGAGATATCAATACAAATATAAAGATAGAAATACAAATTATTAATGACCCTTTAATTATTGTTGTATTGAGAATTCTCATGGTATCATGATTCCCGTGCCACTCTCTGTTTTCGAGGGCCGACAGGAACAGTTCACTCCGTCTCCGGTGTTCGAATCAGCCAGGACAATTATCGTTTCGGGTGCCCCAAAGAGAGTCGTGTCCACTTCCTTGTCCTTCTTAAATATGGACACTGATGTAAAATTTCCTCAAATACAAAATACTCAAAATCAAACACATTGCATTACATTCTTGGTTCTATTAGGTGGTAATTTTAACGGGGTTAACCTTGGTTCTTTTATCACTTTTGCTCGTCTTTCACTCCATCGTAACCAACAAATACAAGTCGTTGACCAACAAGAGAATTGTCAAGAAACTGGCCCAAGAAACCCTGGAGAACATCTGGGAGAACGCGTCCCTCTTGTGCGCCGAACGTAAGCAACTAAGGGTTACTTCCTTATATTTGAAAAGAACATTTCCCATTATGTCTTATAGTTAGCACTGTAATCAGACAAAATTTCACTCCGTAGCCGTTCCCTTCATTTATCCCCATATTACTTGTCGTCTGCTCGCTGCGTCGTGGTTGATAGGAGTGACTTTCATTCTGTATTTCTTGGGTTGTTTCTTGCGCACGGAATTCACGACGGAAAGCTACAATTGCATCGACACCCTCTCGGACTTGATCAAATCGGGAATTCCACCAACAATGATAAAAGAAGCCGGAACTCTGGAGTTTTTCAAATATTTGGTAAAATGACGTTTCCGTGTTAGGTTGCTTTATTCTTCAGGCGTCATTTGTGCGTATTTAAAGGCAACGCAGGATCCCTTGGTTAAGGAATGGCTAGATTCACTCGACCAAGAGTCGATTTTCTCCAACGCAGTGGAATACGCGATGATTGACGGATACTCTCCCATTCTCGCCGGAGAAAAAGCCCTTATCATATCAGACACCTACTTGACTTGGTTCCTGGGAGAATTACTTAAAACTGATTTCGAGAGCAAAGAGCTCTTGGCTGACAAAAGAGGACTTTACTTTTCGCAGCACGATATTGGATTCGAGTCCTTGCACTTCTTGTTCAACACCTCTTGGATAAGAAGCCATCCCATAGTGCACGAGTCCGTCCAATTGATGTCGGTATGAAATGTATCGCATTAAATAGTTTGACAAATGTTAATTTTGCAGCATGAGGCCTTATTACGAAACACAAGCATTGAAATATGTGGATTTCGAGATTAAAAACTTAATTGAACTGGTCACTTGGAAGAAACCGGTGAAAAGCGTTACTGATTTGGACCTCAGAAGCGTTTTCGTTCCATTCTTCTTGCTTTTCTTGCTGATGTCTGGAGCAGTAGCCGCGGCCATAAGCGAAATATTCTTAAACGCTGTCTGAAAATTTATTACGCAAACCAAAGGATATCGAATTTCGAAAAATTTACTAATTTTCTTCCGCTTCAAAATCTACGGCGTCCCAAGGAAAAATATTCACTTTACGTCACATCTTGTTACTTCATTAATTGAAAGGAAGTAATTACGCGCTTATGATATCATATGTATTAATTAAATTATTTACACAAGAGTGTCATCTTTATTATAATTCACAAATTAAAACTGGTAAAAATATCGAGATATAGTTTACGTTTCATCAAGACACTATAGTTGATAGTTCGACGTCTTAAGACAGTTTTGTAGGGAAAAAACGAAGTTGAATTTGCCAATGTAACCTTGAAAATATTACAACTCAATTAAGATGTAGTTGATACAAATAAAATTGCTTTTCAAAATCCAAAATGAAATAGTTGATTTTAGAAATTAGTTAATTATTAAAGGTACGCCGAATAGACTCTGAAAGTTTTCGATATTAAAACGCTATTCTAAAAGTTGAGAAATTAAGTTTTAATGACGGAGATAAAATGAATAATTAACTCTGGAAACCATATTTTTATTAAACTCCATTACCGGAAGATTTTATTTAACTTCAACAAATTTTGAGTTTCAGACATAATCATTTTCATCCAAAAGTTGAGAGATTAAATTTAATTGAAGGCAATTACAGCTTTAAACAAACCCGAGACCATATTATTATTTGACTAACACCATTACCAGAACAATTATCTTAACTTTTACTAATTTTTCCAAAAATCTTATTAATCGCGAGGGTCTTTAAATGGCAAGTAATTTCAGACTAACTTTAATATAATTCAACCTCAAAAGAAGTAAATATTATCAGCGGAAACGGGTGATTTTCCATGTAAAACTCCTGAATGTAAAACTTTTCTAAGGTTGGTTTAATTATAACACTTAAAATAAAAATCTAACTTCCTGAGTTTAATTGGTTAAATAATAAGTAATTATAAAACTCGAATTTATTTAAATAACACTCTCAAAAGCTTAAAGTTTTCTTTTATTTGCCAATTATTATTTTAAACAACGGTTTAAAAGAGCAGAGATTGGAGTAAACGAACTCCCAGCATGGTTCTGGTGACGCGCATTACCCAAACGCTGCGTGGATAGGTCGATTCTTAAAAGAAATACCCGATGCCATAACCCTACTGAAGTTTAAATTACAATTCTGTATTATCTCCAATTGATTTGACAGATTTAAAGAATGCCAGCCCCCCTTATACTTCAATTTCTGGATATTTTCACTTGTCAAATAAAGAGCGTCGTTGGCTCATTCTAGCTTAAAATTGCCTTCTTCAAGTTGATTCCAGGCCCCTTTAATTAAAACGAATAAATCCTTTTAATAAATACTAGGATTTTACAGAGTAGCAGTAGGAATCGGATATTAAACTAATCGCTAAGCAGAACGATGAAAGGTTATTTACTAATAATTATGTCTGAGTTTAGACAGTGCGAGATATTCTTGATTAAAATAAACCACGATTAACTAGCGTCGTCTTAGCTACGAGCCATTATTTGGACCTCTTGACAGTTTCGGATTGTGCGTGGTAGCATTTATGTGGACCCCAAAATGACAATGAATTCCCAATTTGAGTTTGTCGGAAAGGATCGATATTTTAAATACTTTTGGAAGATTTTGAATTTTTAAATCTTATTCGTTATCGTCAATTACAAAATCAGTTAATTATTGTGGGTTTGCCCAAGAAATTCTGTTAAACTTCACGACAACTGAGGTGACTTTGAACGGATGTTTCTGAGTGTTGTTATTCTGAATGTCAATTAAAACTTCAATGTTTATTGTAAGGAATCGTGGGTGACGTAGAACCAAGTGTTGAGATACAATGTCATGGGAGACTATTTAAAACGATCCTTATGCCACCTTAAATTAATCAAAAATGTCTTGATTAGAATCAAGACCTAAAAAGTATCAATAAGACTGAGGTTATCACTTGACTGAAGGATCAGATATTAATTTTTCTTTTTAATTGAAACTTAAAGGCATGCTTAAGAAAAAACCACGTTCCATTACCGTTTACCGTTGAAATATCTTGTTTTAGTGGTAATAAATTTCAATAATTTACTTATCTCGGGTTTTCGGGCACAATTTCATTCCCCCAAAACATTTTATCATTACATTAATTACTTTTGAGAGAGAGTACATGTATGACATTGAGTTTTAAAAGGTTCCCCCATTTGTACCCGGCATGCTTCGCAGTGGCACATTATAAAACAATGGCGGATAATTTAGTAGCGACAGTAAGATTTTTATTGGTGGTTATGCAAAATGATGTAATGTCTAGGGTACTTTAGTCAACCGTCATACTGTTCATTCTCATAGCTCAGGGCACGATCAATGCTACTCCCCTAGTTCTCTCTCTAGTTTCAAACAATGGTTAGAGACTATTCAGTGCCGCAGGTTGAACATGATGATATTTCAACTATAGCTTACATCAATTCTCGCTAGTCGTACAATTAGCGGGTTAAGCACTAATTTGTTCAGGACATGTCTCGAGAGGGTGCTTGTTGTAACTTTTTAAACATTTAAAGGTTTTGGTCATGGCTAAACAGAACGTATTTTAGTTTTTTATCGTTTTGAAGCTTATATTGACACGTTATCTCTCAAAAATAATTAATTTAATCATAAAATGTTTTGGGGGAATGAAATTGTGCCCAAAAACCCGAGATAAGTAAATTGTTGAATTTGATTACCAGTAAAATAAGTTATTTCAACGGAAAACGGTAATGGAACGTTGTTTTTTCGGGTGTACCCCATATGAGCAGTTCCCTGTAGAGCAGTTCTCGAAATAGCAACCGCGATTCCAAAAAAACAGCGAAGTTTTTCAAAACTGCTGTTTTAGAAATAGCGGCTGCTGTTTTAAAATAGCAGTGTTTGTCTTGAGTTTCGAGCATGTCTTAACAATACAGTTATATTCTATGGTTTCAAATACAACCTTTTCCGTAACCATTTTATCAGGAATGTGACCTACTATCGGATCGTGTTTTTGAAGTACACTTAAATATTGTACTGTTCTTCAGGCTGTATCAGTTTACAATTCTCATACTAGGATAGAAAAATCATTCGGGAAAGGTTATTTTATTACGGAAGTAGATAATTGTAAACAGTATTTTTTTGGAAAAGGCGTAACATTGTCACACCAATTCCAAAATATTACTTAACTAAATATAACCTAACCTAACCTAATACTATTTAGTTGAAATAATCAACTTTAACCTAACCAAATTATCCATATCTGACCTAGTTCTTTTTGAGTTCATATAACCCAGATGAGCCAGCTTACACGGTATACTCCAATTGGATAGAATCCCGTTGGACCGAATTCAGATTTCTAAAATTCTAGCCAAATTTAAAACAATTTATAGCCCAATGAGCGATTTTCTGCTGAAAGGGAATATTTATATGGAAGAGCTTTCGACTGAATGGGATGGGTTTACACATATAAAATCATAGCGTTTTCTTGAGTTGCCGAGCTCCAGTAGCGCAATGGATAAAGTGATTTAGATGATCGAAGAAGTTAAGCAGCATCGAGCGCCGTCAGTACTTGGGAGGGAGATCTCTTCCATTAGGTAAGGTTAGGGTTGGACAATTTCAAAAAGGAAAGGTATTTTTTGAAATTTATTGAAGAACGTTATTGGTGAACATACATATTATTTGCTTCAATATGAAGAAGTTTAATAAGAATATTAATTTTATTTTTTGGTCTGGTCTGGTCAGGTTAGGTTTGTTTAGGTTAGGTTAGGTTAGGTTAGGTTAGGTTTGGTAAGGTTTGGTAAGGTTAGGTTAGGTTAGGTTTGGTAAGGTTAGGTTAGGTTTGGTAAGGTTAGGTTAGGTTCGGTTTGGTAAGGTTAGGTTAGGTTCGGTTTGGTAAGGTTAGGTTAGGTTAGGTTAGGTTAGGTTAGGTTTGGTAAGGTTAGGTATGGTTAGGTATGGTTTGGTTAGGTTAGGTTTGGTTAGGTTTGGTAAGGTTAGGTTAGGTTAGACAATTTCCAACAATGAAAATTAATTACTAAAATTTATTGAAAATTGGTGAACATAAATATTATTTGCTGCAATATCAAGAAGTTTAATTAGAAAATCAATTGAAAAATAGGAA
Source organism: Phalangium opilio (assembly GCF_054372755.1). NCBI lineage: Eukaryota > Metazoa > Arthropoda > Arachnida > Opiliones > Phalangiidae > Phalangium > Phalangium opilio. The sequence continues at coordinate 1,156,499 of NW_028324164.1, forward strand.
TGAAAGGAAAATTCATGATTGGAAAACTGCCCAAATTACGGTATTCGGTCTAATGGGATTCGGTCGAACAAAACATTCGATCCATTGGGATTCGACCCAATGGTAGACAATCGCTTACACCATAATTAACTACTATAGTTTTTCGCATATCTGTTTTTCCGCTCTTTAGTGAACTGCTGTAACGGTACGCCGCGTTTACGAGAACCGCTGTATCGGTAATTGCTGTAATGGGTGAACTGTCATTTCGGGAACCGCTATTTAGAGAACTGTTGTTATGAGGACCGCTATTATGAAATCCGCTCATATGGGAACTGCTCATATGAAGGGCGGCTTACCGTGTTTTCTTAAGCATGCCTTTAAGTTTCAATTAAAAAAGAGAAATTAATATCTGCTCCTTCAGTCTTCATTTTAATTAAGATTGTTAAGAAACTGTTTTACATTTTCAAAATCTGCACTAAGCTGAAACATATACAGGGTGGAAACCTTCTCCGACGTCCAGTCGAGATACTATTCCTTACGCATTAGTGTTATGCAGTGATATTTTAAGGGATTTATAGGCGCTATTGGGATCAGTTCACTTCAGTTCCACTTAATATCAAAGGTTTCAGTTTTGATGTAGAGAAATGAAATGCATAAGTGTAATCAATGACGGATTTTAATTAGGAAAGAAAAGATGTAACTTGCGGAAACAAAATAGCCCAAATTGAAGTTAATCAAACATTTCCAAATTTAAACATTAAACTCTTCAAATTCATTTTTAATAACAAAGCATTAAATTAAATGTTTAATATGTCTTCCGTCGACATTGACACATTGCCGACAACGGAATTCCCAGTTTTCTCTTTCGCGAGATATCATCTCGGGAGAAACGAGAGCAGCCGCTTGCTGAATTCGGTCTCAAAGGCTATCAAGTGTTGGTGGCTCAGTGGCGTACACAAGGCTTTTTACTAGGGCTGTGCGAATAGTGGTTTTTCAAATCGAATCGAATACGAATCGAATAGTAAATCTTCTATTCGAAATCTGAATCGAGTACTCGTCCAAACGATTATTATTCGTTTTTCAAAAAATCAGGTTCAAGTACTCGTTTTTTTTTCGATTAATCGGTTTTACCAGACGAATATTCGTTTCAAAGCGATTAATCGTTTATACTCCTAGCAGTACTATTTTTTTAAAGAAGTACTTGAAAATTTTAATACTCAGTTTTATCAGACGAATATTCTTTTCAATACGAATAATCGTTTCCTAAATAAACGTAGCAGTCTAAAAATATTGTAATTCCCAATAGAATGTAATTTTTCCTAAGACAGTAATTCATGAGAGAAAAAAAAACATCGTGAATTGCACAATCGCGTTGAAATTCCATAAACAAAACAGCTTCATATATGTCATGTAACCACAGTCCCTCCCATTTCCAATCGAATACTCGTTTTCTATTCGAATTTAGCCCCTTGGAAGCGATTACTCGGTTTAGAAAGCTGTATTCGTACTTAAATCGGTTATTCGAATTTCTTTTCGAATAATCGTTTCGTGATTCGAATACTCGTTTTTCTCCAAATGACAAATTCGATTCGTCGAATCGAATAATCGATTCGAATTAAACGAATACTATTCGAAAATTCGAGTATTCGCACAGCCCTACTTTTTACATACTCCCAAAAGAAAAATCCACCAGCGTTAAATCTGGCGAACGAGGTGGCCAAGCGACTGGACCACCACGACCTATCCATTGGGGACCGAATTCTGCTTCTAGCCAATCCCGAGAAACACGTGCAAAATGCGGTGGTGCGGTACCAGACTCGTACCAGGGAAGATCGTCTAGGGCATCGGACACTACAGTGTTTAAGAGATCAACGTAACGATCTCCGTTTAGATGTTCTTCGAGAAAAACAGGTTCAATTACCCGATCACCTAACAATCCACACCAAACGTTTATCCTCCAGTTTTCTTGGTGATGATTCGCCCTTAACCAATGGGGATTTTCCCTCGCCCAGTAGTGCATGTTGTGGCGGTTAACTGTACCGTCTCGGTAAAACTTACACTCATCACTCGTAAGTACGTGGTTTAGGAAATTTCCATCAACTTCAATTTGAAACGTTTAACCTTTGTTTCGCGTTCTACGTCATGCACAACAAAATTCTTATTTTTTGAAACAATAAAAAACCAAGACAGTAAATGCGAAACAAAGGCTACATGTTTCTAATTGAAGAAAGCAGTCCGTTTTCTAGCTTGCATCTGGAAAAACATGGCTGAAATTGATTTGTACAGTTTTGAGGATTACCTTGAAATGTTTTTCATTTACGGAGAAGGTCAGAGAAACGCAAGGTTAGCTGCTAGGACGTTTGCAGAAAGGTTTCCTGACCGACCAGATCCGGTGCATCAAGTAATTTTAAACGCAATAACCCGATTTCTTGAAGGAGGCATGGTGATTCGACGTAATGCAGCAGTGCGACATCAACATCATTCGCCAGTTGTACATGGAGGTGGACACGGGGCGGGCAGACGAAACGAAGTAGTAAGGCGTATCGTAGACAATACCCACACCAGTTCACGGGCAATCGGAGCGGAATTAAATTGTTCTTATTTAGCGGTCTTAAACATTCTTCTTGGTGAAGGATTTCACCCCTACAAAATTCATCTTCACCAACATCTTAAACCACATGACTTTGGACCACGCGTAGAGTTTTGCCGGTGGGTATTGGACCAAATTGAAGCTGATGGAAATTTCCTAAACCACGTACTTACGAGTGTTGAGTGTACGTTTTACCGGGACGGTACAGTTAACCGCCATAACATGCACTACTGGGCGTGGGAAAATCCCCATTGGCTAAGGGCGAATCATCACCAAGAAAACTGGAGGATAAACGTTTGGTGTGGATTGTTAGGTGATCGGGTAATGTCGACGGAAGACATTTTGAACATTTAATTTAATGCTTTGTTATAAAAAAATGGATTTAAAGAGTTTAATGTTTAATTTTGGAAATGTTTGATTAACTTCAATTTGGGCTATTTGGTTTCCGCAAGTGACATCTTTTCTTTCCTAATTAAAATCCGTCATTGGTTACACTTATGTATTTCATTTCTCTACATCAAAACTGAAACCATTGATATTAAGTGGAACTGAAGTGAACTGATCCCAATAGCGCCTGTAAATCCCTTAAAATTTCACTGCATTACACCAATGCGTAAGGGGAAGTATCTCGACTGAACGCCGGTGAAGGATTCCACCCTGTATAAAGGGGACCGTAACTTTACCTCAATGATACTTAAAAAAACCTAAATCATTAAAAGTTTGCATTCTTATTTTTATTAACGTAATACAATTTTTTACTCCACTAAAAATTCCACAAATAGAACCAAATTGACTATTTTACACAATTTTAAAAAATGCTGATTTATGTCCGTTTGACCTTTAGCTCAAAATTTTCATAAGCCCAATATGAAATTCGGATATCCTTAAAACTTTACAAAACGATCCGAAATTGACAATTTCAAACTTTTTTGTAACATTAACCAACGTCTGTATGATATTAATCTTAAAACCGTCTTAAACACAATATAGTCAGGGCTACACTAAATGTCTACAAAGATGATCCAAGATTGTGTGCCCTCTTCAAAATATGTAGACGAGGAAAAGAGAGCGTGATCGAGTGGGCTATGCTAGCGGGTATTTGGGTAGGAAATCTCGGGGGTTGGGACTCCGGGCATAGCCCACTCCATCACGCACTCGACAACGCAAAGCAATTCGCGCTATAGCGGAAGCAGCTTGCATCCTGTTGCGCGTGATCGAGTAGACTATGCTCCGGGAAAAAGAAATCTTCACTACAGTTTGGAGTGGGTGGTCCATGAGACTACTAACAAAATTCAAGGGTAACCAGAGTTCACACGTTAAAACTCTTATATTTTAATTATCCACTTCTTTAGCTTAGCAGACGACGTGCTCTATTTAATGGTCACGGACCAGTTTATTTATTCCAAGTCAGGAGGGTCGCTGGCCCAATGTCCAGTTTAAAAAATCCTTATAGACCAATCCATTAATTGCTTGCAAAGCAACAAACATATAGGGGCAAAACATTTATAGGTGTCATTTTAATGTTAAGAGCTTCACATAGACGTCTCCACTTAGTTTTTCCTGATATCGTCTGCTAATAAACATAAAACCTCACGGGAGAACGAATAAAACTTAGTAATGAATTTAAATAGTGCAATTGATGGTGGATTAATTTTTCCTATTTTCGGGTACAAAAGAACTTTAAAAAACGTTCCTAATCTCACTGAGAAATGCATTGAAAGTTTCTACAAGGAAAGAAATCAAACCGCAAAGCATTATAACAAAAGCTACAACTACTATGTTTAGGAATATGTTCTTTCTGAAGGAATAGTCAGTAAAACAGTCATGTGAGTAAATTGTGAATGGAGGTATTAATTAATTTAGGTAAAGTCTAATTATGTATGAATCTTTAGAGAGGAAGATATGGTTTTTGTGAAGTCGCTTTGTTATCATAATCAACGTAAGAATTTGTCCCCACATACAGTCTGTGTTGCACTTAGAATTTCAAACTCCGAGATTTTGGACGCTAATTGTTAATGGCTCGTGTAACCATTCTGTTGCATTTTTAAAGCTGCAATCAAAATTAAGATCCAACAATAATGATATACCCCCCACTCAATTATCGTGTACCGATAAACGTCAAAAATGGAATCGTCCAAGAGGAGCAAAAATTATACCTTTTTCTGTGATTGATATGAACACTCAAGCACCTAAAGCAGGTGGAAGTTGTAAACCAAAATTGTGCAATATATACAAGGCTACAACGGAAACTACAGATGAAAAGGAGACTGCATTATCCACGACAGGATTAATAAAAGATCTAAATGCAAATGGAGTTGATGGTTGGGCTAGCTTTCTCACTGTCCCTGACAAAGTCGAGTGGGTAGAAACTAGGATTGGTAAACAATAAAAGGGTCAACTTTAAGCCTACAACTTGCGCTGGAAGAATACGGCTTTGAAGTTATTCATAATATTCTGGTGTTCAGAAGTGAAATGTTTGTTCGTTGTCAAAATGTACCATCTGATAGATTTTCCATTCCAATATATTCCATTGTGAAATCTAAACCTTGGAGGTTAAATGATTATCCTAACCAGTTTTCTAAACTGAAGGAGGCTATATTAAAGGTAATATCTATTGTGTATCCAATTTCATATAAGTAAAAAAACCTAATAATTTCGAGAATTTATCAGAAAAATGAAGTTCATTGGAAGAAGCGAAAAAACTGGAAGAGGAAACAAAAAATCAAAGTGATTGCCAATTGTGGAAGAAGCTGAGAGAGACCAGGCTTAGTTCATCAATGTTTGGCGCTGTTAGCACGCGGAAAAATCAAAAATGGACTGATGCTGGTATACGTAACATTGTCAAACCAAAAGATATTGACTATTTGAACGCCATTAAGTATGGGAAAAAATTTGAAAACATGGGTAGAGACAAATATATTGAGTACATGAGAAACTTCGGGCACAAAGTGTCTGTTTATCCATCGGGGTACATAATTGATCCCAACCAACCTTGGCTGGGGACTTCCCCAGATGGACTGGTTTATGACCCAAAAGAAGAAAGTCCCTATGGACTTTTAGAAATTAAATGCCCTTATTCATTGAAAGATAAAACCCCTTCTGAAGTTCTGAATTTGGAGAAAGATTTCTCCGTTAAAATTGTACGTAGAAAACCTGTGTTAACTGAAACACATAATCACTACTATCAAATATTGGGTCAGATGGCATTATCTGGTTTGCAATGGTGTGATTATGTAAATTATTTCCCAGCTGTGTTAATAATTGTGAGAGTACGTTTTAATCCTAAAAGGTGGCAAGAAGTGCAAGCACTTCTAAAAGCTTTTTTTTCAGCCATATGCTCCCAAAATTAGCCAATGAAACTATTTGAGTACCTGAAATTTAAGTGATATATTTTTAGTTCCGAATTATAATTCGGTGTGATTGTAAGTTCCTAAGTAATGTGATCAAGCTCAGAAAATTAACTATGCTTAATTTTAATTCCCATTTGAGTGAAATTTAAAAATGTAATTTTTGCATTTATATGTTACTTAAAAAAAATTAAAAACCAAAGAATAATCCAGAACAATTCTCAACTTTTCATTACTTTTATTTTTTTAATATAAACTATCTAAATCAATCATTGGAATGTCCTCCTTTTGTTGTTCTTGGCCTTCTTTAATTTGCTCATAAAAAAATTATCATCTAGTTCAAGAGAAGCATTCTCAGGCTCAAATATTTCTTCTTGAAAACTATCGTCATCATTTGTCTCTTTTTCAGCTACCAAAATTTCGTCATAACCAGTAACTGAATCTAAACTTTCATTTTGGTTAATGAGCTTTTTGATTATTGGACTTTGAAAGTTAGACAAAAGAGTAACCACTGTCCACAACTGATTTATTACTGGCGCCAGGGTTCCAGGTATGGGTCTATCAAGAATATGAAGTCCTCGAATCCTAGATATTCTTCGTTCTACGTGGATTCTGAGTGCAGCTATTTTGCGTGTTTTTTCAAGTTCAGCTTTGGTAAATTGGGAATTTTCTTTTAGAAATGGGGGTATATTTAGTTCTATACCCTTCTTTCCCAACAGGTTTTCAATTAAAAAGCCTTTATCAGCTATTACGCTACCATTTTTGGCGAAATCTTATCACATGAAACCACTGCGTTGCGTTATTTCCTGGTCGGAAATGCTACCCGTAAACAAATGTGACACAAACGAGACGTAACCGTTTGGGCTTATTCCAAGCAAACCTTTAAAGGTATTGCATGACTTATAGTTGGAATAACTGCTCGACTGTAGAACCAAAGACTTAGGCGTTTGGCATTTAAGTTCTGTTGCATCGATGACTACACGAGTTGTTGGATATGCTTTTTTAAAATCTTCTGGCATAGTTGCATCGATAAGATTACGAGGTGGCCAAGGCGAAGATACATAAAATTAATCCAAGAAATGCAAATGTTACTCGCTGTGCTGGCTGCAACTTCAAAACGATCTGCCAAATCTTTCAAGAAAAGCTAATCTCAAACGCATTAAAACCATTAGGAATTGATCTTTCACATCGAGTTTTCTAGTTCATCCAGCTAGATGCACATGCGCTTGCTTACTTGTTTTATTCCACCAAACAATATTTTCTCCATTTTGGCCAGGTTTAAGCTTATTATACAAAGCCATCAATTTCTCGTAAGTAGGCATTCCTGTGTAAAACAATAAATCCTTATTATTGTCCTTAGTTTTATCAATGCTTGGTTTTAAACTCTCTATACGATTTGTGGCCGCTTGAAGATCAAGTTTCAGGTCACTTAAGTCCTTTTCAGCTTTTCTTAATTTGAAATCTTTAATATCAATTAACTGATTTTGGCGGGCTACCTTGTGTTTAAGATCTTCTATTTTTGCTTTCAATCCCTTAATTACTATTTCAGAGCATCTGCAATTTTTATCCAACTGCGAATCAAGTGTGTTCAGTGTAAGTGTTGGTTGTTCAATATCTAGCGACACTTCTGTAAAGTTGATGGCTACATGACCATCATCTGTATTTAGAAGCGTTGGAGTGGAAGTTTCGTTGGCAACGACGTCTTCAACTTCACTTGGCACGTTCTCAGCCGTATTAAGGGTTGAGTTTCCAAAATCCCAATCAAACTGAGAAGGGACGACTCCGGTTTTCAAAAGTCTTCGCCCGTTAGGTCGAACAAACTTGAAATCTGATTCTTTAAAATGTTTAGAGCACACGTATAAGTGGTTAACGGGATTGTAAAAATAATCTCGACGACGAATTTTGTTAAGCCATAAGGTTCTCCTAGCCATATTTTCAACTGATAAGATACCTGAAATATTTGAGCTTGGTATAAATCGAATATACTAACTGTAAAAAAATGAAAAACTTACATTTCTTGAAGTTCCTTTCTGTCTACAGTTTAATACGCAACAGAATTTACGACTTTTGCCACGTAACGAGCCAGAGCCAGACCTAAGCCCAAGAACAGACTTTTTCTTTTCCTGGTTTTCCATGGTTTAGTCCAAGGCTTATGACAATCTTCTTATAAACTAGATTGTTTCACTGTTAAACATTGTAATTTCTAATTAAAACTATTTCAGTAACTTACATTGACTGACGCTCACTGTAAAAATATTGATATTCAATGTTCTAATAACTTGAAAAAAATAAATTAGATGCTCGTCGCGCTTAGAAACCGCCTGGAAAATATTTAAATGGCAAAGAAGTTTGAAGACGCCATCTTCAAAAATTTCAGCCAATCAGAGTTAGATTGACTAGCACCGCTTCCTATTAATAACTACCGGTATGAAAACGACACCTAAAAGTGGTCCGCCCCTGTAAAGTTCTCTTCACCCATGTCAATAATGGATTGGTCTATAGAGCCTAGCACTAGTGAACAAATTTGACGATTTTATGCCGCTTCCATCGCCAAGTGAAGAGTTTGGTTACCTCGATACTTCTAGTCCCTTATCTTACTTCTGATATAACCAAAGGTAAGGGTAAAGATTACATGAAAAGAAATACTTCTCAGTACCAATGACTTGTTATATTCATTTCATGCGGAAATAATATGGGTATTATAGCTACATTCTGTGCTAAGGCGTTAGCCTGTGTGGTTGAATTATCAGCCAAGGTTTGGAGTAAGGGTAACATAAAGGATCTTAATTCCTCATCAGTCATGTCTGGTCCAAATTGAGGGATTTGTCGAGACGGAGATATTTGGGTTCCGATAGTTCTATCTCTTGGATTAGGTAATGTATTAGCAAAACTAACTTTAGGCTTAACGATTTTTGGAGGAACAAGGGAATCAATCCCAGTTTGAGGAGGGAAATTTGAGGGAGTTGAACTTCCCTTAGGAGCAGGAATACTCTTATGAGGGAATAATTGGTAGGGAGAAAATTCCAATTCTGAAGAGGCTGCAGTAGATAAGGAGATTGTGAATAGTATTACGGAAGCGGTTTCCGCAGCCCCTATTTCTGATGAAAAACGTCATCAATTAGAATCCCTTTTATTAAAATTTCCTGAGTTGTTTTCGGATAAAGTAGGTAGAACAGGACTAGTCTTCCATGTGATTCATACGGGTAATAGTTTGCCCATCGAATCTCAACCTTATCGTGTTAATGACCAGAAAAGGAAAATAATAGAACAACATGTTAGGGAAATGTTAGATGACGGGATAATCAGACCCTCAGTATCTCCTTGGGCTTCGCCCGTAGTTTTAGTTGATCAAACAAAACGGGGTAAACTTTATAGGTTTTGTATTGATTACAGAAAACTAAATCAGGTTACCGTAAAGGACAATTATCTTTTACCTAATATAGAGGACATGTTAGCTAGGGTGGGACGACCCAAGTTTTTAACAACACTTGACCTTAAATCAGGGTATTGGCAAGTGAAAATGCACCCTAAGAGTAGAGAAAAAACTGCTTTCGTAAACTCACATGGGAAAGTACGAGTTTTATGTACTCCCTTTTGGGCTGTGTAATGCCCCTAGCTCTTTTCAGCGTTTAATTGACGAAATTTTTAGAGATGCCGATTATTTCCAACTTATCGACTATTTAGATGATTTAATCTCTCTTAGCGAGGATTGGGATCAACACTTGACGTGTTTAGAATATGTCTTAAATAGATTAAAGGAAGCGGGTCTCACCCTACAGTTAAAAAAATGTCGGTTCGCTCAGAAAGATACTACCATATTTGGTCACATAGTAAACGAAACAGGAGTGCATATCGATCCTTCTAAGATAGAAGCCATTCAGAAATTCCCTCTTCCTAAAAATGTTAAGGAAGTACAGAGATTTTTAGGGATGGCAGGTTGGCATAATAGGTTTATTAACCACCACTCTCAAATAGTAGCCCCTATTAATAAACTTAAAAGAAAGGATCAAAAATTAAATTGGGGTACCGAACAGTAACAGGCGTTCGAAAAGATTAAGGAAGAATTTTGTAAGGCTCATCCCTTAGCTTCCTTTAGAAGGGATTCCCCGTGCATTCTAACTACAGATGCTAGTGATGCAGGGTTAGGTGCCCTTCTTTCCCAAATGCAAGACAATGTAGAAGTTCCTATAGCTCATGCTAGTACAGGACTAAAAGATGCAGAAACTAGGTACTCCACTAGCGAGAAGGAGTGTTTAGCCATCTGTTGGGCGGTTAAGAAGTTTAGGCCCTTTCTAGAAGGTCGGAAATTCACTTTCCTCACTGACCATCAGGCGTTACAGTGGTTGTTTAATATTAGGGAACCTAATTCTCGTCTAGTTAAATGGGCTATGTACCTTCAAACATTTGACTTTACTATTAAGCATAAGAAAGGTGTAGAGAACCTAGTAGCAGACGCTTTATCGAGAGCTCCGATAAATGTCTTAAGTATCAATCTTAGTTCCTCTACTTCCAATTCTACTAGTAAATTGGATCCAAATAGTAGTAGAACCAGTCAAAATTCTACCGATAGTAGTAGTAGTAATTCATCTTCCTCTAGTGACACTGTTGAAGGCCGATTACGTCCCCCAGGTCCTAGAGCCCTATATTCAGTCTTTACCATAGAAGACGTAAGAAAGTCTCAGAGGGAAGACCCCTTTGCTTCCCCTATTATAAATTCCTTGCAAGGACCTAACCCAGTTAGGAATAAAATGTTTGAGTTAAAAAATGATCTTCTTTATAGAAGACCTTACAGGAATCATCCTGAAAAGATTTATTTACCGCCTCGGTTAAGGCTAGAAGCTATGAGGTTATTACACGACCACCCTTTATCAGCTCACAGGGGCAAAGATAAGACCCTTAGTAAAGTAACTTATAGATATTGGTGGCCCACTGTAATTAGTGATGTTCAGGATTATGTTAGAGGGTGTTCACTATGCCAACAATTCAAGGCTAGAAATAGGAAAAAGCCAGGGCTAATGCAACCCTCAGAAATAACAAGTCCTTGGGACCAAATTAGTGTCGACAAAATGGGACCTTGCCCTTCAAGTAGACATCACTATGAATATTTAATAGTTTTGGTCGATTACATGACTAAATTCGTGGAAATGATTCCACTAAAAACTATTACTGCTAAGACCTGTGTACAGGCTTTTAAGTCTATTATTACAAGGTGGGGAGCACCGAAAGCTATTCTTAGTGATAGAGGGGTACAGTTTGCTTCAAAACTTTGGCTGCAAACTTGCAGAGCCTTTAGAATTAACCCAAAGTTTACCACCCCCTATACTCCTAAGGGAAATTCCACTGAAAGAGTCAATAGAGTAATAGGCGAGTTAATATCGTTTTATGTAGGGAATCACCATGATAGATGGGATGAATCCCTTGACCTTCTTCAGTTCGCAATAAATTCCGCACCCCATGATACGACGGGATGATCCCCTTTCTTTTTGAACTTAGGGCGGGAGCCACGTCTCCCTTGGGATTTAGATATTGAAGAACCCATTCAGGACAATGATGACCCTAGTCGTAGTAAGGCTTTAAAGGTTCTTAAAGAACAATTAGCATTCAGTAATGAATTGTCTAAGTTAGCTAAAGCTCACCAAAAGAAGTATTATGACCTTCGTCATGACCCTTTAGAGTTTGAGGTAGGAACCTTAGTATGGATGGAAACTCATCCTTTATCAAGTACGACAGGTCAGCTCATGAAAAACCTTAGTCCTAAATGGGCAGGTCCCTTTAAAATAGTAGCCAAACATTCTCCCGTTGTCTACGAGTTAGAAGACGCTAACTCAGGGCAGAATGTAGGGAAGGTTAATCTCGAACATCTGAAACTCTACTGGACAAACGTAGCTGTCTTCGACCAGGCCGGAAATGCCCCCGCTTCTCAATCGGATGTTGCAGATGAAATTGAACCTTCTTTCTACGGATGGTGAGAGTGCACACCACCACTCTGCTGCGACTTCTTCAACCACTTCATCTGAATCATCATCATCTTCTACATCACCGTCATTCCAGGACGGTCAGGAAGTCCATCAAAAGATTCTTCCTGCAAATTCAGATGTCCCTCAAGCCTCGACATCAAGTACAGTAGAAGAGGATCAACCGATCCCTCCAGCAGTTCAAGATGATTCACATCAACCTATAGATTCTGATAGTGAACCGGGCATGGCCCTTTTTGAAGACCCTCCTCTCCTCCTATTTACCTATCATGATATGAGGGCTTTTCAGCTCGATCATCCCTCTAACGATAGTCCGCCTTCTGCGGCAGGGGAGGCTTCCCCTTCTGATCATGAATCAGTCGTGGAAAATAAGCTACCTACGTCAACATCCAGTTTTACAGAGGAAATTGTAACGCCGGAGGCCAAATCAACGTCTTCTGACAAGTCCGTATCGGAACTTGCGTTACAGCATTCTTCCTCGTCTGGTTTTTCGGAGGAAATAGTACCTCCTGAACCGAATTCTATTTCTACAGAAGAAATATCAACCCATGAACAGATTCCTCACTCGCAATCTCAATCATTACGTGCGTCTGATAGTTCTTCAACCACGTTATCGGAGTCAATGAGAACGCCTCGTTTAAATAGGGCTACATTACCCGATATTTTTTAGAACCTTTTAAATTGGGATGGCGACGAGAGGTCTGTAAGAGGGCGACTGTTCAGCCCGGAGGTAATGAAGTTGATATTTACTATCGACCTCCCGATAACCAAAGGTTAAGGTCACATTATGAGGTTCAAGTTTACCTTAACAATAATAATGTCACAAACCTAAAAAGGGAATACTTCTGTTTCTCCCGGGAGCCAATCTCTGTTTTCCCTTGGGAATTTATTTCCCAAGCTACAAAAAGAAAATATTAAAAACCTTTTTTCTTAGATGGCCGAAGGAGGAAAGGATCCAGGATGCCCTATTTATTTCGACCCTCCAGTAGGAGCAAAAATTAGAAAGAATACCAGATCAAGTTTATCCAAAGTAGATTCTTCGCAATCAATCTGCGCCAAATACGCAGAGTTCTGCACAAACTGCGGCCAAGACTCCCACGTACAAAGAGACTGTTATTTTCCTAAAAGAAAAAGAGGGAACCTCTCCATTGCGTTGAATGCGGACGACGGGAGCACTTATCAAAAAATTGCACGACCCCTGCTGAGGAAATACTATTAGTATTAAATGTCACCCCAGAGGAAAGAAGATCCCTCATTGAAGACGCCGCAAATCGTCAAGAGTCCCTCGAGAAGGAAATAACGGAAGTAGTGGACCGAAAAATAGACTATAAAGGAAACAATCATGCTGGACATGATCACATTGATAAGGAGAACGAAGGGTTGGATGACCCTCCATAAGTTCCGCCTCCTCACACTGAAGTCAAATCTGATTCAGAGTCTCAGGCCGACATTGAAGAAGCCCAAGCAGCTCATGACGATTGTCAAGAGATCGAGCATGGCCCTGTTGCAGCCTTCCGGCGCCAAGAGAAACCTGATCTAAAGCTCCGAGTACCATGGCCTCAACCTCCGGCGCGGTTTCCAGACTCTCCTGCTTCCAAAAATTGGTGCCCTGAGTTGGATTTAGATGAGGAAGATAAGTTCCGCTGGGAACGCTTTGGACGAATGGGATGGACCCCGAAACTACCTCCAAAAATACTAATTCCAGCGAAGATTGAAGGGGCGAAACACCCTCTTGTCTGGAATACCATTGTCTGCAAACGATGCAGAAAAACAGGCCATCATGTCGTGTCAGATTGCCCGGGAGGGCGTAGTAAGGAGTCTCTTGCCCGTCGGGAAGCCCGAAGACTTGAGAGGTTAAAGAAAAAACATTCGTCAAATTGAAAAAAAAAAAATTTTGTGATATTTCAATACTCAACCCCTGCTAAAACTTTAAGGTTCCTCGGGGTAACCTTCTATTTTCACTAATTATTATCTTTTTTGATATAAAGAGTTCCTAAAGAGGGGGTGGGATGTAACATGGCTGCCAGATTCCTGGAGGTTCACCTCCTTGGGTCTGGCAGGGTGTTATGCCTCCATGTTACATTCTCCTCCTCCGATCTATTACTGCTATTTTTGAGTTAGTCAGTCGAGAATCCGCTCTTGCCGGGAGTGTGGCGCACTCCTGTAAGCCAAGCTACTGGGCGGCAAAGTTTGAGGGAATACGACACATGTCGGCGATCCTCCCCTATAGGTGCCGACTGCCCCGTGTCCGCCGGAGGTGACTTGACCCACACACCCCTTCCGTCAACTCCCAAATAAACCTCACTTCCTTCCCTGATTAGTCACATACTGAAACCTGACTAATCGCATCCTTGTCGCGGACCCTTCAGGGACCCAATTTACATTGAAACCTCTTAAAAAAAAAAAAAAGAATCCGCTCTTGGAGAGAGCAGTCAATTTTGGTTTAAGTTAAGATAGCCAAAGTTAGACTATAACGGGTTTATCCCTTTTTTGTATTAACTGTATAATAAAAGTTATAGAAGAATTACATTCTTCTAGTTGGATATTTAAAGTAAGTTGTCTTTATTTCTTTTTATGGGCCTCGGGAGATACTCCCTTAGTTAAATTATCTACGGAGGGTTACAATAGGTTATCTTAAAAATCCCCACAAATACCCTGGAGCGTTAACGCTTGTTAAAAAGCAGTTCCCGGTGGTCGAATCAGAAAATGACCTCAATCCTTACTCGATTATCGCTCCGCAGTCCAACACCTTATCCACTACACCACCGAATCGCTGACGGCTATAGTGTTTCAAGTTATATTGATGTATTTTTTAGGGCATATTCGGACGATAGGGATTTCGGTCCATCGGGAATATAGCCATTGGGCTAGAAATCTAAAATCATTGCAGGATATTCGGTCGAATGGGATTTCGGTCCATTGGGAATTCGGTTGAAACGGAACATACCGTTATACGCGAGGACAAAGCTATAAATCTTGTAAGATAAGATGGTAATCTGTTCACAATTATGACATTGTCTGACGCATCGATACCCCTAGTTACCGAGTCTGCAAATTACCCCATAAATATATTATGAATTTCATGTATTAGAGATGGGAGAACGCGTCTAACCAGTCAACAGATACGTATCATAAACCACGAACTAGCTCCAAATAAAATCGTTAAAATTGTTGTTCAGTCGAATACACTAAAAACGTCCGGGGCTAAAATTCTTGAACATTGTTTTCATTATGTACTTAACGTTTATCACCCATTACCAATTTAGTTGTTGCTTATTATAACGAGGTACATTGTCATTATCGTAGGTCAGTTTGCGATCAACAATAACGATTTTCCCTCCTAATGTCGAATGTCATACGGTGCATTCATTGCCTTATCGCGCAATTGACGTCGAGAACGTTGATAAATTTGAGATTGGTTCAATGAATCCCAAAGGTTTGGAGAAATTAGATTTGAAAGGTCCTAAACATAGCAAAGGACTAAATCCTAATGCCGTTGAATTAGATCGCTATAGAGGAGCTGTTCTGACAACCTTCGAAACCTTTATTAATTCGGCTGATGAAAGACTCACCATTAAACTCGCTCCCAGTTCTTACGATGAAAAAAATAAGGAAATTGGTTTTCACGACGAGGATCTTTTGGTAATTCGTTTTACACGGTGTTTCAAAAAGCGCAATTAAAGGACTGAAGTACATACATACAGTGAGATTAGTTCTACGGGAAATCAATTTTGAGTCGAACATGTTCTGTACTTCTATAACATTTTACCCTAACGCCCTTGCTTAAGTGACGATGACGTCACGGAGAGGTATTACACTGGGCGTATCTATCTGTGTGTCTGTCACCGCGTTGGCAGTTGTCAAATCCGAGCAAACTTGTCCGCAGAAAGCAATATTAGCTTATACTCCATTATCATCGTAAGGATTAAGAAGTAGGCGGCGATAGGCTAAGGTTACGAGAAAGTCAAGCCTCCCAATGACAGTGCTTCGGGTTTTCGTATCATTTATCGTGATTCAATCGCTTTATATACCCTACATTTCCAAATATTGTTGAAGAGGCATACGCTTGAATTCAAACGTCAACAATAGATATGTTTCTCAAAAAGATTTAACTAGAATTATGTAAATTAATGAAAATTAAAATAATTAATACCCTTCATATTTATATAATTATTTATTTAAGAAAAACCTCTTAATTGCGTCTCGACTAGGATAGGTTTATTAAATTGGTTTTCCAACTAGTTTTAAGGGATCATCCGTAAAACACAAACACAAATCGCAACTTCTTTTAGGCGGTGTCCCCATTGTGACAAAATCAGCTGGTCATAGAAGTATAGAACATTTTAGACTCACCATGTACTTCGGACCTACCACCCTTAATGGATCACCGAGTATTAAGTAAGGGGCTTCAGGCTATGGTTGACGACGCTATAACTATATGGAAACGTATGATTGACCCGAATGACTTTGAGGTCAAAATGATGCACGATGGATATTTGAAACTTCATCAATTGCGGAAACCAATTTACCAGGGTTACGATTGTATTTTGATTGACGAAGCCCAAGATTGTAATGTTAAGCATAATTTTGAATCAAAAAGTCCCTAAAAGCTTTGTGGGCGACCCCAATCAACAAATTTACGCTTTTGGTGGCGCCGTAAATGCTTTGGAAAGCATAGAACATACCCACGTTTATTATCTTTCGCAAATAGGTCTTTTCCTACTTGAATATTGAACCCCCAATAAGTAATACATTGTTACAGTATTGGTCCCGAAATTGCCTCATCGCAAATGCGATTTTATTTGAAGCTAAAAAAAGAGCGCGTAGCCAAACTTTAGTCGGAGGAAAGCAAAAAGGTTGGTTTGGTTTTTTGAAGTTTGAAGTTGATGGGCTGATCTGATCACGCATCGCGTAATCCGCGTACACTAGTTAGACATAATTACGTAATCATATTGTAATATTCGTAATTCTTGTAATACTGATGTAATCTCAGCTCACACGTAGTCTTCGTGCAGTGTTCATACAAATAGGGAAATTCTGGAAAACTTAAATTTTGAGCCTCCTTCATACTGTTAATTAAAGAAAAAGCTTATTAGAAAAGTGATTCCCGTTGAATTAGAAGCAAACCATTCGTATAACGTTGAAGAAAGTCGAAAACAGGTAGCAAAAAGTCGCCTACTTCCTGCACCAATTTGGAGACGCCAGAGCCAGCAACTAAAATAGCCAAACTTGAAATTGATAGAGAAAACAAGTTGGTGGATGAAGTCAGAAAGATTTTTTTCATTCAGTGAGAAACTTAAACATTCCGCTGCAAGGTCGTATTGTGAACTAGCTACTCAACCCCAAGTACAACAGCACCCTAGTGATGGACCTAACGTTCATTCCAAAACATGCAGAAATGCAATCAATCTTAAAACTAATTTCAGTTTAATGGCCTTCTTGGAAAAAATCAGTTTTTAGTGTGGAACCATCGCATGGAAAGAGTCTTAGGAATGACGTTCAAACCGTTATCCTAAACTCCAACCGACACTAACAGTGAACCGAAATCTGCCGGTAAATGTCCAATCATACTTTCGCGCCAAAACGGATATTCAAACAGGGAGTAGTATATACGAGGCCCGAATTTTTGGGTTAAGTTCAATTATTATTAATATTATTAATTTATTTAAGGTTATTGCCCAAAATTGGTCATTCGCCTCGTGTGATGGAATAACAAATACTTTTAAAGCTATGTTTCCTGGATCCATGCCGGACGGTTTCAATATAAGTCACTCTAAAATCTCATATTTAATTTCTGATGCAATTGGACCCTATTTTCACGATGAAATGCTATCAGATTTAAAGAATTCATCGAGCCAGTTTTTCAGTATTCAATATGATGAATCGACAAACAAACAAAACAAGAAAGAGCTCATGCTTAAAACTAGGTTCTGGTTAAATTCTTCAAATGAAATTGTAGTAAGACACTTGGAAACCTTTCTCATGGGACATGCTAAGGGCGAAGACCTTTCTCAACACATTTTACAAAGCTTGAACAAGAATGGTTTGCCACTGAAGAAACTAGTCTCCCTGGAAAGTGATGGACCTAATGTGAACAAGGTCTGGCAGCTAATAAATATGTAGGTGGTTCAATCTCGTGGCTTTTCCAACTTAATGGATATAGGCAGTTGCAATCTCCACACACTGAATATATTTTATATTTCTAATATATTTATAACTAATATTTAGAGTGAAGTTGTTTGTTTTTAATAAAATGTATAAGCCTCGATTAATTTCACGCATGTGATCATGCCTCGTGCTAAGTCCGGGTAAAGAAACATTGAGAAGGGCGGCCGACAGTCGCACCATAGGAAATTATTCGTCATCACCCTTTTACAAAATATATTTGAAAAAAACTTGAGAACAGAATCCTTAAACGCGCATTACATGATTCTTATGAAAACTGTGAGAGATCTTATGCAATTAGTGGCTCCCTCTAAACAATTGGCACCCAACAACTCTAAATTTATTGTAGAATGTTATCTGGATGCGACTGAAAAACCACACGGGTATTTACTTTGCGATTTAACCCAGAAATGTCATTCCGATTTAAGGTTTAGAACAAATATTTTACGGGGAGAACAAATAGTCATCTATACTCCCAAGAAGAAAACGATATAATTAAACGACATTGCTAAAATTTAATCATTCTTTACGATGTCACCACCGCGAAAGGTCAAGAAAACATCGGGTAATAAAAAGAAAAGTTTAGCCTCTAAAAACATCAATTTGATAGCAGCGTTGGGGCAATTAATAAACCTCAAAGATTAGCTATTCTTAAAAATTCTAATCGTGAAATTATTGATTCAATCAGCGAGTGCTGTCATAACACCTTACAAGGAGCTGTAAATCTGAAACCAGACGTATATAATAAATTGTGTAAGCATAAGAAACATATTCGCAAAATTTCTTGCAAAAACACTCATTGGAAAGCCAAAAGAACCATATTATCTAAACAAACAGGAAGCGGTTTCTTAGTGTTCTCTTTCCCGTAATTTCAAGCCTTTTAGGTGGCTTATTCTCAAAATGAATAAAACACTAGTTTACGCTAATAAAATGACATTAGTACCCTTGAAGCAACAACAACAACCTGAACAAAGTCATAGCCCATCAAATCAATTAATAAAATCAAATAATAAGATTTCAAGAAACAATACAGTGTTATCGGAGTTGGATAAGGAGATGAGCACGATTATCTCAAATCAATCTTTAGATGAAAGAACTAAATGGGTTTTTTATGAAGAGGCGATGAAGCGCTACCAAAACATCTCGAAACCCCGCCCATCGAATAAACAAGACAGCTGGATTAATATGTTTCCCCTGAAATATAGAGGAGCGGCGAAGAAAATATTCGACCACTTAGCAAGTAACGCTCCTAGTATACGTTGGGATGACTCGGGGGTTCTCTTCGTGAACGACCTTAAGATCCCAGATTCAGATATAGTTCAGCTAGTTTATTTTACTATATAACCTACCTTCTTCAATAAGTACGGAGTAGCCTGTTCACTCGTAGGTAATCCACCGAGGGGTGGACAGAATTTCAACCCTTTGTGCAAAACTTTCTAGCGCCAAAAAGCAAATCAACGTCTCCATTAGCACCGCCCCTCTCAACCAAGGCATCGCCCAGTTCTGTACCGCTGAAGAATCGGCTTCGACCCCGAACGTATATAAGAGCGAAGAAGAGATTAACTTTTGAAAATAAAACGAGCCCTTTAATTTCGAAGAAACAACCTTTTAAAGCCAAGAATACATTATGGGAGGTTTATCGAAGCTGCAAAAAGTAGAAACTTTAAAAAATACTTATCTCAACAGCAAACACCGGTCAGGGTTCACTGGTTTAAACCCATTGTACAAGGCTGTCAAATCTCAAGGTATTTCGAGAAACGAAGTCAAAATCTTTCTAGAAACCACTGACGTTTACACACTGCATAAAACAGCTATACAAAAATTGAAAAGGCGTAAAATCCCCGTCTTTAACATCTCGGATAGAGTCGAAGTAGATCTGGCTGATCTGGGGTCAATCGCTAAATACTATGACGACTACAGATATCTTATGGTGGGTATCGACTGCTTCTCCCGAAAAGCTTTTGTAGTACCCATGAAAAGAAAACACGCGACCGAGGCTACGAAAGCTCTCGAGGTTATCATCGAACAAAGCAAACCTAAAGCCATCTGGTCTGATTTAGGTAAAGAATTTATTAATTCACAGTCGCAAAACCTTATTAAGAAAAATAAAATCAAATACGGCTCTATGACTTCAGAAAAATTCCACTGTCCATTTGTAGAACGTTTAATTAAAACTTTGAAACATCGAATATTCAAAATGTTGACTCATTTCAATTCTCATAGATATATAGATCATTTGACAGACATAGTTAAAGGCTACAATGCCTCTTATCATTCCGAAATAAAAATGAAACCCGACAATGTTTCCCCCTCTAACGTTCTGGAAGTGTACAAAAACATTTACAAACCGGAAATGAGTAATAAGCCTACTAAAAAAGACGTCAAATTTCGTGTCGGAGATTACGTAAGAATAAACAAACTTAAACCAGCATTTTCTTAAGGTTATGAGCGAAATTTTTCAACGGAAGTATTTGTCATTACCTCTATTTTGAACTTCAGAAAACCCGTATTATATCGTTTGAAAGATTTGGACAGCAAGCATATAACCGGGTTGTTTTACTCTGATCAGCTCATTCGAACAGAAACTGTTTAAGATAGATACTATACTCAAGAAACGTAAACGTAAAGGGAGATTAAAATATTTTGTATCGTTTATCGGTCTACCTAAATCACAGAACTCGTGGGTAACTGCCGAAAATGTCGAGAAAATCTGAATTCTATTTATTTGTACCTAGTGACGCTAGTATGGATGTATACCCTAATAACACTATGGGTAGTTACATCACTACACTACCCGATCCTATTAATTTACAAGGAATTAATATTAATTAATTAATTTAATCGAAGAAAGTAGCTCTAAAAAATTTAAAAACCCCAAGGAATTCGACGTTACCTACCAGGTTGAACGAAAAGAAGATGGCGATCTTAGTAGAGTCGAAAGCTGTCATCTACATAATATACCGGCCGGCCATTACAAATCACTTAACCACATTGTGGAAACTATCAATACTTCCAAAGTATGCGAAAAAACCACTTCTTTATTTCATTTTATAGAGACAACGGGGCATGTAAAACTAAAAACCGATGCCACTGGAGATACCAAAATTATCTTCAAACCACATGAATCATTAGCTTCGATTTTGGGGTACAGAAACCCTCTCAATATACAAGGATTGAGCGATAGACTAGCCAGGTTAAACTACCACGTACCATCTCAATTATAAATTTATTGCGATCTGGTCGAAGCACAAATTGTCGGTAACACCCACGACCCTTTCTTACGTATTATACCCATCGAAGACCAGAAACACGGGTATATCTGTGCCTTACGTTTGTCTCACCCCATTACGTCCCTCTGTCAAAACATTATATTAGCGAGGTTGGCATCCATATAAAGGATCACATGGGTGAACCGGCTTTATTTCAGTTTGGACTGTTGCACTGTAAAGTTCATTTAAGATGCGCAAGTCCAACGCGTTAGATAACAAAAGATGTGTTTACACGGATTATAATACCCAACAAGCGCAGTCAGGATGGGTCTGACTTTTTACGTCGGGAAACAAGGACAACAAGGTCATGGCCAAAACGGGGAAGGCATTGGTTCGTTCTTGAAATCTTTCGGAAGAAACGTATCACCTTTCTTAATTAAAGGGGCAAAGCTCTTGGTAAACAGTTTCTGGGTACATCTTCAAATATCATAAGCGACGTCGCCTCTGGAAAGGATTTGAAAACTTCGGCTAAAAGAAGGTTCACCGAAACTTTGGATGATGTGCAACAACAATACGGTAGAGGGGTTGCCAAACAAAAGAAAAGACTAGCTAAAAAGAAAAAAACACCAAAGAGAAAGAAATCTATAAAACAAAAAAACACAAACAAATTTAAATCAGATAAACGTAAACTTTCATTCAAAACGGTTCGTGATATTTTCTCTCCCTAAAAATGACTGAGGCTTGCAGCACGGGTTTCGATATTTTCGCTCCCCCTCCCCTTCAAACATCCATCGAAAATACCAAATGGGTTCCTTATCAACCTTTGACCTCATTGAAAGGCGACCAACCTATTGAATTAGAAGTAATGTCTAGCGGAAGTGAATACGTGGATACAGCCTTAACAATGCTGTACACCAGAACTAAAATTGTAAATGAAGATGGAACTGCTTTAACAACTACTGACGAAGTTGGACCCGTAAATAATTTTCAGCATAGTCAATTTGAGCGTGTCGATTTGGAGTTGGGCGATTGCGCAACAACACCCGCTGCTAGTAACTACGCGTACACTGCTTTGCTTTCGGCCCTGACGTCATACGGTCCGGCAGCTAAAGAATCCCATTTGGGTGCCTCCTTGTTTTACAAGGATACAGGCGGAAGCATGGATTCGCTTACAGAAAATATGGGTTTTGTTAAACGCCAGAAACTCGCAGCATTATCCGAGAAAATTGAAATGTATTCCAGCCTTTACGTAGATATGTTCAATATCCCCCGATACCTGTTAAACGGCGTTTCTATGAAATTAAAATTACATAGAAGCAAAGCTAGTTTTTGTCTTATGGGTAAACTTAACGCGTCAGGCAATGGTTATAAACCCGTAATCGTTGAAGCCGTATTATACGTCTTAAAGCTTCAATTAGCTCCTAAAATTCTATTTGCTCACGAACAAGCTTTAAGCATTAAAGCCGCCCAATATAGTTACACTAGAACGGAAACTAAAATATTCACAATTGCGCTAAATATCTTAAACACATCAATCGGAAACATCTACCTAGGTACCCAGCCTTCACGGGTTACAATCGCTATTGTAAAACACACCTCTTACAATGGAACCTTAGATAGTAACCCCTTTGACTTTGGGCATCATAATGTCAATCATCTAGCAGCATTCATCAATTCCGAACAATACCCATCCAAAGCCTTAAAACCCCACTACAGTAAAAAGCAATTTGTCCGAAGCTATTACACTTTATTTTCGGGGTCAAACAGTCACTACAACGACTAGGGGAACAATATCTCAATGTATGACTTTGCCTCGGGCTACGCCATATACTGTTTAGACTTGACACCTGACGGTAGCGCTAGTCATTCCGATCATTGGAGTCCTACGAAGCAGGGACAGTTAAGATTAGAATTGGGTTTTGAAAAACCCACTCCCACTACATTAAGCTGCATCGTACTATCCGAATTCCAGGCTTTGTTACAAATAGATAAAAATAGAAACGTGTCAATCGTTTGTTAAGAGATATAATGAACGCCGATCAGATAACACGATTTCTACGATTCACTCCACATTTCCTAGGTGTTTACCCAAGTCATTTATTACCCGAAAAATTTGACAAGTTTCCTTCATCCATTATAATAAATTTAGACAATCACTATAAACACAGATCCCACTGGGTATCCGTTTACTTTGATGGTAACAGAAGGGGTTATTACTTTGACTCCTTGGCTTTAGGGAACTTTATCCCCTCAATTAAATAATTTGTTAAAAGAAATTCAAGAAAATGGTCCTTTAACAAAAGAAGACTTCAAAACTTGTCAAGATCGACATGCAGACTTTATTGTATTATGTATATAATACAAAGAACAAAAAGAAAGAGCCACAAATCATTCATGCGACAGTTTGGACGAGATTGCTTGAAAAATGACGTCATTGTTACAAACATGTTGAAGTGCGCCCGTAAAGATTAACTTAATCCTTTTTTTAACAAATACTCACTGTAATCTCTTTTGTATTTTAAAAAATAAATGTGTCACCTTTTTTTTAATACTGTTATCTTCTATTTCGTATATTTAGGAAGGGGGAAAGTAAAAAGGGGGGATAGCAAATTTAGTGTGGACATAACTCAGATAATCCTATCTTCATATTCATTCAGCATCATGAACTCTGAGCTGCAAAGATAACACTCTTTTTACTCCTGGCCTCAAGATGAAAACTATAAAAAAGCTTTAAGCAGAGCGGGGTTTTATTCGTTACATACCGATGATCTAGTACAATGTTTCAAATGCAACGGGATTTTGCTAGCCTGGAAACCGACCGATAATCCTTACGAAGAACATTTAAAACATTTCCCTAAATGTAATTTTATCAGAGGTGGGCCTACTAAAAACATACCCTTTACCATTGATGAAACAGAAACGTATACCAAAAATATAAAAGTCAAGACTGGAGAAAAAATGCTTGAAAAACCTCAAGAAAACACGGAAGAAACTTATCATACCTTTAAAGTCAAAACTAAAGATCTCGAAAGATTAGTTTTGGAACTCTACATTAGAAAACAACTTAACGCTTTGTATATCAAAGAAAAACTTAATGACTTACGTAAGATTTAAAAATAATATTAAAATTTATCTTCTTCCCTACGAAGATAGAAGGAATTATTTTAGAATAAATCAAATGCATTTTAAAATGAAAATTGAAAAAAAGTCTTTTTTATTAGAACCTATACTTTTAAAGAAAATAAATAGTTTTTTACTTTATATTATGATCTTTATTCCTACAAAACCTCCTTTTGTTATAAGCGTATACAATCAATCAAAAAAATATTGACAGGTAAAGTGAGGAGATCGGGAAAACCCGACTCCTCCCCCTTGAGTGGCCGCCATCTTTAATTACCGTATACTGGCGCTCTATTCTGTTGCTCATCACCCTTGCTCAGATTCTTTAGTCCATCTCAATCACCTGTCCCAAAAATAAATATCGTTAAAGATAAAAAGATTGAACAGTACAAAATGCAATTGGAACAGGAAGTTCAAGAAAAAACGTCTTGGTTCAATACTTATCATTCGTTGAAAAAAACTTCAGATTGCCTTACTGAAAGCGTTCAGAATGAAGAAGCCAAATTTAGGGACGAAATTCATTCTTTAAGACCAATTGTTGCCGAAAATGTCGAAAATATTGCGCAGTTAAAAGCGCAAGCCATCGAGACTGAGGTGCAGCTTCGAACAAAGCAGTCTTCACTTCGTGACTTTGATCGGCAAAATACCTCGCTCAAGGCACTAATTGTCAAACTGTATGAAGAAAATCATTCATTAAAAGAGGAACTTGATCTCGATAATGAAAAAATTGAACAGTTGAAAACTAAGGTCGTCAAACATTATTTAGAACTTCGTGAAAAGCAGTCATCATTCGACGCGTTGAAAGAATCCTCGGAATGTCAAATTACTAAACTCCAGGAAGAAGTTTGCCAAATTATCGATGAAAGACATTTACTAAAACAATCCGTTGAGTTCAAGGACAAAGAAATTGAGCAATTGAAAAGTCGTGTCATCAATAATGAGATTGAACTTCGAGAAAAGCTGTCTTTCTTCGTTACATTGAAACAATCTTTGGAATGCCAAATTTTAAGCTCGAGAACGAAGTTTCCCAAATCAATGATGAAAGACATTTACTAGAACAAACCGTTGAGCTCAAGGACAAAGAAATTGAGCAATTGAAAACTCGTGTCTTCGACAATGAGATTGAACTACGGGAAAAGCTGTCTTCCTTCGATACGTTGAAACAATCTTAGGATTGCCAAATTTTAACCCTTGAAGAAGAAGTTACCAAAATTAACGATGAAAGAAATTTACTAAAACAAAGCGTTCAACTAAAGGACGAAAAAATTGAGCAGTTAAAACTCGGGTCATCATCACTGAAATTGAACTTCGAGAAAAGCAGTCGTCTTTCGATGTGTTGAAAGAATCGATTAAAGAACAAATCGTCAAACACAATGACGCTGCATCTAGCCTGCATAACGAAATTCTTACTTTAAAGAGTAATATGTCGCAAAAGAATGAAAGTGAAGAATAATTGATGATAAAATATGTTGCGCTGAAAGAATCAATTGCCAAAATGAAGATAGAACAGGAAGATAATGCTCAAAAACCAGTTATGAAATTGAACTTTTTACAACCGAAATGGAAGAATATCGTAACCAACTTCGAGAAAAGATTGATTTAGAAGAGGAGTTGAAGCGTCAAATTTGGGAAGTGAAGAAACAGCTCGAGGATGAGATGAACGAGATGAAACAAAATGAAACATTGGCTGAGGAAAAATACGCAAATTTGAAAGAGAAATTTGAAAACTCTTTGAATGATCGAAACCAAATTGAGGAGAAACTAAATCAAGAAATTCATGTTTTGAACTGCCAATTATTGGAGCTTGAAAGACGCTGTTTAAATCTGAAGCTACAGGCTGAAACAACTCAACAGATAGAATACGAAAAACATTCATTAGAAGAGCAATTTTCGATGGTGAACGATGAAGTCAATAAATAACAAGAAATTAAGGAACAATTATCACGTGAAAACTACGAATTACAAAACGAAATAACAACTAAACATAACGATAATATAACATTAAAAATGAGTTGGATAAACAAGGGGATGTTATTAAACAACAAGACGATTATTTGACGAATTTAAAATTATCCCTTTCAAGTTTCAAGTTTCAAGTTTATTAACCCGGCAAAAGACTAAGTCGTCCATCACACCAGGTTCACATCAAGGTTATAAATACATGATAAATTTGATCTTTTTAAGTTAGTTACAGAGTTAGACAAGTAATTGATATAGGAGATTGTTTTTTGATAAGACTATATAGCGTCGTCAGGGATTTTCATTTTGTTCCAATCGCGAGTCGTACGTGGCAAGAATGACTGGTAATTCAAGTTCGTTCTGCAATAGGTTTGGTAAAGCTTTCGCTTCCTCTCTGCTGCTGAGGTGCCTCTTGGTGCAGGGGTCACAACTAACGTTGCAAGAGCTGGGGATAAGTTAAAAACGATTCCTGAAAAGCTCAATAAACGCTGCTTTTCACGTCGAAATTTTAGAGGTTGCCAATTTAGTTTTTCGATGAGAGAAGTGATCGAGATGTTCCGTTCATATTGATGGATGCCATGCACAAAGCGAGCTGCCCGTCTCTGAACCATTTCCAGTAGATCAGTAGATTTGGCAGTAAACGGGTCCCAGACTGCTGCGGCATATTCCAGCTGAGGTCTTACTAGCGTTTTATAGGCAACCGTTTTGGTAGTCTTGTCACATTTGTAAAGTTGTCGCTTTAGAGCTCCTAGGGTTCATGTTGCAATAGAAGCTACTTTTTCTATGTGTTTGGTCCAGGAAAGATTCGAAGTTATGAGCACACCTAGGTATTTAATGGTCGGTACTCTTGGTATATTTGATCCGTCTAAGGTATAGAGCGGGTCTCCAGCGACTGGTGAGAGAAATATACGTATATGTTTCGTCTTGGCAATGTTTAGAGGCATTTTCCATGGAAAATGTTCCATTTCAGAGACCATTGGAGTATTTGATTGATGCCAGCTTGGAGTTTAGCGTTTGTTTCTATTCCCTTGGGCACAGCATTGATGAGGACAAGATCATCGGCGAATAATTTAGATTCCGATGTAATCCCTTCTCCAATGTCATTTATATAAATGAGAAAAAGTAACGGACCCAGGATTTTTCCCTGGGGAACGCCTGACAGTACTGGATGATCTAGAGATTTCTCACCCTCTAAGACGACGGAGAGTCTTCTATTTTCCAAGAATGAGCTAATCCACTTCAAAATTTGGGTGTTTATACCGAAGGTGCGTAATTTAGTTTTTAGGAGTTCATGGGGTACTTTGTCAAATGCCTTTGAAAAGTCGAAGGCGACTACATCTACAATTTTTCGCTGGTCCAGGGCTTGAGCCCAGTTTTCAATGCAAGTTAAGAGCTGTGTTTCGGTGGAATGGTTTCTTCTAAATCCATGCTGAGAACTTGTTATCAGCTGGTATTCGTCAAGATGCTTCCATATTGAGGTCGTTAGTATATGTTCCAGTAATTTACATGGCATACTTGTGAGGGATATAGGTCGGTAGTTTGTAGTGTCCTTCCTGTTTCCTGATTTGTAAATTGGGACGACATTTGCCGTTTGCCAATCAAGTGGGACCGTACCCGTATCTAATGACAGTTGATAAAGTTTGGTTAGTGCCGGTGCTAGTGCTACAGAGCAATTTTTTAGTAGCACAGGTGGTATGTCATCAGGTCCCTGGCTTTTGTGCGGGCAAAGTCCCTTGAGAAGTTTAAGCACCCCTGACTCCGTTACCATGATAGTCCGCATCGGAGGAGCTCTATTTGGTAGCAAGGGTACTGGATCAGTGTCATCTCGGTTATGCACCGATGTGAAGTGCCGACCAAGGAGTTCGGCTCTGTTTTTGGCAGGGAGTAGGGTACCCGGTTTGTGACTCGGGATTGGTAAGACACTAGAGCGGATAGACTTCTCCGGTCGGACAAGTTTAAAAAATTTGCGTCTTCCTGGGTTTTGTGTTAGGAGGTTTTTGTAGTATGTGGTTCTACTTGCTTTCAGCAATTGTTTTTTGTTTCCTTCGGGTGTCTCGAAACAAATTCCATTTATCAGCTGAGTTCGTCTTCTTGGCTTGAGAGTACTGGCGTTTAAGTCTCTTTGATTGTAGTTTCATTGTTCTATTTATCCATGGAACGTGGTTTCTTACAGTGAGAGGTCTTCTGGGGGTAAACTTTTCAATAGCCTTGTAGATGCTTTTTTTAATAGCCTCCCAGGCGTCATTTACAGATACACTTGGTCCAGCAAATATGTCAGGCAAAGTTTCATTTAAATAATTTGTCATAGCATTAAAATCTGATTTATGGTAAAGTAAGCGGGTCCCTGGCTTGCGCATCTTGGGAGCCTTGTCCAACATGTGTATTTTGCAGGTTACAATTTCATGGTCAGTAATCCCGGGTAGAATCCTTACATCCGAAATGGCAGTAGGATGAGTTACAAATAGTAAATCTAAGATATTACCTCCAGAGGGGCAAGGTCTTGTTGGTTCGGATACAAGTTGCGTAAGCCCCTCTTCCAAAGAAGCGTGGAGAAGTTCCCTCTGAAACTGCGAGGTTGTTGTCTGTTTTTCCCAGTCTATATCTGGGCAATTAAAATCGCCTCCAATGATGATTCGAGATCTTGGGTAGTTTTCACGTAAGGAGCTAATGTAGTGAACCAGGTTTTCCATTAACTGTGTATCATAATTAGGTGGGCGATAAACACAGGAGATGACGACTGAGTTTTGTCCTGAGTTTATTTGGACGGTTAGTGCTTCCAAGGGTGCCGGGGCTATGCTTATTTGTTCAGACTTTATAGATCCATGCACTGCTATGGCTACTCCACCACCATGAGTGTTACGGTCCTTTCTGAAGACTTTGAAGCTCGGAGGAAATATTCCCACATTCGATATTGAGGGACTTAGATGAGTTTCAGATAACATTAGTATATGGGTATTTATTAATTGACAAGCTGTGACTATCTCATGATGGTTTGATGAGAGAGAGCGAGCGTTCGTGTAGAAGAAGGTGAGATCTCTCACGCTCATTCACTGGTCAGTGTTTGCTTCTTTCCGGATATGGGTTGGCGTAGGCTTTGGTTCTTTGTAGTAGTCTACTACGACCCTTTGTGGCCAGGTTTCCGGGGAGAGAAAGGCTTTCAGGTCTTCCCTGAGTATCTTTACTCTGAATGACTTGGCAACGCTGTATTCTGGTGGTGTCAATTCATCGATATCAATAGCAGTTATGAACTTTTCTTCTAGATGCAATTGAACGGTTTGACAAGTGATACTTTCAGCTAATCGCCCAAGAAACATAAGTATTGAATCAGGAGCAACAAACGCATCTCCATCTTCTAATACGCCTACACCCCGAGTAGGTTCCACTGGGGCATCTTTTTCTTGGTGTTTCCTCGTTATGGTGCAATTTGTTCCTATTGGCCAGAGGGCGGGCGATAGTATTTCAGGTATCTTGTTTCTTGGAGCCCTGAAGAAAAAACCTTTCCAATTTCGTTGGTCCTTGGGTATATAATCGTTGGTATGCCTTACGTAGTGAATTTCTTTGGAGGCTAAGTATTTAACAAAAGTTTGTCTAGAAGTTTCCTTATTCCAATAATATGTATAGAATTCTATGAGTTCTTCACTAGGGGCAAGACCTGACGAGCTTGGAGTCTCATCTGATCCAAAAACACGATTGCGTTTTTTCCTTAGCTTTCGGTGCGTACTAGCTGTACTTTGCTGATTCCTTTTTGATGTGGTTTGTGCTCGTGCAGTAGTTGGTGGGGTTTCCGAGGACCTGTCTGCTGCTGTGGATATTTGTTCAATTTCCGGATTTACCAGGGTAGTGTAGGGCCTAGGCCTGAACCTTGGGGCTCCGGGATTATTGATTTGATTACCCCACTGTATAGGGCCATTTGTTGGGCCTTTGTCTCTTCCAGTAGATGTAAATGGATCGCTGAAGGCAAAAGGAATTGCCCCGGTGTCTTATATTTAGCTTTAGTAGCTACTATTTTAGTTTCTAATTCTGATATATTTTGCGTTATTGAGGTATTTACTGTGAAGATATGAGTCTTTAAATTTTCAACTTCGGTATTTAGGTTGTCCAACGTAGCCACAGAAGAAAGTTTTGTCGTCTGCTTTTCGAAATCGTTTTGCAAAATCTGAGATTGTTGCTTCAATTGTTGCATATCACCAATTATAGTTTCAATTTTCTTATCCATGGAATGCTTCCATTTGGTATCGTCTTCTTTAAATTTATGAAATTGATCTGATAGATCTTTCATATTTTGTACTGTCTTAAGGCACTGTGGACAAATCCAAAACAAGTTAGCTACTGCACTTTTCAGTTTTATGCAAACTATATGATACGATGTTTGGCAACACCCGCAGGTAATCATAGCGCCGTGTTTTTCCCCGCCTCCATGGAAAGAACACTCGGGCGAACACTGTTTCATGATTTAAGATCTCTAGTTGAAATATACTAAACGAATATAAAACTGAATGAATAAATATAAAATAACGGGGTTTCCATAAATGGAGAAACTTGGTTAAGTTACTAAAATCTAGCCTAGGCTTCGCGATTTGGGAGCGGAAAATCGGCACGTCCGAACTCCGCGGAACCTACCTAATCTGAGGTGAAAGACGGTGAAATTGAAAGACTAGAACACTGTTAGAAAAAAGGTGTTTCATGGGTGTTCGGAAATACATTGAGGTGTTTATAAACTCTTTTTCTAGTGTTTTTTAACTGAGATGGTGTTTCCTCCGAAAAAAGGTGCTATTTGACTCTTTTAAGGTATTTTTTAAGGAAATGGTGATTCACAGGCACGTAGACACACCTTTAGGTGTTAATTGATCCTTAGTTAATATTTTTTTAAACGGAAGTAGTGTTATTAATATAAATCTGTTTGAATGGTGCGAATAAACACCTTTGCCGCTTTACTTTACTCATTTTTAGCTGATATAGTGTTGTTTAAGTGAAAGGTTATTGATATGAGCTTAGAGGGAAATAATCTTCTAATTCTACCTGCATAGTGAAGCATCCTAAAAATATCCCAAAGATTTTAAAAAACAAAATTATTTTATATTTCTTAGGACTAGCTTATTCTAATATTTGAGGGAATTTATACTTATTTTGATTTTTCAGTCATTGCAAAATAATTCTCGAAGAGTTAAATGTGCTGGAATGTCTTGGAATTAGAGTAATTCGTAAAAAATCACTTGAATTTCCTCTTGACACAGGTTTTTATATCTCAGAGTGACGATGACGTCACGGAGAGAAATTACACTGGACGTATCTGTGTGTCTGAGATGAAGCAAAGCTTTATAGCTATACAACTACTACAAGAATCGTAATGCCGAAAAATATTTAAAATATTTCCATTTAATATTCTGCAAAAAGGAAATGTTATCGTTTTGTAAGAGATCTTATCATCCTACTCGCTTTATATTAACTTTGATATGCGTGTTGTGTCTCGATTCAGATGCAATCTTCATTACTCGTTCTATATATACTCTCAATTTTGTCATTCCAAAGAAAAAAGTTTATCTTAAACAGGAGTCTTAAATAATTAAATTAATATAAGTGATATGAATTATATTAATTGTCAGTATTTTTCGATAATTATAGTTAGGTCGGTTAAGAAACTTAATTCCTAAAATAATTTTAAACATGGCTATCTATAAAGTTATACTTCTAGGAAACACCTATATCAGAACTTTTGTACATTTTGGGTATATAAGGTGATTGATTCACACTAAGAGATAAGAAATGCGTGATTGCCTGAACCTCGGGTGGAAGATCTGCCATTAGGACGCTAGACATTTCTCATGTCTCACGTGTGGCGTATGTGGTGTACACCAAAGACTAGTGCATGGTGTTGTTGTTAGAAACCATTAAATACAGGTTGGCATAGGGTGAAACAATTGGTTGTTAGACAGCAGATGAAGGTGTAACGGATAATTAATAATTGACGTTAAATAAGATGGATATAGCAACGAAGAAACATTTTCCGAATTTCTGCATACTGCGAAAGATGTTCGGAAATTACGAACACGTTTGGTTAGATATGCCAACTGCGAACGCGGTGACAGACAGACACACAGACACGTCCAGTACAAAACCTCTCCGTGACGTCAACGTCACTCGGAGAGGTAAAAATTCTACTTCATTACGCTATCGAAGCACTTGTATTTCTAATGGTATATACCACATACACGCTAATCTGTACTTATTGTCTTCTGACAACACCATCATATAGTCTTCTGTGTATACCACATTCACGTCAATCTGAAACGTTGGCTTCTACTCCATTATCATCGTTGGGATTAAGATGTACGTGCGATCGGGTTAAGATACGAGAAACGGCTAGCCTCCCAATTTCAGGGCTTAGACCAAAGGTTAACGCAATAGCGGTTATTCCTACCAATTTTGAATCAATCGCCTTATTTACCCTTTACGCTAGAAGTCAAACGTCAATAATAGATATGTTTAAAATCATTTTAAGAATAACGGTTCTTAAAACCACTTAACTAGAATTAAGGTAAAATACTGACGATTAAAAAATTAATATCATTTATATTTATTTAAATATTTAAGATAATTTTCTTTCTTCGGAACAACACAAGTGAAAATTTATATAGAACGAGTAATGAATATTGCATCTGAGTCGAAACACTACACGCATATCAAAGTTAATATAAAGCGAGTAGGATAAAATTATCTCTTACAATACCATAACATTTTCTTATTGTAGAATATTAAATGAAAATTTGTTAAGTATGTTTCGGCATTATGATTCTTTATGTTGTTTTGTAGCTATAAAGCTCTGTTTCATTTCAATATTCCAAGAAGATCTTTTATATTAATATATCAAATTTGGTGTTTACTTTTTAATTCAGCTTTACTACATTAATATACAGTGTAAACATGAAATTAAAGTTTCCTAGTTACACTGAATATTACTTTTAAATATTTTGGTAAGCGTTGTTCGGATTGGTTCCTTGAATTCTTGTGTCCTTGAGAAGGTCTTGACGGTTCACAGTGAGCCGACAATTAAATACACATTTGAATCAGGTCCTTAAATAGAACTATTGAGGATATACAGTAAAGGTTAAACGTAATCATTTCACACGCATATCAATTCTTAAACAGTTGAATAAAGCTTACAGCAGAAAAAACGTTTACCCTTAATCCACTGATCCAGCAGATTTTGAGCGACTAATCTATGGTAACTCATGTGTTTTGAAAAAATAAATTTCAAAAAACACCTTTTACAGAGTCTATAGACAACTTTCTGGTATATTTATAAACCTCTATTAAGGGTTTTGTTTTAAACTTAACAGGAATTAAAAAGCACCAACGTCATTGGAATTTAAAAACACCAAATTAGTCTCAAAAAGACCTTTTTTAAGGGTTTATAAACACTTTTTCTGGTATTAATATACACCTCTATTCTAGGCGATTAAAACACCTAACAGGAATTTAAAGGCAACTTCAGAGAAGGTATTATTCCGCACCGTTTTGAAAGGTGCGTATTGACATCCTCTCGAATCGTGCTTTTAGACACCAATAGAGGTGCTCCTGGGGATGCATTAGGAAACACCTCTAAAGTTTCCAAACAGTTCCATTTTTTTTAACAGTGAAGGTAAAATTCAAATTTCGGTTCATAAATATGATGAAGCTTTGAAACCCTCCCCGAATTTGCAATCGACGATTGAAACCCTGCAAGAATCCGAGATTTGCCTGGCAACTGAAATTATCAACCTCCGTTTTGATCTACAAATATTAAAAGATGAAAACTCAGACATTATTTTAGAAATAAGCAATCTTTAATCTGCTTTGGATTTGGCAGTAGCAGTAGCACTAGCACTAGATTCAGAGGGCTTATATTTTTGAATAATTAAGCTCTGTTTATAGTTCATGTCCTTCAATTTTACATTTTCCTGCAAAAAACCAAGCCATGTTAAATTAATTATAGTTAAGAATTTTAGCTTAAAAATGGTAATATAATATAGCGCATAAAACTTTCAAAGATTCACTTTTGAAAGAAGTAGGTAGAAATGCATTAAACTTACGGTTCGTAGGTCTCGAATTTCGCTTTGCAATTGGCGAAGATATTTAATTTTCTGCTTATGATTACTATGTCTCATAGATTCGGAATATTTATTTTGGAGTTCGTTCAATTTTTTAAGAGCCTGGTCTGTTTCATTGACTAACAAACTTCTTTCGTGAGTGTAAGCATCCAGCTGGTCCTGTAATCAAAAAGTATAGTAGTATAATATCCAATTATCAATTATACGGGTGACATTTTAAGTCCAATATTTGGCATTTCCCGTTATTTCCGTAATAACCAAGCCATAAGTTACCTTAAATGGTTCCACTTTAACCAAGAGCTCTTCGTAAAGATTCTTCCACCGAAAAACAAATAACGAAATTTTAAGATCTAAAATATAATAACTTATAACACTATCTATTGACTTTCGTGTATATAAAAGTATCACTTACTTTTCAAAGTCACCGGTCTTTTCCTGGGCATTCTTCAACTCATCTTTCAACAATTCAATTTCAACACTCTTGTGTTTCACTTCATTACTTTTCTCAATTTGTCTCCTCCACGTATCATTAACCTTTTCCTCGTATTCATTCATTTGTTTTGCAAACTTATCAGTTTGCTTTTCGAGTTCATCTTCCAACACTTGATTTTCCACCATGAATCTTTAAAGGTCTTTCTCGTTTTGTCTTAAGGCGTCAATCTCTTCTGGTAAGCAATTCCCTAAAATATCTTTCTGCGATATTACATCTTGAAGATTGCTTATTTCTAAAATAAGGTCAGAGTTTTCATCTCTTAATATTTGTAGATCAAAACGGAGGTTGATAATTTCAGTTGCCAGGCAAATCTCGGATTCTTGCAGGGTTTCAATCGTCGATTGCAAATTCGAGGAGTGTTTCAATTCTTCATCATATTTATGAACCGAAATTTGAATTTCACCTTCTAGTCTTTCAATTTCACGGTCTTTCTCCTCTAGGGATAATTTTAAATTCGTCAAACAATCGTCTTGTTGTTTAATAACATCCCCTTGTTTATCCAACTCAGTTTTTAATGTTATATTATCGTTATGTTTAGTTGTTATTTCGTTTTGTAATTCGTAGTTTTCACGTGATAATTGTTCCTTAATCTCTTGCAATTTATTGACTTCATCGTTCACCATCGAAAATTGTTCTTCTAATGAATGTTTTTCGTATTCAATCTGTTGAGTTGTTTCAGCCTGTAGCTTCAGATTTAAACAGCGTCTTTCAAGCTCCAATAATTGGCAGTTCAAAACATGAATTTCTTGATTTAGTTTCTCCTCAATTAGGTTTCGATCATTCAAAGAGTTTTCAAATTTCTCTTTCAAATATGCGTATTTTTCCTCAGCCAATGTTTTATTTTGTTTCATCTCGTTCATCTCATCGTCGAGCTGTTTCTTCACTTCCCAAATTTGACGCTTCAACTCCTCTTCTAAATCAATCTTTTCTCGAAGTTGGTTACGATATTCTTCCATTTCGGTTGTAAAAAGTTCAATTTCATAATTGGCTTTTTGAGCATTATCTTCTTGTTCTATCTTCATTTTGGCAATTGATTCTTTCAGCGCAACATATTTTATCATCAATTGTTCTTCACGTTCATTCTTTTGCGACATATTACTCTTTAAAGTAAGAATTTCGTTATGGAGGCTAGATCCAGTGTCATTGTGTTTGACGATTTGTTCTTTAATCGATTCTTTCAACAAATCGAAAGACGACTGCTTTTCTCGAAGTTCAATTTCAGCGTTGATGACCCGAGTTTTTAACTGCTCAATTTTTTCGTCCTTTAGTTCAACGCTTTGTTTTAGTAAGTTTCTTTCATCGTTAATTTTGGTAACTTCTTCTTCAAGGGTTAAAATTTGGCAATCCAAAGATTGTTTCAACGTATCGAAGGAAGACAGCTTCTCCCGAAGTTCAATCTCATTGTCGAAGACAGAGTTTTCAATTGCTCAATTTGTTTGTCCTTGAGCTCAGCGGTTTGTTCTAGTAAATGTCTTTCATCATTGATTTGGGAAACTTCGTTCTCGAGCGTTAAAATTTGGCATTCCAAAGATTGTTTCAATGTATCGAAGGAAGACAGCTTTTCTCGAAGTTCAATCTCATTATTGATGACACGACTTTTCAATTGCACAATTTCTTTGTCCTTGAACTCAACGGATTGTTTTAGTAAATGTCTTTCATCGATAATTTGGCAAACTTCTTCCTGGAGTTTAGTAATTTGACATTCCGAGGATTCTTTCAACGCGTCGAATGATGACTTCTTTTCACGAAGTTCTAAATCATGTTTGACGACCTTAGTTTTCAACTGTTCAATTTTTTCATTATCGAGATCAAGTTCCTCTTTTAATGAATGATTTTCTTCATACAGTTTGACAATTAGTGCCTTGAGCGAGGTATTTTGCCGATCAAAGTGACGAAGCGAAGACTGCTTTGTTCGAAGCTGCACCTCAGTCTCGATGGCTTGCGCTTTTAACTGCGCAATATTTTCGACATTTTCGGCATTAATTGTTCTTAAAGAATGAATTTCGTCCCTAAATTTGGCTTCTTTATTCTGAACGCTTTCAGTAAGGCAATCTGAAGTTTTTTTTCAACGAATGATAAGTATTGAACCAAGACGTTTTTTCTTGAACTTCCTGTTCCAATTGCATTTTGTACTGTTCAATCTTTTCATCTTTAACGATATTTGTTTTGTTCAGAGTACATATTTCTTCACTTAGCTAACTAACAATTTTATCCAACTTGGAATCTTTAATCTCGAAGATATTATTTTGATCCTGGAAATTTTCTTTCAGCGTACTGAAAAACGCCTGATTTTCGTGGAGTTCAGTTCTTAACTGCTGGTTTTTTTTGTTCCTTTTCAAACATTTCTTTTTCGTAAACCACAAATTTTTCTTTCAATTGTTCGAAATCTTTAAGTTGTTCCATAAGCCTATAAATTTCGTCATCGGCTTTTGACAATTTTATCAAAGCAGTATGTTTAGCTTCGATTAATTCGCGATTTTCAGGAGTTAACTGTTGCGTTGTCGAACACACTTGATCTTTTTAACGGGACTTTTATCAATTGTAAAGGACACCTTAAATAAATCGGTACTTAGAAATCCATGTAACAGCTACTGAAAAGACTAATAACTTTTCCTTTTAATATTTACATGTTTTTCTGCTGGTTGAATAGCTATGGATTGAGCATTATTGGCAATACCTGCAATGGCCGTGCCTGACCTACTATTGAATTGATACGCTTGACCTTTGGGACAGGTGATGGAGATGGACTAAAGAATCTGAGCAAGGGTGATGAGCAACAGAATAGAGCGCCAGTATACGGTAATTCAAGATGGCGGCCACTCAAGTGGGACCGGATCCCCTCACTTTACCTGTCAATATTTGATTGATTGATTGTATATGCTTATAACAAAAGGAGGTTTTGTAGGAATAAAGACCATAATATAAAGTAAAAAACTATTTATTTTCTTTAAAAGTATAGGTTCTAATAGAAAAGACTTTTTTTCCAATTTTCATTTTAAAATGCATTTGATTTATTCTAAAATAATTCCTTCTATCTTCGTAAGGAAGAAGATAAATTTTAATATTATTTTTAAATCTTACGTAAGTCATTAAGTTTTTCTTTGATATACAAAGCGTTAAGTTGTTTTCTAATGTAGAGTTCCAAAACTAATCTTTCGAGATCTTTAGTTTTGACTTTAAAGGTATGATAAGTTTCTTCCACGTTTTCTTGAGGTTTTTCAAGCATTTTTTCTTCAGTCTTGACTTTTATATTTTTGGTGTACGTTTCTGTTTCATCAATGGTAAAGGGTATGTTTTTAGTAGGCCCACCTCTGATAAAATTACATTTAGGGAAATGTCTTAAATGTTCTTCGTAAGGATTATCAGTCGGTTTCCAGGCTAGCAAAATCCCGTTGCATTTGAAACATTGTACTAGATCATCGGTGTGTAACGAATAAAACCCCGCTCTGCTTAAAGCTTTTTTATAGTTTTCATCTTGAGTCCAGGAGTAAAAAGAGTGATATCTTTGCAGCTCAGAGTTCATGATGCTGAATGAATATGAAGATATGATTATCTGAGTTAAATCCCCCCTAAGTTTACTATCCCCCCTTTTTACTTTCCCCCTTCCTTAATATACGAAATAAAAGAAAACAGTATTAAAAAAATGGTGACACATTTATTTTTTCAAAAATACAAAAGAGATTTGTATTTTTAACAAAAGGATTAAGTTAATCTTTACGGGCGCACTTCAACATGTTTGTAGCAATGACGTCATTTTTCTAGCAATCTCGTCCAAACTGTCGCATGAATGATTTGTGGCGCTTTCTTTTTGTTTTCTGTATTATATTCATAATACAATATAGTCCGCATGTCGAACTTGACAAGTTTTGAAGTCTTCTTTTGTTAAAGGACCATTTTTTTGAATTTCTTTTAACAAATTATTTAATCGAGGGGAGAAAGTTCCCTAAAGCCAAGGAGTCAAAGTAATAACCCCTTCTGTTACCATCAAAGTAAACGGATACCCAGTGGGATCCGTCTTTATTGTGATTGTCTAAATTTATCATAATGGATGAAGGAAACTTGTCAATTTTTTCGGGTAGTAAATGACTTGGGTAAACACCTAGTAAATGTGGAGTGAATCGTAGAAATCGTGTTATCTGATCGGCAAATAGAATTTTAGGAGCTAATTGAAGCTTTAAGACGTATAATATGGCTTCAACGATTACGGGTTTATGACCATTGCCTGACGCGTTAAGTTTACCCATATGACAAAAACTAGCTTTGCTTCTATGTAATTTTAATTTCATAGAAACGCCGTTTATCAGGTATCGGGGGATATTGAACATATCTACGTAAAGGCTGGAATACATTTCAATTTCCTCGGATAATGCTGCGAGTTTCTGGCGTTTAACAAAACCCATATTTTCTGTAAGCGAATCCATGCTTCCGCCTGTATCCTTGTGAAACAAGGAGGCACCCAAATGGGATTCTTTAGCTTCCGGACCGTATGACGTCAGGGCCGAAAGCAAAGCAGTGTACGCGTAGTTACTAGCAGCGGGTGTTGTTGCGCAATCGCCCAACTCCAAATCGACACGCTCAAATTGACTATGCTGAAAATTATTTAAGGGTCCAACTTCGTCAGTAGCTGTTAAAGCAGTTCCATCTTCATTTACAATTTTAGTTCTAGTGTACAGCATTGTTAAGGCTGTATCCACGTATTCGCTACCGCTAGACATTACTTCTAATTCAATAGGTTGGTCGCCTTTCAATGAGATCAAAGGTTGATAAGGAACCCATTTGGAATTTTCGATGGATGTTTGAAGGGAAGGGGGAGCGAAAATATCGAAACCCGTGCTGCAAGCCTCAGTCATTTTTAGGGAGAGAAAATATCACGAACCGTTTTGAATGAAAGTTTACGTTTATCTGATTTAAATTTGTTTGTGTTGTTTTGATTTATAGATTTCTTTCTCTTTGGTGTTTTTTCTTTTTAGCTAGTCTTTTCTTTTGTTTGGCAACCCCTCTACCGTATTGTTGTTGCACATCATCCAAAGTATCGGTGAACCTTCTTTTAGCCGAAGTTTTCAGATCCTTTCCAGAGGCGACGTCGCTTATGATATTTGAAGATGTACCCAGAAACTGTTTACCAATAAACTTTGCCCTTTTAATTAAGAATGGTGATACGTATCTTCCAAAAGATTTCAAGAACGAACCAATGCCTTCCCCGTTTTGGCCATGACCTTGTTGTCCTTGTTTCCCGACGTAAAAAGTCAGACCTGATCCTGACTGCGCTTGTTGGGTATAATAATCGGTGTAAACACATCTTTTGTTATCTAACGCGTTGGACTTGCGCATCTTAAATGAACTTTACAGTGCAACAGTCCGAACTGAAATAAAGCCGGTTCACCCATGTGGTCCTTTATATGGATGCCAACCTCGCTAATATAATGTTTTGACAGAGGGACGTAATGGGGTGAGACAAACGTAAGGCACAGATATACCCGTGTTTCTTGTCTTCGATGGGTATAATACGTAAGAAAGGGTCGTGGGTGTTACCGACAATTTGTCCTTCGACCAGATCGCAATAAATATATAATTGAGATGGTACGTGGTAGTTTAACCTGGCTGGTCTATCGCTCAATCCTTGTATATTGAGAGGGTTTCTGTACCCCAAAATCGCAGCTAATGATTCATGTGTTTTGAAGATAATTTTTGTATCTCCAGTGGCATCGGTTTTTAGTTTTACATAACCCGTTGTCTCATTAAAATGAAATAAAGAAGTGGTTTTTTCGCATACTTTGGAAGTATTGATAGTTTCCACAATGAGGTTAAGTGATTTGTAATGGCCGGCCGGTATATTATGTAGATGACAGCTTTCGACTCTACTAAGATCGCCATCTTCTTTTCGTTCAACCTGGTAGGTAACGTCACATTCCTTGGGATTTATAAATTTTTTAGATCTACTTTCTTCGATTAAATCTTCAAGTGTTTTTCTCTTGCTCACCTTCCTCTTACTCGTTTTGTATACAGCATTGTAGAAACTGCTTGCAAATATTATTTCTACTAAAGAAATTTCCCATTGTCCTTGTCAATTAATAAGATCGGGTAGTTTAGTGATGTAACTACCCATAGTGTTATTAGGGTAGATATCCATACTAGCGTCGCTAGGTAGAAATAAATAGAATTCAGATTTTCTCGACATTTTTGGCGGTTACCCACGAGTTCTGCGATTTAGGTAGACCGATAAACGATACAAAATATTCTAATTTCCCTTTACGTTTACGTTTCTTGAGTATAGTATCTATCGTAAACAGTTTGGGCTCCACTGTTCGAATGAGCTGATCAGAGTAAAACAACCCGGTTATATGCTTGCTGTCCAAATCTTTCAAACGATATAATACGGGTTTTCTGAAGTTCAAAATAGAGGAAATGACAAATACTTCCGTTCAAAAATTTGGCTCATAACCTTTAGAAAATGCTGGTTTAAGTTTGCTTATTCTTACGTAATCTCCGACACGAAATTTGACGTCTTTTTTAGTAGGCTTATTACTCATTTCCGGTTTGTAAATGTTTTTGTACACTTCCAGAACGTTAGAGGGGGAAACATTGTCGGGTGTCATTTTTATTACGGAATGATAAGAGGCATTGTAGCCTTTAACTATGTCTGTCAAATGATCTATATATCTATGAGAATTGAAATGAGTCAACATTTTGAATATTCGATGTTTCAAAGTTTTAATTAAACGTTCTACAAATGGACAGTGGAATTTTTCTGACGTCATAGAGCCGTATTTGATTTTATTTTTCTTAAGAAGGTTTTGCGTCTGTGAATTAATAAATTCTTTACCTAAATCAGACCAGATGGCTTTAGGTTTGCTTTGTTCGATGATAACCTCGAGAGCTTTCGTAGCCTCGGTCGCGTATTTTCTTTTCATGGGTACTACAAAAGCTTTTCGGGAGAAGCAGTCGATACCCACCATAAGATATCTGTAGTCGTCATTGTCTTTAGCGATTGACCCCAGATCAGCTAGATCTACTTCGACTCTATCCGAGATGTTAAAGACGG
The DNA here is from genome assembly GCF_054372755.1 of Phalangium opilio. Lineage (NCBI taxonomy): Eukaryota > Metazoa > Arthropoda > Arachnida > Opiliones > Phalangiidae > Phalangium > Phalangium opilio. The sequence goes on from NW_028324164.1 coordinate 1,198,465, forward strand.
GGATTTTACGCCTTTTCAATTTATGTATAGCTGTTTTATGCAGTGTGTAAACGTCATTGGTTTCTAGAAAGGTTTTGACTTTGTTTCTCGAAATACCTTGAGATCTGACAGCCTTGTACAATGGGTTTAAACCAGTGAACCCTGACCGGTGTTTGCTGTTGAGATAAGTATTCTTTCAAGTTTCTACTTTTTGGAGCTTCGATAAACCTCCCATAATGTATTCTTGGCTTTAAAAGGTTGTTTCTTCGAAATTAAAGGGCTCGTTTTATTTTCAAAAGTTAATCTCTTCTTCGCTCTTATATACGTTCGGGGTCGAAGCCGATTCTTCAGCGGTACAGAACTGGGCGATGCCTTGGTTGAGGGGGGCGGTGCTAATGGAGACGTTGATTTGCTTTTTGGCGCTGGAAAGTTTTGCACAAAGGGTTGAAATTCTGTCCACCCCTCGGTGGATTACCTACGAGTGAACAGGCTACTCCGTACTTATTGAAGAAGGTAGGTTATATAGTAAAATAAACTAGCTGAACTATATCTGAATCTGGGATCTTAAGGTCGTTCACGATGAGAACCCCCGAGTCATCCCAACGTATACTAGGAGCGTTACTTGCTAAGTGGTCGAATATTTTCTTCGCCTCTATATTTCAGGGGAAACATATTAATCCAGCTGTCTTGTTTATTCGATGGGCGGGGTTTCGAGATGTTTTGGTAGCGCTTCATCCCCTCTTCATAAAAAACCCATTTAGTTCTTTAATCTAAAGATTGATTTGAGATAATCGTGCTCATCTCCTTTTCCAACTCCGATAACACTGTATTGTTTCTTGAAATCTTATTATTTCATTTTATTAATTGATTTGATGGGCTATGACTTTGTTCAGGTTGTTGTTGCTCCAAGGGTACTAATGTCATTTTATTAGCGTAAACTAGTGTTTTATTCATTTTGAGAATAAGCCACCTAAAAGGCTTGAAATTACGGGAAAGAGGACTCTAAAGAAACCGCTTCCTGTTTGTTTAGATAATATGGGTCTTTTGGCTTTCCAATGAGTGTTTTTGCAAGAAATTTTGCGAGTATGTTTCTTATGCTTACACAATTTATTATATACGTCTGGTTTCAGATTTACAGCTCCTTGTAAGGCGTTATGACAGCACTCGCTGATTGAATCCATAATTTCTCGATTAGAATTTTTAAGAATAGCTAATCTTTGAGGTTTATTAATTGCCCCAACGCTGCTATCAAATTGATGTTTTTAGAGGTGGTGACATCGTAAAGAATGATTAAATTTTAGTAATGTCGTTTAATTATATCGTTTTCTTCTTGGGAGTATAGATGACTATTTGTTCTCCCGGTAAAATATTTGTTCTAAACCTTAAATCGGAATGACACTTCTGGGTTAAATCGCAAAGTAAATACCCGTGTGGTTTTTCAGTCGCATCCAGATAACATTCTACAATAAATTTAGAGTTGTTGGGTGCCAATTGTTTAGAGGGAGCCACTAATTGCATAAGATCTCTCACAGTTTTCATAAGAATCATGTAATGCGCGTTTAAGGAGGCTGTTCTCAAGTTTTTACCTCTCCGAGTGACGTATGTCACGGAGAGGTTCTGTAACGATCGTGTGTGTCTGTTTGTGTGTTTGTGTGTGTGTTTGTGTGTGTGTTTGTGTGTGTGTCTGTTGTTACACCCACGTGACCGCGTTCGCAATTTCCAAATCGGAGCAAACGTGTTCGCCATTTCCGAACTGCATTCACAGTCACGGAAATGGCTCCTCTACTTGAGTTCTCACACCACCATCTTCTGGTCTTTGTCCATTCCACACGGACACCAAACTGTACATACTGGCTTCTAATCACCACCATCTTCTGGTCTTCGTCCATTCCACTTGGACACCAGTCTGTACATACTGGCTTCTAATCACCACCATCTTCTGGTCTTTGTTTTTGTCCATCCCACATGGACACCAGTCTGTACTTACTGGCTTCTAACACCACCATCTTCAGGTCATTGTCCATCCCACATGGACACCAGTCTGCACACCTGGCTTCTACACCACCATCTTCTGGCCTTTGTTTTTGTCCATCCCACATGGACACCAGTCTGCACACCTGGCTTCTACACCACCATCTTCTGGTCTTTGTTTTTGTCCATCACACATGGACACCAGTCTGTACACCTGGCTTCTACTCCATCGTCATCGTTGGGTTTAAGACATTCGCGGCGATCAGCTAGGGTTACGAGAAACGTCTAGCCTCCCTAGGGTGGGTTGTCCACGATAGGTTTTCGCAATTGCGGTTGTTCTTGCTTTTAACTGTAGTTCGACACCCTTATATACTACCTATTTGATTAAGGCGAAGCAACCGGCGTATGCTTCATTTCAAACGCCAATATTAGTCAAGTCTCTCAAGAATGTTTAATTGTTCTTTTTTAAAACGATGTAACGTTCAATAAGGCGAATAACTAACGAAGAAAATATTAAATATTAATTATATTTATTTTAATATTTAAGATAATCTTGTTTCTCAATTCAAAATTAATACGGAAAGAGTTAAAAAGCAGTCTATGTTTTTGTCTGTGTGTGTCCGTCCGTTGTTACAGTAGTGCGCTGCGTTAGAAGTTCGTTTTGTTTTGATGTGTAAATGAATCCTACAGAACCATAATATTCCCTTTATCCTTAATATAAAGTGAATATGTGGAAATATTTTTCGTAATTATGATGTATTTAGTACTTTTGTAGCTTTAAAGCTCTATTTCATTTTGATATTCCAAAGATTTTTTTTAATATTATTATTTAAAATGGATGTTTATATAATACTTAAGCTATACTACATCTGTTTATAGCATAATCCTTTCTAAAGTGAATACAAGCACAACGCTACTATGTTGGTCCAATGAAATTTTATTTGTCAATAGGCCTAGTGAACCAAATAGTAAACGCTTGGTTTTCGTTTCTGTAATGCAGAGACATTAACGGTTCAGAGTGAGCCGAAAGTTAAATACACTTTTAAATAATTAGGCTTAGATTATATAATCATGGTGGAAATCTGGGCCGCGTTCAGCATAGCCCAGCGCTGTTAGCAGTGTCCTACATAACGGGATTTTGTTTTTGAATTTTGACGTCACGGTGCTAAGCGCTGAGCTAGCGCGGTCTTCAAAGAAAATAGTCGGCTCTTTGGATAACGTGACGTAAAACGCATAGTTCTCAGCTTGGCGAAAAAACCATGGAGGAATTAATACAAATAGCAGTATGGGACTATAGCTATTTAATTGGCGTGAAACCAGTTGATCACGCGAGAATTTTAAAAGATATGTTAGTTATCTATCTCTATAACTATGTTATCATACAATTTTTGTTAAGCCTTGGTACCTTGCACGCTTTATTGCGCTAGCGTCATTTATAAAACGCCGATGACCGGAGAAAAGCTATGACGACAGACCTCACCGGTAAACATTTCCAAAATCCGCTGTCTTTTTTGGTGAGCTCTGCTGAACGCAGCCCAGACCAGTGAAAGGTCTGATCGTAATCGGATAATAGCTTCGTGTTTTCATGCTTTTTATGGTACGCATTTACTTTCAGTGTGTGTAGCCACAAATAAGCTTTGGTGTTATGTAACGTTAACAGTCATGTTGCCAAACTACGAAAATCGTAAACGAAAGGATAGTGTTTACAATGCAACCCTGTTGTGAATATGGCTTTGAACATAGAGGGCATACAGTTGAGGAGTAGAAAATTGGGCCTTTACAAACACGTAAAGGTAATATCCCTCCAAAGTTTTATCTCTTCATTTCCCGTTTTTCCCCCATCGGATGATTTTAATGTGTACAAGTATATCATTATTGGATGTAAAATGTCGTCTGATTTACAGTATATTTGCTGTGCTTTGTATACTGCTTTAATATTTCATAGATTTTAACTTAAGAAACATTTCCACATCTGGGTAAATAAGTTTGTAAGTAGTCGTCTTGACTCGGAGAGGTAATATTTTGGTTTTCCCAACTTGTTTTCAAATATATTTTGTAAAAGGGTGATGACGAATAATTTCCTATGGTGCGATTGCTTAGTAAATATTTCTGATAAAATATTATTTTTACTTTCTAACATGAGATCGTCTAAGACGAGTAATATTGTTTTATAGCCATCGTATATAGTGACGTCGGGTAAACCTTGACGCATAATTACGCCCATTTTTTTTAAATTTATCGTAGCAAGGCTGATATATACTATAATGCCAAACAACTAAATCGACTTTAGGTTCAAACACTTAATCCTTATTTTCAATTATTAGTTTACATAAAACGGTTTTACCAGATCCCAAAGACCAAAAATAAACAAATTTCCAGGTGTAGTGAACGGTATCATAGCTAATGCTCGAATGAAATTATCTGTAACTATCATTCGTACTTAAACGTATTCAATTAATACGCGAACGCGCGCGTGCACCCCGGGTCGCGAACCCCAAACGCGTGGGGGGGGGGGGTAGGGGGCCCACCGCGAACACGTTGAAATAATTTTGAAAAGTAAGGACATCATGCTGCCTTTCACTACAGTAGCCTCTATAAGCTTTTAACATGTACTGTCACTATTTGAGATGGTAAATACGGTTAAACCAAAGACCCTCGTACGGTCAATCCAAGAAACGCTGAAGGGGTTTCTCTAAATGTCCCCAAAAAAAAGAAAAGTCACCTGAGAAACTATAGTCCAATGGCAAGGTTTCTGATAATTTTGCCCGCGAAAATTTTCTACCCTCGTACATGTTAAATACCTCGAAGTCACTTGTCTGTTCTCGAACACGCCTTGACTCTAGTAAAAAGTATACAAGTTGGGAAACCAAAATAAACCTCTCCGAGCCGAGACGAATTTACTTTCTAAACACAGGTCCACCAGCCAATGAGAAAAACCGGAAATACAGAGTTCAAATTGGCGAAATATTGCCAAGGTCTTTAGCAAAGGCTTAAGCGTTTAACAATTTCCTTTGTATCCTCAATAATTCTAATGAGGACCTAAAATATATCACTGAAGGGCGTATTTAACTTTCGGCTCACACTGAAACGTTAACACCTCCTATAAGAGGAGGCGAAACAAGGTCATTTCTAGTTTAAATCTAGAGTATCTTATTTCACAGACCCAATCGTTTCAAAACTTGTGAATAGATGAAGAATTAACATCCATATTATCTAATGAATATAAAAAATGCATTTACACTATATGTATATAAATGTAGTAAAGCTGAATTAAAAAGTAAACACCAAATTTGAAATGGTAATATCAAAAGATGTTCTTGGAATATTAAGATGAAACAGGGCTTTTGAATATTTCCATTTAATATTCTGCAAAAAGGAAATGTTATCGTTTTGTAAGAGATGTTATCATCCTACTCGCTTTATTTTAACTTTGATATGCGTGTAGTGTTTCGATTCGGATGCAATCTTGATTACTCGTTCTATATAAACTCTCACTTGAGTCATTACATAGAAAAAGGTTTATCGCCAGTAAATAACTTTAAAAATAGTTAAATCGTTTAAAATAAAGTTGTTCCTATTATCTTTCGAAACTTTGCTAATATTGACGTTTAAAGTAAAGGGTACCCCTCTTGCCCGCTTTCATCAAATTTTGGGATATATATACGATTCGATTCCATTATTATAATAGATTAAAACGCATTCGCGTGAACCGATGGTGGAAGCCCTGCCATTTGGAGGCTAGACGTTTCTCATAACCCTAGCCGATCGCCGCGTATATCTTAAAACCAAACGATAACGATGGAGAAAACCCGGAATGGACAAAGACCTGAAGATGGTGGTGCATAGAAGCTGGTGTCAATGTGGCATTGACGAAGATGGTGGTGCTTACGAGCCAGCAAGTACAGGCTAGTGTCCATGTGGGATGGACAAAGACTAGCAGATTGTGGTCCTTAGAAGCCAGTTAGTAAAGTTTGGTGTTGGTAGATGAATGGCCTAATTTCCGTGAACCGCGAACGCGTTCCGGAAATCGGGTTTTTGTTTGCTCCGATTTGTAAACTGCGAACGCGGTCACGTGGGGTGTGAAAGACACACAGACAGACACGTCCAGTGTAATACCTCTCTAAAAAGTAAATTTTCGGGGATCTGAAAGTATTTGGTACTTCTAAACTAAAATAGGCGTTTAATATTTTACAGAATGTTCGCGTATGGTGCTCAATTTCTTTGACCATTATTTTATTATAAGTCAAAGAAATTCTTTGCTTGCAAAGATGCAATCTTAGCGCTCCCGGGAATTAAATTCATTTTAGTTCCATCGGGTGTATATGCGCATGCATTCTTGTCCCAATGGATCGAATCCGAAACCCGGAGAAGTGCGGGTTTTCGCTCCAATGGGACTGTCCCAATGGACCGAATTCGCCAAAAATGCGGGTTTTTCGGTTCATTGGGACTGGTTTCGGTTGAATGCGATTCGGTCCAATGGGGCAGAGCCAATGTATCAACCATTTACTGTAACATGCTTATTTACCCTAAATTAAATATAAATTGGTCTTTACAATCATCATTTTACAATAATATCAAATGAATTGCGTATTTCACCTTTCTATTATATTTACATAAGACTTCAAATCGTTGCTACGCAATTATTATCGGAAAAACATGAATATGGTCACATTCGTCAAGTCCCTGGTGGCTATATACCACTTATTGTAAACCGCCCAAGGCGCGGGAGTTTGATCTAATGGAATCTCAGCATTTAGGTTACGGTCGAATGGGGATACGGTGCATTGGAAAGAAATCAACACAAATATCGAGGGTCGGAATTATTGGAGATATAATGGTCCACTAAACTATTCAAAACTATGAGAATTTGTCATTTAAGGCTGTCAAAACTAGCACTGTGAGCTTTCCAAATTGTCATTTACACCATTCAAAATTGACACATTATCTTTGTCAAATTATTAACTATACTGTTCAATTTTGCATCTCTAAGAAGAAATCTTACCACACACAGTGTTCATTAATGAGCATGAAAGTGCGCAACCTAGCACACTATTTAAGTGTTCAATTTTGGTCCCTGTAATAACTGGTCAAAACTGAACGCAAAAGTGTCCCCCCAGTGTGTTGAGGCCCTGCACAATTATTTGTTCAAATTAGAACAAATATTTCTTAGAGTGATAGGTACCCGTTTTGAAGTTTTAACTGTTTTTTCGTCTTCTCATTAGGTTTTGTGTGTTGGTCGTTGTTCAGTAAAATGTTAATCGTCAATGGTGGGTGAGAGCAATCTACTTCAACGAGTAGTGTTTTATCTTTTAGAACCTCTGTTTCCGTGCAGGGGGTTAGAACCAGATCCAAGATGTTTCCCGAAATATTATGTATTAGGGTCAGCTGCCCTAATTTGGAACACTTTTCTTAAAATCGTCATAACTTAAGTTAGAGAGCTTCAACAGAATATTTTAAGGGCTCATTTGGAAGAATGAACATCTCTCTATCCATAAAACACGGTCTCAAGACTCTATCATAAATTCCAGAGACGATACGAGCGAAAATAGACAACCTCATATTTTGCATAATTTATGTTTTCCAAAATGAAGGGAAAGTTCTCCCATGGGTCTTGGGAAATAAGCTTTCACGGCCAATGGGAAAAACATAGGCTTACGAAAATGATTCCATATAAAACCTCGGATCTTTCTCTTCAAATTAGAACCTTTAAACGCCAGGTTAGGCCCACAAATTATTGAAAAACTCCAATAGAAAATATGCCATCATTTGCGTAAAATGGAACACCCCGAAACACGGAAATTTACTCAATTTTTTACATCCATAACTAATGTTTTACTCACTAATGGACAACAAAAAAGACCTAACAAGAAGCGTTGATTCATTACCTGTCCAATAGTTTTGGTCCCGTAAGCGTAGATGAAGATGCGGAAAAGATACGGGAATTATTAGCCCAGTACCCAGATTAAGCCATAAACGTGATGCAAATTTTAGCTGATTTAGCATGTGGCCGAGTGATATTGGGTTTAGCTATACTTCCAAACACCGTATCATGACTCACTTGAAGTAAAATGTAGATTCGACATAATTTCGCCACAAAAACATAACAGTGTAGGTTACTTTGATCTAACTTGGTAATTATTTCATTCGAAATACCGTTAGTGTGCATTTAATTTACAATGTTTAACCGTAATGAACTGAAAGCGCGCCAATTTTTGAAGCTTTAAGCAGATGACACTCAGTGCCCTTTAAAATAAATGTACAGGTATAAAATGGCTAGCGTTGGTCGCTAGAAGGTCGTAGCATCGCTAACAAATTATATTTGCTTATTATTAGTTACAAAAACTCAGATATTTTCGTATTTAAATTAGGGTGTTCCAAATTAGGACGGGGTGTTCCAATTTAGGACGGGGGCGTTCCAATTTAGGACGGACCGTTCCAAGTTAGGGCTGAAATCGACCTTTCTTAAAACCCATTTTGCAGGAAAAGTACGCGTCTTAGCAATCTTAAAATGGGTGCAATCGATCGGCAATAGTTCATACTTATTTTATTGGTCTGCTTTTTAACTTCACTAACTTATTTGGTACTGAAAAATCTGACTTTCCAAAGAGCTTGACAAAGAGCTCCAAGATAGGGCTACTGACCATACATTACGTTGATTGAGGTTTAAACTTAGAACAAAATGAAGGACAGTTTCTGCCTTTGGTTTAACCCAGGAATTACATGCTGTCGTCAACGCTAGTTCCCAGTTGACTCAAGGAATATTTTAATCTCCAACGATTATATTGGACATGAAATTCATCGAAATATTGGATATATATTGTTACTTTGCTATCTGAGGTGCGAAGTAGTGATTTCGGATCAAGGTGTTCGATCCATTTCGCCAGTCTATTTGAACCAATACGCACTCGAGTCTATACTCTAGATCAGTTCTTCTCTTAACGGAAAGATACTACTTTGCCATAATCAAGATGCTTCCCCTCTTTTGTCCTTGATATAAGTTTGTACCCGATCGGCTCTAAAAACATTCATATTCGGCGGAAAAAAGTCATTGTCAAAATGTGTGTGGTTTAAGCAAAGAATGGTTTCGGTCAGGCATACTACGTCGTCATCGTTGTTAAATAGGTTGGCCTTTACGATATCTAGTTTAGGCCTCTGATATTTTTATAAGCGACTCGCAGCTGTCGATTAAAGCAAGGCAACAAATTTCTAGTGCTTCCTCTCTTCATAATTTCGCTACTCGGTCCTGTCACTGCACAATAATTTGTCCGGATATTGTAGTCCTCATAAATTTGTTATTTCAATGTCAGGACGGGTGTCAGTGTCTTTATCAAGGCTCTCAGCTGAAGACTTGTCATTTTTGTCTAGTAACTTATCATTGTTCGTGCCGAATGATTTGTTCCTTGGTCTAGCTTCTTGGCCTTCAGGGTTAATTTGGTTGTTGTATAAACTCGCGAAATTGTTTGACATGTACATTCTTTGGCCAAATATTGGGATCCTATAGTCTTTCATATTCATCCTGTAAGGCGGATATGTAGAATGAGGAGAATTTAAGGTGTGTTAATTTAAATTTTAGACATTTGATTGTTGTAAAGCCATGTCTATCCAGAAGCCAATATCTCAAGTCGACGCTAGTCAGTCCAAATTCAAAACGATTTGCAAATACGGCCTTTTTTCGCAGCACAGTTGTATGCTCTTTTTCTCCAGCTTTGAATAGGGCCCCTGATAAGCTTCCGACTACGATTTGCTTTCGCTTATTCAACCCTAGAACACTTGCCATTTTTCGAATTTTTCGTTGTGTTTGACTTTGGTTTGTTTGATTTTCTTCTCGTCACTCTAACCGATGCTTGACCAGTAGTATTGTTGGGCACGTTCTGGTCCTCAGTCATGTTCTTGTCCTCAGTTCCATCAGGTATACGGGTCATGAGCGAAGTGTCATCCTTTTCGTTTAATTCAGAGACCTCTCTCGAAGGGTGTCCGTTTATCCTCGATTGTTTAAGTTTCAGTGTTTGAATTTCAGAGGTCAGGTTTTCCAGCTTAATAGTGTCCTCCGATCGTGCGGAGAGGTTGTCTGCCAATAGAATTGTCAACGTTTTATTTTCGCATTTTAAGTACTGTATTTCCACTAGCAGATTTTCTAGCTTTGAAGTGTCCATCATAATTGTCGATAATCTGATGTTTTCAGCACTCACAGCCTGCAGCTCTTTTCTCAAAGCGTTCACCATTACCCCTAGCGACTAGATTTCCCTCGCTTGCGTTTCAGTTACTGATTTTTTAAGTACTGTATTTCCACTAGCAGATTGTCCAGCTTTGTAATGTCCATCATGATTGTCGATAATCTGATGTTTTCAGCACTCACAGCCTGCAGCTCTTTTCTCAAAGCGTTCACCATTACCCCTAGCGACTAGATTTCCCTCGCTTGCGTTTCAGTTACTGATTTTTTAAGTACTGTATTTCCACTAGCAGATTGTCCAGCTTTGTAATGTCCATCATGATTGTCGATAATCTGATGTTTTCAGCACTCACAGCCTGCAGCTCTTTTCTCAAAGCGTTCACCATTACCCCTAGCGACTAGATTTCCCTCGCTTGCGTTTCAGTTACTGATTTTTTAAGTACTGTATTTCCACTAGCAGATTGTCCAGCTTTGTAATGTCCATCATGATTGTCGATAATCTGATGTTTTCAGCACTCACAGCCTGCAGCTCTTTTCTCAAAGCGTTCACCATTACCCCTAGCGACTAGATTTCCCTCGCTTGCGTTTCAGTTACTGATTTTTTAAGTACTGTATTTCCACTAGCAGATTGTCTAGCTTTGAAGTGTCTATCATAATTGTCGATAATCTGATGTTTTCAGCACTCAAAGCCTGCAGCTGTTTTCTAAAAGCTTTCACCATTACCACTAGAGACTTGATTTCCCTCGCCTGCTTTCAGTTACTGATATTACTGCGTCTGTTTGTTATCGTAGTTTTCCAATACCGTTCTCGTGCGTGTACTTATCAACTTCGCAACATATTCCGAGATGTGGTCTTGTTGGGATTTTCTTTCCCTCGAATAGAAGGTCTTGATAGAGTTAAGGGAGCCGGCTGTCAAATTAACTTTTGATACTTTCATTTTACTTAAATCTTCCTTACATGAGAAGTTATGAGGGCCACTGGTTGGGAATATATAACACTAGTTTCTTTATCTTTGTTCCCAGTTACATTACTTCCCATATCATTTGTTTCTAGCTGCGGCGTCATTGGCTTGCGATGAATTAAAGGATTTAAAGGTAGGAAACCATCTTTTCTTTTTCTTTTACAGTTATTGCACGTATGTTTAGACAGAACCCCATCCCAAAATTCTAAATTATCCTCCTCAGCAATAATGTCTAAACACTTCGTATGTACTCTAGCGGAACATAGCTTACAAGGAGTAAACCTTTGACTTCCATAAACTCCCTTTCCACATTTTGGATATAATATTAGATAAGCGGCCATTTAAACAATTGTTTTTTCCTCCGAAATTAAAAAGGGTGATTAAATATAAAAAGTGCTCACATTTCTGAATTGCCTAGTTCAATCGTAAAACCTCAGATTAATAACCCCCTGGATATGAAAGGAAATAGGGAGGCATACTTGAATAGGGCATCGGCATCTCTAGCGCCTCTATAGTCGAAACTTGGAAAAAGGTTACCCCAAACAGACTCAGTAAGCGCGTGACCGCGTTTGCTACTCCATGCTCAGCTACTTTTTATCCGCGGTTCCCGTTTCTTTTTCTCTTCTCATCCCGGTACCTGGTCCGGAGGTTTTAGTCACTAAATTTGGTAGGTTTTTGGTTTTTTGTTTATGTAAAAATTAGATTAAACTATAAATTTGATAAATCAAATGACATGAAAGAAATAATGGTCTTCGGAGACACAAAAAAACCGTTTACGTTTGCTAGGTCTTGTAAGGAAAACCATACAATTCAAACTGCGTCGTCTGCATGGGGTGACAAAGTTTTACGTTTTGACGTCTGAGGGCGCCACATGGCGATACTATTTGAAAACGCCCGGTTTTGCTTACCTTTCATATCCAGGGGTTATTAATCTGAGTTAAAACTAACATGAGCGTAAAACTTCTGAAAAAAAAAATATATTCCCCAAGTGCTCCTTTTCGTGGTAGGAATAGAAAGTACTTTACACTGTTTTTATTTCCAGGAACAGAGTGTTCTCAAGACACAGAGAAGTTGGCGTGGCGATAAAAAATTTCACGGGTACCGTAAAACGGGCCTCGATCACGGGTAAAATTACTTAAAGCATAGCGCGGCTCCTGTGAATCCCCTACAAGTTGGCTTTCCTTGCGAACTCCAGTTTTGGCTTGGCGAAGGTAGGAGGCATTTGTGGGCGGGATTTATACATGCATGTATAAATCCCGCCCACTAGTCCTTGCCAAGCCAAACCCGGAGGAAAGTCAACTTGTAGGGGATCCACAGGAGCCGCGCTATGCTTTAATAAATTTCGACGCGGTTTTCACTCTGTTTACAGACTTCCATGGTTACTCTGGCGCAACTAAAACGTTTAATAATGATAATAGTAAGAAAGTCGCCCAGACAAAAAAGTTCGGTGTGAACTGAGAGGTAACCCAGCTTTAACTCCATAAATCAAAATTTAAAAAAATTTGTAAAATCCCAGGTCTAGTCGTTCAGTACACGAAAAGATAATTTGTTTTCAAAAGGGTTTGCCACTCATATGTTGGAGTGGCGATATAAAGTTAATATCCCGTGGTTTGTAAGATCAAATAAATTATGCATGACGTCAAGGTGACGAATTCTACACCTCCATTTAATTCAAGCAGAAAGACCCAGAAACTGGCCAGTTAAAGATCTCACCAAAAACATCTCTGTAAAAATATGCCAAGTTGTTTGGCCGTAAAAAGAAGTGAGATCTAAAATACGGCCAAGTTATCATCTCCAGGTGAACCAACATTTTATTCGACTTAAGTTAAAACTTCTCAAGAATGTTTTTCTGACTTGGCCATTTGCATATCAAGGATTCGTTTAATTCCAGATATGGATCGAAATTAAAATATTAAATCAAATTGGTTAAATATTCTTGATAAGCCTTTGTGGTTAAACTTGTAATTTCCGTTATTAACCTTCACGGGTGCAAAGAAGAAGGATGCAAGTTTGGAATGCTAATGGCCAAGTCAGAAAAACATTCTTGAGAAGTTTTAACTTAAGTCGAATAAAATGTTGGTTCACCTGGAGATAATAACTTGGCCGTATTTTAGATCTCACTTCTTTTTACGGCCAAACAACTTGGCATATTTTTACAGAGATGTTTTTGGTGAGATTTCACTCCTTTTTGTACGTGCATGTTCTTGTAGATTTATAGAAGTAGGATTATGAAGTGAAATAAACATTTGTACTTTTAGATTTTTATTTGTTCTTTCCAAGAGTTTTACTTGGCTTTGCCTTTTTCAACTTTTTTGCATTCAACTTTCTTTTTTTTTCTCAGGCTGTGATAATTGTTAACCGTATTTCTATTCGAAGAACACAATATTGTGGCAAGTAACACTTTTAATCAACAGAATAGATTTAAGAAAAACTAAATGAATCAAAACACGCTTAGAACCATTTCAGACGAAATGAAAAGGAAATGAGTAAAAAATTTAATTACCAAAACATTATGTAAAAAAAATAAATTTTGCAATAATACGAAAAAATCATATTAGTAAAAAATATTAATATTAAAAGACGAAAAAATTAAATTATAATGTCCTATTACGAGGGGATATAAATTATAAAACCCCCATTTCAGGGGCTAACACGGGAAAATTCCCGCTTTTGGGACTTTTTCCTTTCTTTGTATGCTAATTCCTACTTGTATGCCAAATTTTATCATTCCCGCAACACCGGAAGTGCCCTAGAGGTTTAGATGATGACTCTAATTCTAAACCCCCATTTCAGGGGCTAAAAGGGGAAAACTCCCGCCTTTGGGACTTTTCCCTTTCTTTGTATGCTAAGTCCTACTTGTATGCCAAATTTCATCATTCTAGCACCACCGGAAATGCCCTAGAGGTTTAGATGATGACTCTAATTTTAAACCCCCATTTCAGGGGCTAAAAGGGGGAAACTCCCGCTTTTGGGACTTTTCCCTTTGCTTGTATGCTTAGTGGTACAAGTATGCCAAATTTCATCATTCTAGCACCACCGGAAATGCCCTAGAGGTTTTGATGATGTGTCAGTCAGTCAGTCAGTCAGTCTCATAATGTGTCATTTTCACATAGGATTATCACAGAAACCAAATGAGTTAGAAAGCTGGAAGTTGGAGGACTTCCTAGGATTAACACTGTGCCCTTGAGGTGCAAATATGAGTGGTGTACTATTCCCCAGTACCGAGTTAAGAGGGGGTCAAAATGAGGCTGAAATGTTTCGGGTAAAGGATTGCTGGTAGTGCACGACAACTTGGCGGGTGCACTGCCGTGCACCCAGATTCCAAGTAGAAGAAATCAATGTTTTCCTGCTAGTACTGAATTTGTACGAGACTATACGAATGAATTGCACTTAAAGCCGACGAATTACTTTTTAAACGCCTTTCGCGCATATATTGGTTATTAAAAAAATTATGGCGAAAATAATCTATAATGATTTCCAAAACGAGGGTCAATGATGACAGCGACAGAAGGACCAGCCATAGTTGAAGAAGGGTCGCGATACTCTCAAAGGAAAGCGCAAGAGGAGCCGTATCTACTTCAACGCCAAGATCCGAGTTTAATTTAAAGCCTTCGGTTCTTTCCAAACGACGATAGAATGGAATGTGTTGATTAAATTCAAAGAAAGATCGTAGCCTAAAATGAGAGATCGCATTTGTAAAAAAATCGGTTATTACTAACACCACGGATAGATTTAATTTTAGAAGTAGGAATGGAGAATGGTTTGTATTTAATTCAGTCCGACTCATAGCCCAGAATAGAGTCCCTCCCTCCAACACGTATCGAAAAATTTTAATTATGTTATTGGCTCAATTAAACTACGTTTTGATGACATTACTGACGGGAACGGTGCAAAATAAGTAATTCATTTTTACCTCTGTCGCTATGACCCGCCTGTTCATTCATACCCCTCCGTCCCTCGTGAAAGGAGGTTCCGGACTAAACATACTAATATATGGTATTCCATGCAGCAAATCTAATAATAATTATCGAAATCATTGAGGACTTTATATTAGAATGTCTTCTGCTTATATTTTGGTTCCACCCACAATTCTCGCTTCACAAAACTGGTAGCGGATCGTCTGCATGGGTTATGACCAATCACGAACGCTTGTAATTCTCTTTCCTGGGAAAGTCTTTAGTAGGAATTGAATTTTTTTCTAATACCTGAAAATATTTTTTGCATTTCCTTATTCTAATTTTCTGTTCATTTCAAAAATAAAAGAACGTTGTGATACATCGTTTCTTTAAATATACTATCCCATTCTTAGCCAATAGGGGGCCTCCAGATCAGGTTGCGCCCGGGGCCACACAAAATCATGATCCGCCACTGGCAACGTCACCAATACGTAGTTTTAGTGAGCCAATAAGATAATTTAATTTTTTGGTTACGTGTTGAAGGAAGGGGCTATATACTCGGCTATGAGTCGGACTAAAGTAAAGTCCAAACGTTGTGCATTCCGTCTTAAAAAAAATCTATCCCTACCTAAGGTTTCTAAACTAATTTAATTAATATTGAGACTGAAGTAACAGATATTAATAAAAACTGTCTTTGTAGACAAAGACGGGAAAAAGTAAGAGATAAGTGTAGAAAATTAATTTCCTGAAGTAACAGGTATTCAATTTTCACTTTTGAACACATGATTATAAAACATCAATTATTTTAAAAATTTCTTATCTTAGTTTTTTTCACCAAAATTTCATATGCGAACATATTTTTCAACATTATTTCCCCTTGAATTTTGATTCCAATATTAGCTCTAGAAAAAGGCTTCTTCTAGAATTTTTAAGGGATACTAGCTTGACACTACGTTTTACCAGGGAGGAGAGACTTGAGACTGAAGTCTCTCCACCCTGGTTTTACTTTCGACTGACATGGCCTTTAAGGAGATTCAAATACTTGCATATCTGAAAAAATTGAGATTTATGAGTTTAATTTTCATATTTTTAAATGAGAAATATTGTGAAGCGGAAAGTAACATAGGCAGTTTGATTTTGATGTTGATATTAGTGTCAAAAAGATCTGTAGATTGATCGTGATCTTTAGAGAGCTATACATTAGGTCAATATTTGAAACTTCGAATTACGAACACTTCTCGTTTTGATACGGTCTACACTTTATCAGCGATTAACGTTTTTCTATCTTCTATCAATTGTAAATATTTGAGAGAAAAAATGGAAAACGCGAATTATTTTTAAAATGATATATAAGTGTCATATTAATATATTTTTTTCTAGGTAATTTTAGTAATTTTGGTGAAAAAAACTAAGATAAGAATTTTTTCAAATAATTGATGTTTTATAGTCATGTGTTGAAAATTGACTAGTGAAAATTTAATATCTGGAACTTCAGGCATTTAATTTTCTACACTTATCTCAAAATTTTTCCCGTCTTTGTCTACAAAGACAGTTTCTATTAATTATATCTAGACATTATTATTTAAACGTTTACATAACTTTCGGCTCACTCTGAACCGTTAATGTCTCTTCTTAACAAACAAGAAAATCAAAACCCATAGTTTAGTTCATCTTGGGTCTCAATTATTTCCTCTTTGGTTCACTAAGCCTATTACGGATAATACTTAATTACCCGACGAAAAAGCTTTCTTCTCCTGATCACTATAGCAAGGATTATTCTATATACAGATGTAGTATGGCTTAAGTAATATATAAACAGCTATTTCAAATAATAATAATAATATTAAAAAATATCCTTGGAATATCAAACTGAAACAGAGCTTTACAGCTACAAAACTCATCGTAATTACGAAACATATTTCCACGTATATGGAAAAAGGGAATATTAAGGTTCAGTAGGATTTCTTTACACATCAACACAAGACGAACTGCTAACGTGATGCACTAGTGTAACAACAAACGGACACACATAGACTGCTTTTTTAACCCTTTTCATATTACTTTTGAGTTGAAAAATAAGATTATCTTAAATACTAAACTAAATACAATTAATATTATACATTTTCTTCGTTAGTTATTCGCCTAATTAAGCTCTACATCGTTTTAAAAAAGAACAAGTAATCAATCTTGAGAGTCCTGACTAAAATTGACGTTTGAGATGAAGCATACGCCTGTTGCTTCGCTCTACTCAAATAGGTAGTAAACATATAAAGGTTTCGAATCGCAGCTATTGGTAATAACAGCGCAATTGTGTGAACCTTTGGTGGAAGCCCTGCCATTGGGAGGCTAGACGTTTCTCGTAACCCTAGCCGATCGCCGCGTATGTCTAAAGCTTTGTCCACATTAAGCTCGCAGTAGCGTGTTCGCGCATTCGTTTATTTGCATCTTCGTAACAGTACATGAAACATGTTTGCCCTACTAGTCAGATACACGCAAATATTTTGCTTTTCCTATTCTGAGAGCCAATGAAATTTTAAAAATCATTGCACCATCTACGTTGACCATATTTTTTAATAGTGACTCGATTGAGCTGCACGCTGCTTCCGTCATTGTGAAAAAGTGATAAAATCGAAACTAATCGACACCCTGCACACCCCACCCTTCCTCATTGGTGCTTTTCTCGCGAAGGCGCGAAATTCTTGGCCTAGTCGCAAGAAGTTTGCATCTTCGCGAAAGGAGCACGCGAAGTAACGAAAACCCAATTTGGAAAGTAGAGCGATGTTGCAAAAAAGCGAAGCAAAGATGCGAACGCCCAAAATGTGTTAGTCTGGACAGGCCTTTAACCTTAACGATGATGATGATGGAGATAGAAGCCAGTATGTACAGACTGGTGTCCATGTGGGATGGAGAAAAAGACCAGATGATGGTGGTGTTTAGAAGCCAGTACATACAGACTGGTGTCCATGTGAGATGGAGGAAAAGACCAGATGATGGTGGTGTTTAGAAGCCAGTACGTACAAACTGGTGTCCATATGGGATGGACAAAAAACAGATGATGGTGTTTTGAAACCAGGATGTACAGACTCATGTTTATGTGGGGTGGACAGAAGGTCAGATGATGGTGGTGCTTAGGAGCCAATAAGTACAGACTGGTGTTCACGTGGGACGGACAAAGAGGCAGATGATGGTGGTGTTTTGATGCCAGTAAGAACAGACTGGTGTCCATGTTTGATGAACAAATGACCAGAGGATGGTGCTGATAGACAGACATTGGAGTAATAGCCACTATAAGTGGAATATAATTTTCCGAATTTCCGGGAACTGTATATGCGTTCCGGAAACTGAGAACACATTTGATCCGATTTTCCAACTGCCAACGCGGTCCCCTGGGGTGTAACAACAGACAAACAGACACACACACAGACAGACACGTCAAAATTAGAACCTCTCCGTGACATACGTCCGTTGGAGAGGTAAAAACTCGCACAATATGTATTTTCAGTTTTTTTATTGAAATATTGTGCAAAGTGTATTGAAAATGAAGTTCCATTTCCCAAAAAATATTGTGGCTTTGAACTTTGCGCAAATGTTAGTCTGGATAGAAAATGTTAGTCTGGATAACGTTTATTTATACTTTGTAAGTAAAACAACCGGTCCCACGTTTTTTGCGCAAATCATTGAGCGTGTAGTTTGGGGTTTACATTAACATACAACTGGGAACATAATAGCATGCCAATGCTGCTAATGAAATCTGGACTAAAGACTATCCCAGGAAAGAGAATTACAAGCGTTCGTGATTGGTCATAACCCATGCAGACGATCCGCTACCAGTTTTGTGAAGCGAGAATTGTGGGTGGAACCAAAATATAAGCAGAAGACATTCTAATATAAAGTCCTCAATGATTTCGATAATTATTATTAGATTTGCTGCATGGAATACCATATATTAGTATGTTTAGTCCGGAACCTCCTTTCACGAGGGACGGAGGGGTATGAATGAACAGGCGGGTCATAGCGACAGAGGTAAAAATGAATTACTTATTTTGCACCGTTCCCGTCAGTAATGTCATCAAAACGTAGTTTAATTGAGCCAATAAGATAATTTAAATTTTTCGATACGTGTTGGAGGGAGGGACTCTATTCTGGGCTATGAGTCGGACTGAATTAAATACAAACCATTCTCCATTCCTACTTCTAAAATTAAATCTATCCGTGGTGTTAGTAATAACCGAATTTTTTACAAATGCGATCTCTCATTTTAGGCTACGATCTTTCTTTGATTTTAATCAACACATTCCATTCTATCGTCGTTTGGAAAGAACCGAAGGCTTTAAATTAAACTCGGATCTTGGCGTTGAAGTAGATACGGCTCCTCTTGCGCTTTCCTTTGAGAGTATCGCGACCCTTCTTCAACTATGGCTGGTCCTTCTGTCGCTGTCATCATTGACCCTCGTTTTGGAAATCATTATAGATTATTTTCGCCATAATTTTTTTAATAACCAATATATGCGCGAAAGGCGTTTAAAAATAATTCGTCGGCTTTAAGTGCAATTCATTCGTATAGTCTCGTACAAGTTCAGTACTAGCAGGAAAACATTGATTTCTTCTACATGGAATCTTTAACCGGCCAGTTTCTGGGTCTTTCTGCTTGAATTAAAGGGAGGTGTAGAATTCGTCACCTTGACGTCATGCATAATTTATTTGATCTTACAAAGCACGGGATATTAACATTTATATCACCACTCCAACATATGAGTGGCAAACCCTTTTGAAAACAAATTATCTTTTCGTGTACTGAACGACTAGACCTGGGATTTTACAAATTTTTTTAAATTTTGATTTATGGAGTTTAAGCTGGGGTTACCTCTCAGTTCACACCGAACTTTTTTGTCTGGGCTACTTTCTTACTATTATCATTATTAAACGTTTCAGTTGCGCCAGAGTAACCATGGAAGTCTGTAAACAGAGTGAAAACCGCGTCGAAATTTATTAAAGCCTAGCGCGGCTCCTGTGGATCCCCTACAAGTTGACTTTCCTCCGGGTTTGGCTTGGCAAGGACTAGTGGGCGGGATTTATACATGCATGTATAAATCCCGCCCACAAATGCCTCCTACTTTCGCCAAGCCAAAACTGGAGTTCGCAAGGAAAGTCAACTTTTAGGGGATTCACAGGAGCCGCGCTATGATTTAAGTAATTTTACCCGTGATCGAGGCCCGTTTTACGATACCCGTGAATTTTTTATTGCCACGCCAACTTCTCTGTGTCTTGAGAACACTCTGTTCCTGGAAATGAAAACAGTGTAAAGTACTTTCTATTCCTACCACGAAAAGGAGCACTTGGGGAATATATTTTTTTCAGAATTTTTACGCCCAAGTTAGTTTTACCTCAGATTAATAACCCCTGGATATGAAAGGTAAGCAAAACCGGGCGTTTTCAAATAGTATCGCCATGTGGCGCCCTCAGCCGTCAAAACGTAAAACTTTGTCACCCCATGCAGACGACGCAACTTGAATTGTATGGATTTTCTGGCAAGACCTAGCAAACGTAAACGGTTTTTTTGTGTCTCCGAAGACCATTATTTCCTTCATGTCATTTGATTTATCAAATTTATAGTTTAATCTAATTTTTACATAAATAAAAAAACCAAAAACCGACCGAATTTAGTGACCAAAACCTCCGGACCAGGTACCGGGATGAGAAGAGAAAAAGAAACGGGAACCGCGGATAAAAAGTAGCCGACCATGGAGTAGCAAACGCGGTCACGCGCTTACTGAGTCTGTTTGGGGTAACCTTTTTCCAAGTTTTGACTATAGGGGCGCTAGAGATGCCGATGCCCTATTCAAGTATGCCTCCCTATTTCCTTTCATATCCAGGGGGTTTATTAATCTGAGGTTTTACGATTGAACTAGGCAAATCCGAAATGTGAGCACTTTTTATATTTAATCACCCTTTTTAATTTTGGAGGAGAAAACAATTGTTTAAATGGCCCCTTATCTAATATTATGTCCAAAATGTGGAAAGGGAGTTTATGGAAGTCAAAGGTTTACTCCTTGTAAGCTATGTTCCGCTAGAGTACATACGAAGTGTTTAGACATTATTGCTGAGGAGGATAATTTAGAATTTTGGGATGGGGTTCTGTCTAAACATACGTGCAATAACTGTAAAAGAAAAAGAAGAGATGGTTAACTACCTTTAAATCCTTTTAATTCATCGCAAGCCAATGACTCCGCAGCTAGAAACAAATGATATGGGAAGTAATGTAACTGGGAACAAAGATAAAGAAACTAGTGTTATATATTCCCAACCAGTGGCCCTCATAACTTCTCATATAAGGAAGATTCAAGTAAAATGAAAGTATCAAAAGTTAATTTGACAGCCGGCTCCCTTAACTCTATCAAGACCTTCTATTCAAGCGAAAGAAAATCCCAACAAGACCACATCTCGGAATATGTTGCGAAGTTGATAAGTACAGGCACGAGAACGGTATTGGAAAACAACGATAACAAACAGACGCAGTAAAATCAGTAACTGAAACGCAGGCGACGGAAATCAAGTCTCTAGTGGTAATGGTGAACGCTTTTAGAAAACAGCTGCAGGCTTTGAGTGCTGAAAACATCAGATTATCGAATATTATGATGGACACTTCAAAGCTGGACAATCTGCTACTGGAAATACAGTACTTAAAATATCTTTAACTGAAACGCAAGCGAGGGAAATCTAGTCGCAAGAGGTAATGGTGAACGCTTTGAGAAAACAGCTGCAGGCTGTGAGTGCTGAAAACATCAGATTATCGACAATTATGATGGACACTTCAAAGCTGGACAATCTGCAAGTGGAAATACAGTACTTAAAATGCGGAAATAAAACGTTGACAATTCTATTGGCAGACAACCTCTCCGCACGATCGGAGGGCACTATTAAGCTGGGAAACCTTACCTCTGAAATTCAATCCCTGAAACTTAAACAATCGAGGATCAACGGACACCCTTCGAGAGAGGTCTCTGAATTAAACGAAAAAGATGACACTTCGCTCATGACCCGTATACCTGATGGAACTGAGGACAAGAACATGACTGAGGACCACAACGTGCCCAACACTACTGCTCAAGCATCGGTTAGAGTAACGAGAAGAAAATCAAACAAACCAAAGTCAAACACAACGAAAAATTCGTAAAATGGCAAGTGTTCTAGGGTTGAATAAGCGAAAGCAAATCGTAGTCGGAAGCTTATCAGGGGCCCTATTCAAAGCTGCGGAAAAAGAGCATACAACTGTGCTGCGAAAAAAGGCCGTATTTGCAACACGTTTTGATTTTGGACTGACTAGCGTCGACTTGAGAGATTGGCTTTTGGATAGACATGGCTTTACAACAATCAAATGTCTAAAATTTAAATTAACACACCTTAAATTCTCCTCATTCTATATATCCGCCTTACAGGATGAATATGAAAGACTATAGGATCCCAATATTTGGCCAAAGGACGTACATGTCAAACAATTTCGCGAGTTTATACAACATCCAAATTAACCCTGAAGGCCAAGAAGCTAGACCAAGGAACAAATCATTCGGCACGAACAATGATGAGTTACTAGACAAAAATGACAAGTCTTCAGCTGAGAGCCTTGATAAAGACACTGACACCCGTCCTGACATTGAAATAACAAATAAATGAGGACTACAATATCCGGACAGATTATTGTGCAGTGACAGGACCGAGTAGCGAAATTATGAAGAGGAAGCACTAGAAATTTATTGCCTTGCTTTAATCGACAGCGGCTAGTCGCTTATAAAAATATCAGAGGCCTAAACTAGATATCGTAAAGGCCAACCTATTTAACAATGATGACGACGTAGTATGCCTGACCGAAACCATTCTTTGCTTAAACCACACACATTTTGACACTGACTTTTTTCCGCCGGATATGAATGTTTTTAGAGCCGATCGGGTACAAACTTATATCAAGGACAAAAGAGGGGAAGCATCTTGATTCTGGCAAAGTAGTTTCATTCCGTTAAGAGAAGAACTGATCTAGAGTATCGACTCGAGTGCGTATTGGTTCAAATAGACGGGCGAAATGGATCGAACACCTTGATCCGAAATCACTTCTTCGCACCTCAGATAGCAAAGGAACAATATATATCCAATATTTCGATGAATTGCATGTTCAACTAGAAGCAGTCCAATATAATCGTTGGAGATTTAAATATTCCTTGAGTCAACTGGGAACTAGGGTTGACGACAGCATGTAATTCCTGGGTTAAACCAAAGGCAGAAACTGTCCTTCATTTTGTTCTAAGTTTAAACCTCAATCAACGTAATGTATGGTCAGTAGCCCTATCTTGGAACTCTTTGTCAAGCTCTTTGGAAAGTCAGATTTTTCAGTACCAAATAAGTTAGTGAAGTTAAAAAGCAGACCAATACAATAAGTATAAACTATTGCCGATCGATTGCACCCATTTTCAGAATGCTAAGACGCGTACTTTTCCTGAAAAATGGGTTTAAGAAAGGTCGATTTCAGCCCTAACTTGGAACGGTCCGTCCTAAATTGGAACGCCCCCGTCCACAATTGGAACACCCCGTCCTAATTTGGAACACCCTAATTTAAATACGAAAATATCTGAGTTTTTGTAACTAATAATAAGCAAATATAATTTGTTAGCGATGCTACGACCTTCTAGCGACCAACGCTTGCCATTTTTACCTCTTTGAGTGACGATGACGTAACGGAGAGGTATTACACTGGACGTGTGTATGTGTATTGGCATCAGGTTTATGACTAAATCTTGGTACTGGGCTAATTCCCGTATCTTTTCCGCATCTTCATCTACGCTTACGGGACCAAAATTATTGGACAGGTAATGAATCTACGCTTCTTGTAAGGCCTTTTTGTTGTACATTAGTGAGTAAAACATTTGTTATGGATGTAAAAAGATAGAGTAAATTTCCGTGTTTCGGGGTGTTCCATTTTAGGCAAATGATGACATATTTTCTATTGGAGGTTTCTCAATAATTTTTGGGCCTAACCTGGCGTTTAAAGGTTTTTATTTGAAGAGAAAGATCCGAGGTTTTCAATGGAATCGTTTTCGTAGGCCTATGTTTTTCCCATTGGCCGTGAAAGCTTATTTCCCAAGACCCATGGGAGAACTTTCCCTTCATTTTGGAAAAAATAAATTATGCAAAATATGAGGTTGTCTAATTTCGCTCGTATCGTCTCTGAAATTTATGATAGAGTCTTGAGGCCGTGTTTTATGGATAGAGAGATGTTCATTCTTCCAAATGAGCCCTTAAAATATTCATTTGAAGCTCTCAAACTTAAGTTATGACGATTTTAAGAAAAGTGTTCCAAATTAGGGCAGCTGACCCTAATACATAATATTTCTGGAAATATCTTGGATCTGGTTCTAACCCCCTGCACGGAAACAGAGGTTCTAAAAGATAAAACACTACTCGTTGAAGTAGATTGCTTTCACCCACCATTGACGATTAATATTTTACTGAACAACGACCAAAACAAAAAACCTTATGAGAAGACGAAAAAACAGTTAAAACTTCAAAAGGGTACCTACACTTTAAGAAATATTTGTTCTAATTTGAACAAATAATTGTGCAGAGCCTCAACACACGGGGGGGACACTTTTGCGTTCAGTTTTGACCAGTTATTACAGGGACCAAAATTAAACACTTAAACAGTGTGCTAGGTTGCGCACTTTCATGCTCATTAATGAACACTGTGTGTGTTAAGATTTCTTCTTCGAGATGCAAAATCGAACAGTATAGTTAATAATTTGACAAAGATAATGTATCAATTTTGAATGGTGTAAATGACAATTTGGAAAGCTTACAGTGGTATTTTTGACAGCCTTAAATGACAAATTCTCATAGTTTTGAATAGTTTAGTGGACCATTATATCTCCAATAATGCCGACCCTCGATATTTGTGTTGATTTCTTTCCAATGCACCGTATTCCCATTCGACCGTAACCTAAATGCTGAGATTCCATTAGATCAAACTCCCGCGCCTTGGGCGGTTTACAATAAGTGGTATATAGCCATCAGGGACTGCACTTGACGAATGTGACCATATTCATGTTTTTCCGATAATAATTGCGTAGCAACGATTTGAAGTCTTATGTAAATATAAGGGAAAGGTGAAATACGCAATTCATTTGATATTATTGTAAAATGATGATTGTAAAGACCAATTTATATTTAATTTAGGGTAAATAAGCATGTTACAGTAAATGGTTGAGACATTGGCTCTGCCCCATTGGACCGAATCGTATTCAACCGAAACCAGTCCCAATGAACCGAAAAACCCGCACTTTTGGCGGATTCGGTCCATTGGGACAGTCCCATTGGAGCGAAAACCCGCACTTCTCCGGGTTTCGGATTCGATCCATTGGGACAAGAATGCATGCGCATATACACCCGATGGAACTAAAATGAATTTAATTCCCGGGAGCGCTAAGCTTGCATCTTTGCAAGCAAGGAATTTCTTTGACTTATAATAAAATAATGGTCAAAGAAATTGAGCACCATACGCAAACATTCTGTAAAATATTAAACGCCTATTTTAGTTTAGAAGTACCAAATACTTTCAGATCCCCGAAAATTTACTTTTCAAAGAGAATTGTAGGTTTTTTACCTCTCCGAGTGACGATGACATCATGGAGAGGTATTACACTGGACGTGTCTGTCTGTCTGTGTGTCTTTCACACCCCACGTGACCGCGTTCGCAGTTTACAAATCGGAGCAAACAAAAACCCGATTTCCGGAACGCGTTCGCGGTTCACGGAAATCTGGCCATTCATCTACCAACACCAGTCTTTACTAACTGGCTTCTAAGGACCACAATCTGCTAGTCTTTGTCCATCCCACATGGACACTAGCCTGTACTTGCTGGCTCGTAAGCACCACCATCTTCGTCAATGCCACATTGACAGCAGCTTCTATGCACCACCATCTTCAGGTCTTTGTCCATTCCGGCTTTTTCTCCATCGTTATCGTTTGGTTTTAAGATATACGCGGCGATCGGCTAGGGTTATGAGAAACGTCTAGCCTCCCAATGGCAGGTTTTCCACCATCGGTTCACGCGAATGCGTTTTAATCTATTATAATAATGGAAACGAATCGTATATATACCCCAAAATTTGAAGAAAGCGGGCAAGAGGGGTACCGTTTGTTTTAAACGTCAATATTAGCAAAGTTTCGAAAGATAATAGGAACAACTTTATTTTAAACGATTTAACTATTTTTAAAGTTATTTACTGGCGGGCGATAAACTTATTTCTATGTAATGACTCAAGTGAGAGTTTATATAGAACGAGTAATGAAGATTGCATCCGAATCGAAACACTACACGCACATCAAAGTTAAAATAAAGCGAGTAGGATGATAAGATCTCTTACAAAACGATAACATTTCCTTTTTGCAGAATATTAAATGGAAATATTCAAAATATGTTTCGGAAATACGATTCTTTAAGTAGTTGTGTAGCTATAAAGCCCTGTTTCATCTTAATATTCCAAGAACATCTTTTGATATTACCATTTCAAATTTGGTGTTTACTTTTTAATTCAGGTTTACTACATTTATATACATATAGTGTAAACGCATTTTTTATATTCATTAGATAATATGGATGTTAATTCTTCATCTATTCACAAGTGTTGAAACGATTATAGGAGGTGTTAACGTTTCAGAGTGAGCCGAAAGTTAAATACGCCCTTCAGTGATACATTTTAGGTCCTCATTAGAATTATTGAGGATACAAAGGAAATTGTTAAACGCTTAAGCCTTTGCTAAAGACCTTGGCAATATTTCGCCAATTTGAACTCTGTATTTCCGGTTTTTCTCATTGGCTGGTGGACCTGTGTTTAGAAAGTAAATTCGTCTCGGCTCGGAGAGGTTTATTTTGGTTTCCCAACTTGTATACTTTTTACTAGAGTCAAGGCGTGTTCGAGAACAGACAAGTGACTTCGAGGTATTTAACATGTACGAGGGTAGAAAATTTTCGCGGGCAAAATTATCAGAAACCTTGCCATTGGACTATAGTTTCTCAGGTGACTTTTCTTTTTTTTGGGGACATTTAGAGAAACCCCTTCAGCGTTTCTTGGATTGACCGTACGAGGGTCTTTGGTTTAACCGTATTTACCATCTCAAATAGTGACAGTACATGTTAAAAGCTTATAGAGGCTACTATAGTGAAAAGCAGCATGATGGCCTTACTTTTCAAAATTATTTCAACGTGTTCACGGTGGCCTACCCGCGTCAGCCGCGCTTCCCACCTCCACCCCCAGCGTGTCGTTTGGGCCCCCTACCCCCCCCACGCGTTTGGGGTTCGCGACCCGGGGTGCACGCGCGCCTTCGCGTATTAATTGAATACGTTTAAGTACGAATGATAGTTACAAATAAATTTCATTCAAGCATTAGCTATGATACCGTTCACTACACCTGGAAATTTGATTATTTTTGGTCTTTGGGATCTGGTAAAACAGTTTTATGTAAACTTATAATTGAAAATAAGGATTAAATGTTTGAACCTAAAGTCGATTTAGTTGTTTGGCATTATAGTATATATCAGCCTTGCTACGATAAATTGAAAAAAATGGGCGTAATTATGCGTCAAGGTTTACCCGACGTCACTATATACGATGGCTATAAAACAATATTAATCGTCTTAGACGATCTCATGTTAGAAAGTAAAAATAATATTTTATCAGAAATATTTACTAAGCAATCGCACCATAGGAAATTATTCGTCATCACCGTTTTACAAAATATATTTGAAAAAAACTTGAGAACAGCCTCCTTAAACGCGCATTACATGATTCTTATGAAAACTGTGAGAGATCTTATGCAATTAGTGGCTCCCTCTAAACAATTGGCACCCAAAAACTCTAAATTTATTGTAGAATGTTATCTGGATGCGACTGAAAAACCACACGGGTATTTACTTTGCGATTTAACCCAGAAGTGTCATTCCGATTTAAGGTTTAGAACAAATATTTTACCGGGAGAACAAATAGTCATCTATACTCCCAAGAAGAAAACGATATAATTTAACGACATTACTAAACTTTAATCATTCTTTACGATGTCACCATCGCGAAAGGTCAAGAAAAAATCGGGTAATAAAAAGAAACGTTTAGCCTCTAAAAACATCAATTTGATAGCAGCGTTGGGGCAATTAATAAACCTCAAAGATTAGCTATTCTTAAAAATTCTAATCGAGAAATTATTGATTCAATCAGCGAGTGCTGTCATAACGCCTTACAAGGAGCTGTAAATCTGAAACCAGACGTATATAATAAATTGTGTAAGCATAAGAAACATATTCGCAAAATTTCTTGCAAAAACACTCATTGGAAAGCCGAAAGAACCATATTATCTAAACAAACAGGAAGCGGTTTCTTAGTGTTCTCTTTCCCGTAATTTCAAGCCTTTTAGGTGGCTTATTCTCAAAATGAATAAAACACTAGTTTACGCTAATAAAATGACATTAGTACCCTTGGAGCAACAACAACAATCTGAACAAAGTCATAGCCCATCAAATCAATTAATAAAATCAAATAATAAGATTTCAAGAAACAATACAGTGTTATCGGAGTTGGATAAGGAGATGAGCACGATTATCTCAAATTAATCTTTAGATGAAAGAACTAAATGGGTTTTTTATGAAGAGGCGATGAAGCGCTACCAAAACATCTCGAAACCCCGCCCATCGAATAAACAAGACAGCTGGATTAATATGTTTCCCCTGAAATATAGAGGAGCGGCGAAGAAAATATTCGACCACTTAGCAAGTAACGCTCCTAGTATACGTTGGGATGACTCGCGGGTTCTCTTCGTGAACGACCTTAAGATCCCAGATTCAGATATAGTTCAGCTAGTTTATTTTACTATATAACCTACCTTCTTCAATAAGTACGGAGTAGCCTGTTCACTCGTAGGTAATCCACCGAGGGGTGGACAGAATTTCAACCCTTTGTGCAAAACTTTCTAGCGCCAAAAAGCAAATCAACGTCTCGATTAGCACCGCCCCCCTCAACCAAGGCATCGCCCAGTTCTGTACCGCTGAAGAATCGGCTTCGACCCCGAACGTATATAAGAGCGAAGAAGAGATTAACTTTTGAAAATAAAACGAGCCCTTTAATTTCGAAGAAACAACCTTTTAAAGCCAAGAATACATTATGGGAGGTTTATCGAAGCTGCAAAAAGTAGAAACTTTAAAGAATACTTATCTCAACAGCAAACAACGGTCAGGGTTCACTGGTTTAAACCCATTGTACAAGGCTGTCAAATCTCAAGGTATTTCGAGAAACGAAGTCAAAACCTTTCTAGAAACCACTGACGTTTACACACTGCATAAAACAGCTATACATAAATTGAAAAGGCGTAAAATCCCCGTCTTTAACATCTCGGATAGATCTAAAGTAGATTTGGATGATCTGGGGTCAATCGCTAAATACTATGACGACTACAGATATCTTATGGTGGGTATCGACTGCTTCTCCCGAAAAGCTTTTGTAGTACCCATGAAAAGAAAACACGCAACCGAGGCTACGAAAGCTCTCGAGGTTATCATCGAACAAAGCAAACCTAAAGCCATCTGGTCTGATTTAGGTAAAGAATTTATTAATTCACAGACGCAAAACCTTCTTAAGAAAAATAAAATCAAATACGGCTCTATGACGTCAGAAAAATTCCACTGTCCATTTGTTGAACGTTTGCTGCTGTCTAACAACCAATTGTTTCACCCAATGCCAACCTGTATTTAATGGTTTCTAACAACAACACCATGCACTAGTCTTTGGTGTACACCACATACGCCACACGTGAGACATGAGAAATGTCTAGCCTCCTAATGGCAGATCTTCCACCCGAGGTTCAGGCAATCACGCATTTCTTATCTCTTAGTGTGAATCAATCACCTTATATACCCAAAATTTACAAAAGTTCTGATATAGGTGTTTCCTAGAAGTATATTTTTATAGATAGCTATGTATAAAATTATTTTAGGAATTAAGTTTCTTAACCGACCTAACTATAATTATCGAAAAATACTGACAATTAAAATAATTCATATCACTTATATTAATTTAATTATTTAAGACTCCTGTTTAAGATAAACTTCTTTCTTTGGAATGACAAAATTAAGAGTATATATAGAACGAGTAATGAGGATTGCATCTAAATCGAGACACAACACGCATATCAAAGTTAATATAAAGCGAGTAGGATGATAAGATCTCTTACAAAACGATAACATTTCCTTTTTGCAGAATATTAAATGGAAATATTTTAAATATTTTTCGGCATTACGATTCTTGTAGTAGTTGTGTAGCTATAAAGCTTTGCTTCATCTCAGACACACAGATACGTCCAGTGTAATTTCTCTCCGTGACGTCATCGTCACTCTGAGAGATAAAAACCTGTGTCAAGAGGAAATTCAAGTGATTTTTTACGAATTACTCTAATTCCAAGACATTCCAGCACATTTAACTCTTCGAGAATTATTTTGCAATGCTTGAAAAATCAAAATAAGTATAAATTCCCTCAAATATTAGAAAAAACTAGTCCTAAAAATATAAAATAATTTTGTTTTTTAAAATCTTTGGGATATTTTTAGGATGCTTCACTATGCAGGTATAATTAGTAGATTATTTCCGCCTAAGCTCATATCGATAACGTTTCACTTAAACAACAATATATCAGCTAAAAATGAGTAAAGTAAAGCGGCAAAGGTGTTTATTCGCACCATTCAAACAGATTTATATTAATAACACTACTTCCGTTTAAAAAAATATTAACTAAGGGTCAATTAACACCTAAAGGTGTGTCTACGTGCCTGTGAATCACCATTTCCTGAAAAAATACCTTAAAAGAGTCAACTAGCACCTTTTTTCGGAGGAAACACCATCTCAGTTAATAAACACTCAAAAAAGAGTTTATAAACACCTCAATGTATTTCCGAACACCCATGAAACACCTTTTTTCTAACAGTGTTCTAGTCTTTCAATTTCACGGTCTTCCTCCTCAGATTAGGTAGGTTCCGCGGAGTTCGGACGTGCCGATTTTCCGCTCCCAAATCGCTAAGCCTAGGCTAGATTTTAGTAACTTAACCAAGTTTCTCCTTTTATGGAAACCCCGTTATTTTATATTTATTCATTCAGTTTTATATTCGTTTAGTATATTTTAACTAGAGATCTTAAATCATGAAACAGTGTTTGCCCGAGTGTTCTTTCCATGGAGGCGGGGAAAAACACGGCGCTATGATTACCTGCGGGTGTTGCCAAACATCGTATCATATAGTTTGCATAAAACTGAAAAGTGCAGTAGCTAACTTGTTTTGGATTTGTCCACAGTGCCTTAAGACAGTACAAAATATGAAAGATCTATCAGATCAATTTCATAAATTTAAAGAAGACGATACCAAATGGAAGCATTCCATGGATAAGAAAATTGAAACTATAATTGGTGATATGCAACAATTGAAGCAACAATCTCAGATTTTGCAAAACGATTTCGAAAAGCAGACGACAAAACTTTCTTCTGTGGCTACGTTGGACAACCTAAATACCGAAGTTGAAAATTTAAAGACTCATATCTTCACAGTAAATACCTCAATAACGCAAAATATATCAGAATTAGAAACTAAAATAGTAGCTACTAAAGCTAAATATAAGACACCGGGGCAATTCCTTTTGCCTTCAGCGATCCATTTACATCTACTGGAAGAGACAAAGGCCCAACAAATGGCCCTATACAGTGGGGTAATCAAATCAATAATCCCGGAGCCCCAAGGTTCAGGCCTAGGCCCTACACTACCCTGGTAAATCCGGAAATTGAACAAATATCCACAGCAGCAGACAGGTCCTCGGAAACCCTACCAACTACTGCACGAGCACAAACCACATCAAAAAGGAATCAGCAAAGTACAGCTAGTATGCACCGAAAGCTAAGGAAAAAAACACAATCGTGTTTTTGGATCAGATGAGACTCCAAGCTCGTCATGTCTTGCCCCTAGTGAAGAACTCATAGAATTCTATACATATTATTGGAATAAGGAAACTTCTAGACAAACTTTTGTGAAATACTTAGCCTCCAAAGAAATTCACTACGTAAGGCATATCAACGATTATATACCCAAGGACCAACGAAATTGGAAAGGTTTTTTCTTCAGGGCTCCAAGATACAAGATACCTGAAATACTATCGCCCGCCCTGTGGCCAATAGGAACAAATTGCACCATTACGAGGAAACACCAAGAAAAAGATGCCCCAGTGGAACCTACTCGGGGTGTAGGCATATTAGAAGATGGAGATACGTTTGTTGCTCCTGATTCAATACTTATGTTTCTTGGGCGATTAGCTGAAAGTATCACATGTCAAACCGTTCAACTGCATCTAGAAGAAAAGTTCATAACTGCTATTGATATCGATGGATTGACACCACCAGAATACAGCGTTGCCTAGTCATTCAGAGTAAAGATACTCAGGAAAGACCTGAAAGCCTTTCTCTCCCCGGAAACCTGGCCACAAAGGGTCGTAGTAGACTACTACAAAGAACCAAAGCCTACGCCAACCCATATCCGGAAAGAAGCAGACACTGACCAGTGACTGAGCGTGAGAGATCTCACCTTCTTCTACACGAACGCTCGCTCTCTCTCATCAAACCATCATGAGATAATCACAGCTTGTCAATTAATAAATACCCATATACTAATGTTATCTGAAACTCATCTAAGTCCCTCAATATCGAATGTGGGAATATTTCCTCCGAACTTCAAAGTCTTCAGAAAGGACCGTAACACTCATGGTGGTGGAGTAGCCATAGCAGTGCATGAATCTATAAAGTCTGAACAAATAAGCATAGCCCCGGCACCCTTGGAAGCACTAACCGTCCAAATAAACTCAGGACAAAACTCAGTCATCATCTCCTGTGTTTATCGCCCACCTAATAATGATACACAGTTAATGGAAAACATTAGCTCCTTACGTGAAAACTACCCAAGATCTCGAATCATCAATGGAGGCGATTTTAATTGCCCAGATATAGACTGGGAAAAACAGACAACAACCTCGCAGTTTCAGAGGGAACTTCTCCACGCTTCTTTGGAAGAGGGGCTTACGCAACTTGTATCCGAACCAACAAGACCTTGCCCCTCTGGAGGTAATATCTTAGATTTACTATTTGTAACTCATCCTACTGCCATTTCGGATGTAAGGATTCTACCCGGGATTACTGACCATGAAATTGTAACCTGCAAAATACACATGTTGGACAAGGCTCCCAAGATGCGCAAGCCAGGGACCCGCTTACTTTACCATAAATCAGATTTTAATGCTATGACAAATTATTTAAATGAAACTTTGCCTGACATATTTGCTGGACCAAGTGTATCTGTAAATGACGCCTGGGAGGCTATTAAAAATAGCATCTACAAGGCTATTGAAAAGTTTACTCCCAGAAGACCTCTCACTGTAAGAAACCACGTTCCATGGATAGATAGAACAATGAAACTACAATCAAAGAGACTTAAACGCCAGTACTCTCAAGCCAAGAAGACGAACTCAGCTGATAAATGGAATTTGTTTCGAGACACCCGAAGGAAACAAAAACAATTGCTGAAAGCAAGTAGAACCACATACTACAAAAACCTCCTAACACAAAACCCAGGAAGACGCAAATTTTTTAAACTTGTCCGACCGGAGAAGTCTATCCGCTCTAGTGTCTTACCAATCCCGAGTCACAAACCGGGTACCCTACTCCCTGCCAAAAACAGAGCCGAACTCCTTGGTCGGCACTTCACATCGGTGCATAACCGAGATGACACTGATCCAGTACCCTTGCTACCAAATAGAGCTCCTCCGATGCTGACTATCATGGTAACGGAGTCAGGGGTGCTTAAACTTCTCAAGGGACTTTGCCCGCACAAAAGCCAGGAACCTGATGACATACCACCTGTGCTACTAAAAAATTGCTCTGTAGCACTAGCACCGGCACTAACCAAACTTTATCAACTGTCATTAGATACGGGTACGGTCCCACTTGATTGGCAAACGGCAAATGTCGTCCGAATTTACAAATCAGGAAACAGGAAGGACACTACAAACTACCGACCTATATCCCTCACAAGTATGCCATGTAAATTACTGGAACATATACTAACGACCTCAATATGGAAGCATCTTGACGAATACCAGCTGATAACAAGTTCTCAGCATGGATTTAGAAGAAACCATTCCACCGAAGCACAGCTCTTAACTTGCATTAAAGTAAGAATTTCGTTATGCAGGCTAGATGCAGTGTCATTGTGTTTGACGATTTGTTCTTTAATCGATTCTTTCAACACATCGAAAGACGACTGCTTTTCTCGAAGTTCAATTTCAGTGTTGATGACCCGAGTTTTTAACTGCTCAATTTTTTCGTCCTTTAGTTCAACGCTTTGTTTTAGTAAATTTCTTTCATCGTTAATTTTGGTAACTTCTTCTTCAAGGGTTAAAATTTGGCAATCCAAAGATTGTTTCAACGTATCGAAGAAAGACAGCTTTTCCCGTAGTTCAATCTCATTGTCGAAGACACGAGTTTTCAATTGCTCAATTTCTTTGTCCTTGAGCTCTAACGGTTTGTTCTAGTAAATGTCTTTCATCATTGATTTGGGAAACTTCGTTCTCGAGCTTAAAATTTGGCATTCCAAAGATTGTTTCAATGTATCGAAGGAAGACAGCTTTTCTCGAAGTTCAATCTCATTATTGATGACACGACTTTTCAATTGCTCAATTTCTTTGTCCTTGAACTCAACGGATTGTTTTAGTAAATGTCTTTCATCGATAATTTGGCAAACTTCTTCCTGGAGTTTAGTAATTTGACATTCCGATGATTCTTTCAACGCGTCGAATGATGACTGCTTTTCACGAAGTTCTAAATAATGTTTGACGACCTTAGTTTTCATCTGTTCAATTTTTTCATTATCGAGATCAAGTTCCTCTTTTAATGAATGATTTTCTTCATACAGTTTGACAATTAGAGCCTTGAGCGAGGTATTTTGCCGATCAAAGTCACGAAGCGAAGACTGCTTTGTTCGAAGCTGCACCTCAGTCTCGATGGCTTGCGATTTTAACTGCGCAATATTTTCGACATTTTCGGCAACAATTGGTCTTAAAGAATTAATTTCGTCCCTAAATTTGGCTTCTTCATTCTGAACGCTTTCAGTAAGGCAATCTGAAGTTTTTTTCAACGAATGATAAGTATTGAACCAAGACGTTTTTTCTTGAACTTCCTGTTCCAATTGCATTTTGTACTGTTCAATCTTTTCATCTTTAACGATATTTGTTTTGTTCAGAGTACATATTTCTTCACTTAGCTAACTAACAATTTTATCCAACTTGGAATCTTTAATCTCGAAGATATTATTTTGATCCTGGAAATTTTCTTTCAGCGTACTTAAAAACGCCTGATTTTCCTGGAGTTCAGTTCTTAACTCCTGGTTTTTTTGTTCCTTTTCAAACATTTCTTTTTCGTAAACCACAAATTTTTCTTTCAATTGTTCGTAATCTTTAAGTTGTTCCATAAGCCTATAAATTTCGTCATCGGCTTTTGACAATTTTATCAAAGCAGTATGTTTAGCTTCGATAAATTCGCGATTTTCAGGAGTTAACTGTTGCGTTGTCAAACAAACTTGATCTTTTGTAACGGGACTTTGATCAATTGTAAAGGACACCTTAAATAAATCGGAACTTAGAAATCCATGTAACAGCTACTGAAAAGACTAATAACTTTTCCTTTAAATATTTACATGTTTTTCTGCTGGTTGAATAGCTATGGATTGAGCATTATTGGCAATACCTGCAATGGCCGTGCCTGACCTACTATTGAATTGATACGCTTGACCTTTGGGACAGGTGATGGAGACATTTATGCTCCTTGGTTTAACCATAGCCCACTCGATCACGCGCATCACGACGCAAGCTGCTCGCGCTATAGCTAAATTACCGAGATTATACAATAGCAGACGACGGTAACCACGTAACCGCGAATTAACACAAGACTTATCTTAAGGGAGTGAACAGTCCCAGTATAGCTACGCCAATAAAACGGTCCACTACGGCGAAACTCTGATGACTCGCGACTTTTGGCCATTTTCATACTTTTCCTCTCATCCACTTTTGATAATACTAAAATTAACTAGCCCCATAATTAATATTTTTCTATGTATAAACTAACCTAACCAGAACCTGGTATAATAAATTTTTGCCACCTAATTTTGTCTCATAATTTCTTACTCTGTAAACCTCAGCTTTTTAAGCAAATCGGTTACAAACTTTATTATCTAAAACATGAGTATCTTTAATTTACTAGCGGTTAATTATATCGAACAGATTTTTTAAACAGACGTGATAAATTAGAATATTTAAACAGGATTTAAATCGAACCCTTACGGATTAAAACATAAACATAGAGCATTCGAAACAACTTTATCACTCTAACTGGAAAAATAAATGGGACTATGGCGCGCGAATAATTAGACATCTTATACATTCTCCCTAATAAACTAGAAATCACTTCTTGATTATAGGTAATCCGTTTGTCTGTCCCAGATTAGGGTGCAGTGCTCTTATGACTTCTAAAGTTATAAATACGCCCTTCAATTCATGGTTTCCAGCAGGGGGTTATCATTTCAATCAAGCTATGGGGTTACCTTAGGGTAGACCAGGTGATATTTCAATATGAGTAAGCCATATCATGCAATTTAAATAAATTAGGAGATTCGTATTATTTATTAATAGCTTAGTTTTATTGTTGACATAAAAACGCGGTACCGATGATGGATATTGTTCATTCATTGTTTAGTAGATATGTTTAGTTTATTTTAAAACCAAATATATTCGAGACTTTTGAATTATTTTTAAAAAGAACTTCACACGCTATTACCCTATGGTTAATTTTTCTTCGGGATTAAAATATACTGCAGTTTAAGTTAATTTATAAAGTTTTTCGAGTATGGTAGGTTTAACCTTGGCCTTAGTAACATTTCCTATTGAAAACTTGCCGTTATATTATAGGGTAGTAAGAGCTTAATGATTCGTTTCTCAAGTTTTCCATGCAAATGTTGCCTGTTTTTTTGAGAATATTATGTAGAGAAAGTTTTTGGGGTCGGTATATTCTCCGAAACGGAAGGAAGTCGCTAGAAACGGGGCGCCCGGCAGCGCCGGCGAGCGACGAACGGACGCAACAGCTTGATGGTGACCAAAACTTGCAGGCACTCCTTCCCCCCTTCAGCCTTTTTTATATTTAATGGGCTTCGGAAACGCGGAAACAAGAAATTTTCTCGAGAAAGTCGCGTGCCGTCCATATATACACTATAATGCTCCTATAAGTTTATAAGTGATATATTCCATAAGTATGACACTACTTCGTTATGCTATACTGAGAGACAACTGAGAGCTAGTTCGAGAACGTCGTAAGCGAGAATTGAAGGCCTACACCCGGTGGTTAATGTTTCAGGACAGGACTTCCATCTAGGTCCTATATAGTCTGTACTAAGCCTTTGACAGCGCCTCAATAGGCGTATATTCGCTTTATGAGAATCCACAACCTGCGTTGTCACTTCATGACAAACTCCAGTTAAAAACTTATGGTGAACATATCTTATGAACTTATGAGTTATCCGTGCTCGGTCTAGCCAATTCCATACTCTACCCTCGGCTATGGCACCCTAATTTTTCCAATTTTTGCACCGCCTAAAATTTAAAGGGATAGTGCAGCCTCAGTTTATACATAGTTTACAGACTAGGACGATTCATACCATTTACACGGGAGGCCAGGCTTAAGGTGTTACGGAAGGAGGCCTGACTCACTGAATGAGTCTAAAACCAGGCCTCCTTATGTAAATGGTATGAATCCTCCTAGGTATGTAAGCAATACAGGATGAAACTTACCATGGTCTTACCCTTTTCTTCAGCCTGTTTTTCAGTCCCTTTAATATTTTTCTCTATTAAAATCAGCCTCCATTAATGTGAAAATAGTCCTGAAGTAAAACAAAGGTTAATACCGAAATAATAAATGTCTTTATTTCAAAATCTAGTCAACAATATGGAAAAACTATTCTCTATAACCGATAATTGCAACGTAACAATGAATATTTTTTACGGAGTACCGGAAACAGGGCTTGGAAATCAACGCCATGGGGCAAGAAGTGGGCGGCGCCCAATTGATCGAGCACCAGCGCGCCATCCTCAAGCAAACCAGGCCCCTGCTGGCCCGGAATTAAACCAGCAAGCCGCCGCTGAATTTATTCAGCGCCAAGCGCGAGAGGAAGTAGACCCAGCGGCGGAGGAATTTAGGCAACAACTCCCAGCCAACGACGTGCAGCATCCAATACGGAGAGCTGTTGGCCGGCCGAGCGGCCGGCGGGCAAATTGGCCTAGGGCAATTGGACGAGTAGATGGCAACGAACGTCCTCGAGTCGGTCGGCCTCGAGGCCGTGGGGGTTGTCGGCGGTGTAATAATAATTGCAAATACAAGTAATGTATTATTTCCCAATAAAGTGGTAAGACCGATGTACAATGGGTGTGTTTATGGGGAAATTTTGAGTAACATACATTTAATATATATATATATACATTTAATATATATATATATAATTCGGTGTGTTTTTCATTAAATGATTTTTAATCATATTCCGATCCAATAGTAATGCTCATTTCATCTCCAACAATTAGTGTTTGATGAGACCAGATATTTGTGTCCAAAACAACTGTTAAACTATGAATATACAGTTTAATATATACCGTATATATATTTTCTGCTAGTAATGATATATTTAGGGACTAAAATCTATACCATTTTTATAAAAAAAATATTATTTCTAAAATTCCCCGTTACACTTGTCTCTAAAGCGGCAGTATGAATTCATAGCTTTTTATAGGGTTTTACGGTCAACTAACAATAGTCGTAAATAATATAAAATATATACACTCCACGTGTCTCTATGGTATGCGCGGCGGTATCTTTGAGCATAGAAGCATGGTTCTACCACCAAACCATTGGAAGGGGGGGAAGAAATATTGTAAGTTTCTTAGCGAGTTACCTTGATTGATAACTATGGGCTGAAGGGTTTGCGTCCATCGCCCCGCGTTTTCGCCGGTAGACGTAGCGCGCTCACCTCCTGTCTCATCTGCCAGCTCTGACCCCCAGCCCTCCGTTTCTACCACTCTCAACTTGCTACCGTCGCATCTTTCGCCAACTCCATCAACGTCCGCCCTCGCGCCCGCTGTCGCTGCCGTCCCAACTGTGTCAGATCACCGCCTATTTCCAAACGCGTGCTCTTTCCATCCCAGCCCTGCATCCCCAGGTCATGCGGTCGCGCTCTTATCCAACGTACGAAGTATGAACAGTCAGTACGTCTTTGACGAACTCGCCACCCTTGTCCGTCGCCATAAGGTTAGCTTCGTGGCCCTCACCGAAACCTGGCTGAAGCCAGAAACCTTGGACTGTGAAGAATCGATCCCTTCGTTTGCCTTCTTTCGCCACGAACGACTTGCCCCTACTAATGGTGGGGGCGTGGCTCTCTATGTCTCGGACCTATACACGTCACGCGCGGTCCCGCTCTTTGATCTAGTCACTTGGTCCCGCTTGTCTGTTGACCTTGGCCTCGATATTTTAACAGTCTTGTCCGGAAATGGGGCATCGGCCCTCCTGGTATGCGTCATTTACCGTTCAACGTCCTACGACAACCACACTCCGACTCTGGTAGCGCTGCAGTCCATCAGTGACTACTGCTCCTCGCGGGATTTGGGCTCAATCATTTTGGGTGACTTTAATTATCGTCACATCAACTGGACAACGTATTCCCTTGAGATTGGCGCGTGCCCTCATGCAAGGGCCTTCTTGGAAGCCACCATGGATCACCACTTCTGCCAGCCACTCAAAAACCCGACCCGCCAGGGTGGCCCCAACGGTACTCCGGGAACCCTTGACTTGGCCCTTAATACGGACCCCGACCTGGTGTTTGACATTCAGAACCTCCCTGGCGTGGGAAAGAGTGATCACGATGTGCTCTTACTCAAGGTGTCCTTTTGCTCCTGTCCGCAACCCACGAGGCCCCGCCTCCTTCGCGATTACTTTAAAGGCGACTACGTTGCTTTTAATGACTTCCTAATGCAAGTCGACTGGACCACCGTCTTCTCATCGCGATCGGTAGACGAGTGCTGGACCAACTTCGTGTCGCTTCTCGACCGCGGTGTCTCTCTCTTTGTGCCGTTTCGTTCGGTTCGACGGTACACGCCTCCCGCCGTAGCTCAATCGAACCAATCTTTTGTGAGTAAGCGTGTCACGTACCGTCGCTTTGTTCGACTTAAACGTCGCCAAGCCAGCCCGGCCCTCCTGAACCAGGCCTACTCGGCCTTTCAATGAGCTCGCAACGCTCTCCACCGCGCTCAGCGCAAAGTCAAGCGGAAGCTCGAGGCTCGATTGGCCTCGGAAATCACCTCCAACCCCAAAGCCTTCTACGCTCAAGTAAACAGCAAGCGTAAGTGCAAGTTCGCGATAATGGAGCTTCTCCGCCCAGACGGGACCCTTACCACCGATCCCGCTGAAATCGCGACACTCTTCAACGCCCATTTCTCCAGGGTTGCGTCTAACACGGCCGCTCTCGTGGACGATCCTGCAACTATTTTTGTAATTATACATACAGTATGAAACCAGTTTTCGCAAAAACCGCAGTACACCATTTGTCCATGTTTTTCTCCTCCACCTTTAAATTGGTAGTCGTCAAAGCAATGTTTCGTCATTTAAATTGTGGGATAAATAAGCGTTTAGAGTTCTAATAAAAATTCGGTCTTAATTGATTTAACACGTAGAAACTTGTAAACTTTATAAAATCTTGGTTAAGCCAATAGTTCTAAGAATCGAGCTATTATTTGCGATGTTATTTTCACAAACAATGATGTGCTTATTAATAGGGGTTTATCACAAATCCTATCACTATCCTTCACCAAATATATCCACTTCTGGGGTTAACGTCTCCACTGGATAAATCCAAGTAGACAGCCCGGGTGTACTTGAGGATAGGGCACAGGGAACAAGCGTAGCCCACACCCCATGTCCCTTCTCGGCAACATCACGTGGCCTTTGTAAATATGTTTTCGGAAAACTTGGATTACTTTGGGCAAATTTGGACAGTGATTGGACTCGTGTTTTTAACAGTGAAGGAAGTTGCCTCTTCAAAATTGGAGATGCACTATCTGAGAAGAAAAGTGCCAATGAAAATGTCGAAGACGATTGTTAATTGGGAAACATTTTGCAACTATCACCATCGTCCGTTGAACCATCGATATTTTTATTGATACCACTACCGCCAATCTTGCTAACATTTTCTTACATTCTCAATCGATAATCCGACAAGGAAACTTTCTTTATAGGCGCTGTTGAGACACTAGGCACGGTCGTCCTACTAACGGGACTCTTAGGAGTCGTAGTAGGTGGAGGCGAACAAAGCCTATTTAACTGAATGCTTACTACAGTGTCAGTTTTAGGGGCTTGGCTAGTGTCCATTGGCAAAAGAGCGGAGTTAGCGATAACCGCGGTAAGGGTTCTACGTTTGAACAAACGCTAGCACTAGGATTAACGTATCCCGGAATGACAACGCAAGAAGACGTTGCGAATTTAGAATCTTCTGACACAACTGCAATTTCGGCTACGGTTTGAATTTCTAACAACGCGGAAGAGATGGGAAGTAGTTGAACCAAGTAAGGCCTTCTTTCTCCAAGGCTCAACATTTCTTCACTTTGAACAAGATTCGCGCGCATTTTGTGGTGGTATCAAACATACATCACTCGATTAATCCGTGGAAGGGTTAACAACGGTAGAAGTTCTAAGAATCGAGCTATTATTGGCAATGTTATTTTCACAAACAATGATTTGCTTATTAATAAGGGTTTTATCACAAATGCTGTCACTATCCTTCACCAAATATTGCCGCTTCTGGGGTTGGCGTCTCCACAGCCCGGGTGTACTTGAG
Organism: Phalangium opilio; assembly: GCF_054372755.1. Taxonomy (NCBI): domain Eukaryota; kingdom Metazoa; phylum Arthropoda; class Arachnida; order Opiliones; family Phalangiidae; genus Phalangium; species Phalangium opilio. The sequence goes on from NW_028324164.1 coordinate 1,240,467, forward strand.
GATGGGGCACAGGGAACAAGCGTAGCCCACAAGTCCCTTCTCGGCAACATCACGTGGCCTTTGTATATATGTTTTCGGAAAACTGGGATTACTTTGGGCAAATTTGGACAGTGATTGGACTCGTGTTTTTAACAGTGAAGGAAGTTGCCTCTTCAAAATTGGAGATGCACTATCTGAGAAGAAAAGTGCCAATGAAAATGTCGAAGACGATTGTAAAATGGGAAACATTTTGCAACTATCACCATCGTCCGTTGAACCATCGTTATTTTTATTGATACCACTACCGCCAATCTTGCTAACATTTTCTTACATTCTCAATCGATACTCCGACAAGGAAACTTTCTTTATAGGCGCTGTTGAGACACTAGGCACGGTCGTCCTACTAACGGGACTCTTAGGAGTCGTAGTAGGTGGAGGCGAACAAAGCCTATTTAACTGAATGCTTACTACAGTGTCAGTTTTAGGGGCTTGGCTAGTGTCCATTGGCAAAAGAGCGGAGTTAGCGATAACCGCGGTAAGGGTTCTACGTTTGAACAAACGCTAGCACTAGGATTAACGTATCCCGGAATGACAACGCAAGAAGACGTTGCGAATTTAGAATCTTCTGACACAACTGCAATTTCGGCTACGGTTTGAATTTCTAACAACGCGGAAGCGATGGGAAGTAGTTGAACCAAGTAAGGCCTTCTTTCTCCAAGGCTCAACATTTCTTCACTTTGAACAAGATTCGCGCGCATTTTGTGGTGGTATCAAACATACATCACTCGATTTATCCGTGGAAGGGTTAACAACGGTAGAAGTTCTAAGAATCGAGCTATTATTGGCAATGTTATTTTCACAAACAATGATGTGCTTATTAATAAGGGTTTTATCACAAATGCTGTCACTATCCTTCACCAAATATTGCCGCTTCTGGGGTTGGCGTCTCCACAGCCCGGGTGTACTTGAGGATGGGGCACAGGGAACAAGCGTAGCCCACAAGTCCCTTCTCGGCAACATCACGTGGCCTTTGTATATATGTTTTCGGAAAACTGGGATTACTTTGGGCAAATTTGGACAGTGATTGGACTCGTGTTTTTAACAGTGAAGGAAGTTGCCTCTTCAAAATTGGAGATGCACTATCTGAGAAGAAAAGTGCCAATGAAAATGTCGAAGACGATTGTAAATTGGGAAACATTTTGCAACTATCACCATCGTCCGTTGAACCATCGTTATTTTTATTGATACCACTACCGCCAATCTTGCTAACATTTTCTTACATTCTCAATCGATACTCCGACAAGGAAACTTTCTTTATAGGCGCTGTTGAGAAACTAGGCACGGTCGTCCTACTAACGGGACTCTTAGGAGTCGTAGTAGGTGGAGGCGAACAAAGCCTATTTAACTGAATGCTTACTACAGTGTAGGTTTTAGGGGCTTGGCTAGTGTCCATTGGCAAAAGAGCGGAGTTAGCGATAACCGCGGTAAGGGTTCTACGTTTGAACAAACGCTAGCACTAGGATTAACGTATCCCGGACTGACAACGCAAGAAGACGTTCCGAATTTAGAATCTTCTGACACGACTACAATTTCGGCTACGGTTTGAATTTCTAACAACGCGGAAGAGATGGGAAGTAGTTGAACCAAGTAAGGCCTTCTTTCTCCAAGGCTCAACATTTCTTCACTTTGAACAAGATTCGCGCGCATTTTGTGGTGGTATCAAACATACATCACTCGATTAATCCGTGGAAGGGTTAACAACGGTAGAAGTTCTAAGAATCGAGCTATTATTGGCAATGTTATTTTCACAAACAATGATGTGCTTATTAATAAGGGTTTTATCACAAATGCTGTCACTATCCTTCACCAAATATTTCCGCTTCTGGGGTTGGCGTCTCCACAGCCCGGGTGTACTTGAGGATGGGGCACAGGGAACAAGCGTAGCCCACAAGTCCCTTCTCGGCAACATCACGTGGCCTTTGTATATATGTTTTCGGAAAACTGGGATTACTTTGGGCAAATTTGGACAGTGATTGGACTCGTGTTTTTAACAGTGAAGGAAGTTGCCTCTTCAAAATTGGAGATGCACTATCTGAGAAGAAAAGTGCCAATGAAAATGTCGAAGACGATTGTAAATTGGGAAACATTTTGCAACTATCACCATCGTCCGTTGAACCATCGTTATTTTTATTGATACCACTACCGCCAATCTTGCTAACATTTTCTTACATTCTCAATCGATACTCCGACAAGGAAACTTTCTTTATAGGCGCTGTTGAGACACTAGGCACAGTCGTCCTACTAACGGGACTCTTAGGAGTCGTAGTAGGTGGAGGCGAACAAAGCCTATTTAACTGAATGCTTACTACAGTGTCAGTTATAGCGGCTTGGCTAGTGTCCATTGGCGAAAGAGCGGAGTTAGCGATAACCGCGGTAAGGGTATTTACGTGCAATTCGTCTCTTACGAGAACCTGCGTTGGTCCAGGTTTTGGCATTGGCAAGATTAAACGCTCGTTTCTTGGGAATATGGAATATCGCCCGTACATTTTTCTCCTGAGTTGTTGCGATTTCTTCAACGGGCGAAGCATTAGAAACTAGCGATTTTTGAGATAATGGAGATGGATTGTTTCAGATTTTCAAAGCGGTTGACTGGAGAACCAGTGGGTGGTGGTGACTTCGATGGATTCGACTAAGGCTAAAACTGTATGAAATGAACGTGGTGGTTCGTGTTATAATGCGCGGGGTGATGCTTGGGTCACAGCGGCATTGTAAAGAGATGGCAAACAATTTTCGATTTTTTCACTGGCATTTTCGAACGAGTCAACAACTTCTATATTGGATATCCAAAGTTGTTTATAAACCAAGATATTTTCATCATCTTGTTCAATGATTTCCTCTTCAAGGTTTTTGCAAATTGGTTCGGAGGAAACGAGAACAACAGTTTCGGGTGAAAGTTCTACGTTTGAACAAACGCTAGCACTAGGATTAACGTATCCCGGACTGACAACGCAAGAAGACGTTGCGAATTTAGAATCTTCTGATGGCGCGTTCACACTATCCAACTTTAGTCAGCTGACTAGTCTTCCAGACTCCTTGTCAGGTCAGCTTCGATCCAGGTTCACCGTTCACACTACCTGACTTGTCAGTCCGATATGTTACCCCTTTTGGACGAATCGGTCGCATAACAAACTGAACTGAATTGAGTCAATGGATAGTTTTTACTGAACAGTCGTCTGCTTATGAATCTAGATTCTAGACTAGGCCTAGGCTGACTTTCAATTTGCAATCCTCCTATCCCACCTATGATAGAATATGGATCATCAAAGAAAGAAAGCTGTCGCTTTGGTAGGTGTTATGGTACTAGCCAAAATGAAGCGTAAAAGAAATACAAAGAAACGAAATGTGTGGGTTAAACCGTGGATATCCAGACGAAATGAAAAAGGAGCCTTTAATAATTTACTTAATGAGCTAAGGCTCGAAGATTCGCTGGATTACCGAGGTTACCTTCGTATGTCCCACGAAACCTTCACGTACATTTTGAACGCCGTAAAATGTAGGATTGAAAAAGCAGATACGTTGTTTAGAGACGCAATACCAGCAGATGAAAGACTCGCCGTAACACTCAGATTTCTCGCCACAGGTGTGTTATATGTTTTATATTTCCTTTGCCCTTTAAGGAGATAGGTTGATAACAGGTATGGTTTCGTTTTCATAGGAGAATCAATCCGTTCCCTTAGGTATCAATTCCGTTTGGGACTCAGTACCATTCATAATATAGTGTACGAGACCTGTGAAGCTATATACCAGCAACTAGCACCAATGTATATTTAAAGCTTAGGGGATAAATTATTTGAATGGTTTCTAAATGATATTGGATTCGACAGGCACATTCTCTACCCCACATCCACCGGTGACTGGATTAAAGTGACAGAAGGTTTCAAAAACAAATGGCAATTTGATCAATGCATCGGAGCCCTTGATGGAAAACATATCATCAACGTAACAGCTCCACCAAACTCCGGCTCTTATTTTTATAATTATAAGGGGACATTCAGCGTGGGGCTTCTAGCTCTGGTGGATGCTAACGCTAAAGTAAAAACAATGCACACTTGTCTTACAAGATAATGTATTTAGCACTATCATTGTCGATTCGAGGCGATATTTGTGGACGTAGGTACAAATGGACGTTGTCATGACAGTGCCTTTTTCGCAAATTCAAAACTTTATGAAGCTCTGATAAAGGGTGAAAATAAATTACCGAAACCTGAACCATTACCTGGCCGTAAGATACCTGTTCTTTATGTTGGGGACGAGGCTTTCACGTTGAAACCAAATGTTATGAGACCTTATTCTAAACACGAGCTGAATTTCCACAGAAGAGTTTTCAACTATTTATTTAAACCAATAAATAAATTACTTTTTTCATTAAAAAAACACATAAATAACGTTTGTGATAATATTTAGACTCTCAAGAGCAAGAAGAATCTCAGAAAATTATTTTGGTATTCTCGCTAGTCGTTTTCGCATTTAGCTGGGGACGATTCAATGCACCCCTGACAACATAGAAACGATTGTTTTATGCATTTGCACTTTGCATAATATTTTACGTGATCAATCAAATGCCGAAATAGAATATGATGATGACGATGGTGTGGAAAATAATAAGAAAAATAAAATAGATGCTTCCACTTTAACAGCCCTGGAACATCAAGGATGCAACCCATCACAAGTAGCAAAATCTGTTAGGGATGAATTTATGGCATTTTTTAGTAATGAAGGTGCTTTTGACAAACAGTGGACAAGATTGTATAACTATTAACTTATGCAATTAAAAATATTCAATAAATCGCAGGACCTTTCAAATTGTTAATGTTTAATAGAACATGCGTGGCAATGAACAACATGAATGTTTACATTGAACAATAACTTCTTTTATGCTTCTTCTCAAAAACTAATTTCATTATTTCCAACTTTAGTTCATCGGAGTCTTCCAAGCTCAAAACTCTCATTTGGGTAGCTAAAAATGCGGCAAATTTATCGTGCTCATCCTCCGATTCTTTAGTTTCGGTTTTAGATTTTAGGCATTTGAGGGCTTCCTCCATAAAATCAGTTTCTAAGGAGCTATCATCGTTCTTCATTCTTTTTCTCCTTGGAGAGGTTTTTTCTTTTCATTCAAGGTATAAAATCCGGCACTTGAGCTTGAACTGGGCATATTTTTAACTCCATCGCTGATCCTTGACGCTTGCTCCTCAATATCAGAAGGCTCTACTATTTCGTCTTCAAATAATCCAACACTTTCAACTGAGAGGGGATCGGTTTCTTTCGTAATCTGTTAAACACAAGTTTAAGTCAATTATAGCTCATAAATATAAAGGCAAAGTCAATAAGGCGTAACTCTTTCCGGTTCTTCCAAATCCATGTTTGTCTGCCCTTTCCTTGGTTGAACAGAGGTTCTCATAAATCCCATATCGGTAAAAAATTCCCATTTCGGCGTATATATATCATCTGTTCCAGTGCCACTGGTCTAGGGTTGCGAAACTTTTGTCATTTCTCGCATGAAATTGGTTCTTAAACCTTCCCAACGTGCCTTTACATCAGTTACTGGATTCAAACGTTTATTAATTAGCATTCAAAACGTTTTATTAATTAGAATTTACTAATATCACCCCCGACGCTCAGTGCTACTAGTATTCGATTTCTAAACTTCACGTTTAACGAACCTGAACAATCAATACTAGCAGCGAATTCCTAAAAAACTTGATCCCGAAGTTCACTTTTCTTGTAATCCTTGTGCTTTGGATTATGTATATGCTCATGATCTTGACGATTTCAATTAATTTCCTTGTGTTCATGGAGTTCCAGTTATATTTCTATGAAGCAAAGCCCTTAATTAACATTAAAAAACGTAAGGTAAACAAAAACTTACCTCGTTTTTCTTTTTGGAACACATATTTTAGCACTTATCTTAATAGATATTCTTCAAAAATCTTAAGCCTCTGTTTAATGTTTCCTCCCTAAACGAGCAGACGACAATAAGAAGCGAGAGTAGAAATATTACAATTTACGTCAACGATCACGTGCATATTCTCGCGTGTTTTATTGGCTATTGAACCATCCAACTTTAGTCGGCCTGACTCAAGTCGGGTAGCTACCCGATAAAAATCTGGTCCGAAATCTGACAAAAGTTGGGTCAGGTGTCGCGTTCACACTACCTGACCTGTAGGCACGACTTATCAGGTCAGCTTTGTCAGCTGACTAAAGTTGGATAGTGTGAACGCGCCATCAGTCTAAGTATGTTAATTTTAGTTAATTACAGACGTACGGCTTTGACCATCGTGATTATATGTAATAATTAGCTAGATCTCTTGGAAAACTCAGTATTACTACGTATCTGTAGTGCGGTGGTTATCACGTCCGCTTCACACGCGGAAGGTACCAGGTTCGAGCCCTGGTAGTTACATGTATTGAGCATTGTGATTGGACATAAGAATTAGCTAGATCTCTTGGAAAACTCAGTGCTACCACGTATCTATGGTTCAGTGGTTATCACGCCCGCTTCACACGCGAAAGGTCCCAGGTTCAAGCCCTGGTAGATACATGTTTTGACCATCGTGATTGGGCAAAACAATTAGCTAGATCTCTTGGAAAACTCAGTATAACCACGTATCTATGGTGTAGTGGTTATCACGTCCGCTTCACACGCGGAAAGTCCCAGGTTCGAGCCCAGGTAGATACACGTTTTAACCATCGTGATTAATTAGCTAGATCTCTTGGAAAACTTAGACTTACCACGTGTCTGTGGTGTAGTGGTTATAATAAATATTTAACAATTATTTCACTTCACTTGGTTTAATAATCTGACATAGGTAGCGTACTTTTTCCCTACTTTTATAACCATTAAACTAAGTAATATTAGAAGTTCAACAGATTGTCCAAAAAAGATTTTAAAAGCCACTGTAAATATAATATTAGTAAATGTCGTGAATTGATCATAGAAATGGGGTTAAAGTACACCCTAAATGATGTCTTTTTGGCACTGGAAAAAACAGCATATATGGTGTTTGAATGCACCATTATATTTTAGAGTGCAAATGTATGACGGTAAAGCAAACATAATTATTCAAATGTTTACCTCTCCGAGTGACGGGTGTCACGGAGAGGTTCTAATTTCGACGTGTCTGTGTGTCTGTCTGTCTGTCTGTGTGTCTGTCTGTCCGTTGTTACACCCACGTGACCGCGTTCGCACTTTGCAAATCGGAGCAAACGTGTATTCAATTTCCAGACCGCATTTACAGTCCCGGAAATTGTATTCCACTTACAGGCTATTACTCCATTGCCTGTCTAACAACTCTGTTCATTTGTCCACCCCACTTAACTTACTAGCTTCTAAACACCACCATCTTCTAGTCTTCGCCCATTCCACATGGACACCAGTCTGAACTTACTAGCTTCTAAACACCACCATCTTCGAGTCTTTCGCCCATTCCACATGGACACCAGTCTGTACTTACTGGCTTCTAAACACCACCACCTTCTCGTCTTTGTCAATTCCACATGGACACCAGTCTGTACACCTGGCTTCTAACACCACCAACTTCTGGTCTTTGTTTTGGTCCATCCCACATGACACCAGTCTGTACACCTGGCTTCTAACATCACCATCTTCTGGTCTTTGTTTTTGTCCATCCCACATGGACACCAGTCTGTACACCTGGCTTCTAACACCACCATCTTCTGGTCTTTGTTTTGACCCATCCCACATGGACACCAGTCTGTACACCTGGCTTCTAACACCACCATCATCCTTAAGGTTAAGACATACGCGGCGATCGGCTAGGGTTACGAGAAACGTCTAGCCTTCCAATGGAGGGGTCTTCCTCCAAGGTTCACGCAATTGCGATGTTCTTATCTACAGCTGCGATTCGAATCCTTTATATACTACCTATTTGAGTAAGGCGAAACAACAGTCATATTCTTCAATTCAAACGTCAATATTAGTCAAGTCTCTCAAGGTTGTTTAATTATTCTTTTTCAAAACGATGTAACGCTCAATAAGGCGAACTACTAACGAAGAAAATATTAAATATTAATTTTATTTATTTTAATATTTGAGAAAATCTCTTTTCACAATTCAAAATTAATACGGAAAGAGTTAAAAAGCAGTCTATTTTTTGTCTGTGTGTGTCTGTCCCATAGATATATATACGGGTCTAGATACCCTACTGAATCGGGGGAAAATACGGAGATGACAGCTAGCAGTCGACGCGATTTTCCCGGGGGAAGATACCTAGTGCGCCATCTATCGCTGAATTTTGAAAGCTAAAAAATTGGATAAATAACTTTTGCCAGCGGGCGTGCTGATGCTTTGCAATTGTATTTGGTAGTTATAATGTTATTATTTGGTTTCGAGGTGGTAAACAAACTTTTAATCATACTTATAAAAAGATATTCCTTTCCAGAAGTTGATAAATTATGACAATGTGTGAAAGAACAACTGTTAACCATCTTTAATGCCTTATTTCACTAACATTTCATTAAAAACACTACTCCTTTTACGTAAAAACTATTTATTTCACTTAAGAACATAATTACACGTATAAAGGAGATCAAAAATACGTAAAGCTATTTGAAAAGTTAAGCCTAATTTGAATTTCCCGCTCTTTTCATATTCGAATTTTTCGTTTTTTTGTTTCTTGAAACTCTCAATAGATGGCGTTTGGATCTAATTCCCCCTCCGTAAAGCGTCGACTGCTAGTTCTCACCTCCGCATTTTTTAAAGGGCCTAACAGAGGGGAAGTGTATCTAGACCCGTATATATATCTATGGTCTGTCCGTTGTCACACTAGAGCGCCGAGTTAGCAGTTCGCTTTGTTTTGATGTGTTAAGAAATCCTACAGAACCTTAACATTCACTTTTTCCATAATATAAAGTGAATATGTGGAAATCTTTTACGTAATTACGATGCATTTAGTACTTTTGTAGCTTTAAAGCTCTGTTTCATTTTGATATTCCATGGATGTTTTTTAATATTATTATTTGAAATGGCTGTTTATATATTACTTAAGCTATACTACATCTGTATATAGAATAATCCTTGGTTTAATTATTTCAAGAAGAAAGCTAAGGCCTGGATTTTTTCGGGTAAATCAAGTTTGATCCGCAACAGGCTTACTGAACCAAAGAGTAAATAATTGAGACCTGAGGTGGAGTATACTTTAGGTTTTGATTATCGTGTCTGTAATGAAGGGACATTAACGGTTTAGAGTGAGCTGAAAATTAAATACACGTTTAAATAATCAGATTTAGATTTTATAATAGAAGAAAGCATCATGGTAGCAATTAGATCAGTGAAAGGGCTAATCGTTATCGGGTTAGTGGTATGCATCAGAGAATAAAATTTAACATAGAACTTATATATTCTTTGTAAATAATGATTTGAAACCTAGGATTAGCGGATGATTATATATTTTGACAATGTAGAGAAAACTATTCAATGGCTTAAGCCTCGTTAGACAAAACAAAGCGAAAAAATGTTGCTCTAGTATTTCGATATTGAGTCGTATACTAGTCTTTTCCCCGACTCGGAGAGGTAATATTTTGGTTTTCCCAACTTGTAATTACATTAAGACCGAAGTGACAGATATTATATAAAAACGTCTTCGTTTGGACCAAGGCCGAAAAAACAAACGATATGTGTGAGGTTTATCAATTGACTAAAGTTCAGAACTTGAAATTTTTTTCTAGTTATTTTTATCCACCCAATCCTTAATTAATATTTAATTCAATCAACTGATTTTATTGTTAATTGATCTAGTCCCTCTAAATTAATTGAAAAAATTACATATCTACACTTTTTCAAGAACAATTACATTTTCCGAAAACATTTTATCATGAAATTCATTATTTTGAAGGGATTTCGTGTCGATGCACACTAACTTGTGAGCACCTTGACCGACATAGTTTTAATTGTTGCTGGCTTGACAAATTTTCAAGTTTGCACCAAAAGAAGTTTAAATCTGTTTTAAGTTGTTGATAAGACTGTCGTTTAGAGTGAATGTCGTCTAATTAAGACAAAGCAACAAAGTTTATCCTGTGTGGTAAAGGGTAAAGATCACATATACAGAAATACTTCTCAGTACTTGTTATATTCATTTCCCGCAGAAATAATATGGTTAAACACATCAATCATTACTAGTTATGCCAAGAAGGTCACATTAACTCCGACACCCCCTCCCTTCCTCTATTTTCCCAATATATGGCATTTTATAATCACCAGTGGTTTCAGTGTATGGGTCATCTGAGCCGTTGCAACACACTCAGCCAATATTACCATAGACTGAGTTATGACCAAGAAATTATTAAGTACGGAAATGGAAGTTCCAGTGCAACTTTACCACCATAGAGGAGAAAATAGAAATATAGCATTTCGATATACGAAATTAAATGTATAAATTCGCGCAACACCCTTGTTTGGCATCCACGATTAAATTTTACATTTTCCATTCGAGTTATGCCAAAGTTCGCTTGCTCTTTTTAGACATCCAGTAGAACATTTCAATTATTCAATACTGGATCCTCAACACGTACTCCCTTTAAAATAATTAATTTCATGATAAAATGTTTTCGGAAAATGTAATTGTTCTTGAAAAAGCGTAGATATGTAATTTTTTCAATTAATTTAGTGGGACTAGATCGATTAACAGTAAAATCAGTTGATTGAATTAAATATTGATTAAGGACTGAGTGGATAAAAATAACTAGAAAAAAATTTCAATATCTGAACTTCAGTCAATTGATAAACCTCACACATATCGTTTGTTTTTTCGGCCTTGGTCCAAACCAAGACGTTTTTTATATAATAATATATGTCTTACTAATAATAATTATAGTCTTTCGAGTAATATTTATTGTCTTTCTAATAACAGTTATTGCATTACCAATAATATTTGTCTTTCTATTAATAATTTTGCTCTTTGTAATAATAGTTTTGGTCTTTGTAATAATAATAATTTTGGTCTTTGATATAATAATTTTTGTCTTTCAAATAATAATTTTGGTCTTTGTAAAAATAATTTTTGACTTTCAAATAGTTTTTTCCTTTCAATTTTAATTATAGTATATTGTCTCTCTAATAATCATTGAAGTATATTGTCTCTCTAATAATCATTGAAGTATTATGTCTCTCTAATAATCATTAAAGTATATTGTCTCTCTAATAATCATTAGTTATTTTCTCTCTAATAATAATTAAATTATATTGTATCACTAATAATAATTAAATTATATTGTATCACTAATAATAATTAAATTATATTGTATCACTAATAATAGTTAGAGAATGTATCTCTAATAATAGTTAGAGAATGTATCTCTAATAATATTCAAAGTACATTGTTTCTTTAGTAATAATTAAAGTTTATTTTCTCTCTAATAATCATTTAAGTATATTGTCTCTCTAATAATCATTAATGTATATTGTCTCTCTAATAATCAATTAAGTATATTGTCTCTCTAATAATCATTAAAGTATTTTGTCTCTCTAATAATCATTAAACTATATTTTCTCTCTAATAATCAATGAAGTATATTGTCTCTCTAATAATCATTTAAGTATATTGTCTCTCTAATAATCATTTAAGTATATTGTCTCTCTAATACTCATTTAAGTATATTGTCTCTCTAATAATCATTAAAGTATATTGTCTCTCTAATAATCATTAAAGTATTTTGTCTCTCTAATAATCATTAAACTATATTTTCTCTCTAATAGTCATTAAAGTATATTTTCTCTCTAATAATCAATGAAGTATATTGTCTCTCTAATAATCATTTAAGTATATTGTCTCTCTAATAATCAATGAAGTATATTTTCTCTCTAATAATCAATGAAGTATATTGTCTCTCTAATAATCATTTAAGTATATTGTCTCTCTAATACTCATTTAAGTATATTGTCTCTCTAATAATCATTAAAGTATATTGTCTCTCTAATAATCATTTAAGTATATTGTCTCTCTAATACTCATTTAAGTATATTGTCTCTCTAATAATCATTAAAGTATATTGTCTCTCTAATAATCATTAAAGTATTTTGTCTCTCTAATAATCATTTAAGTATATTGTCTCTCTAATAATCAATGAAGTATATTTTCTCTCTAATAATCAATGAAGTATATTGTCTCTCTAATAATCATTTAAGTATATTGTCTCTCTAATACTCATTTAAGTATATTGTCTCTCTAATAATCATTTAAGTATATTGTCTCTCTAATAATCATTAAACTATATTTTCTCTCTAATAGTCATTAAAGTATATTTTCTCTCTAATAATCAATGAAGTATATTGTCTCTCTAATAATCATTTAAGTATATTGTCTCTCTAATAATCATTTAAGTATATTGTCTCTCTAATACTCATTTAAGTATATTGTCTCTCTAATAATCATTAAAGTATATTGTCTCTCTAATAATCATTAAAGTATTTTGTCTCTCTAATAATCATTAAACTATATTTTCTCTCTAATAGTCATTAAAGTATATTTTCTCTCTAATAATCAATGAAGTATATTGTCTCTCTAATAATCATTTAAGTATATTGTCTCTCTAATACTCATTTAAGTATATTGTCTCTCTAATAATCATTTAAGTATACTGTCTCTCTAATAATCATTTAAGTATACTGTCTCTCTAATAATCATTAAAGTATATTGTCTCTCTAATAATCATTAAAGTATATTGTCTCTCTAATAATCATTAAAGTATATTTTCTCTCTAATAATCATTTAAGTATATTGTCTCTCTAATAATCATTTAAGTATATTGTCTCTCTAATAATCATTAAAGTATATTGTCCCTCTAATAATCATTGAAGTATATTGTCTCTCTAATAATCATTAAAGCATATTGAATTGAAAAGTTGTTTATTGTGTATAAAAATAATCATATAAAGATTCACGAGAATATACACTTGGTGAAAACATCATGGCAAAATAGCAAAAATATTAGTTATGTACAAGACGTTTAACTCGAAAAATTAACAGTGAAATTATAAATTATGTATTTGCTTAATACTGACAAAGAATATGTCGAACTGTCCTTTTAAAAGATTGCAAGATCTCTGCATCCTGTTAATAGGGATTAGGCTTGAGCTGTTTACATAGAATGTATCAGGGTTGATTCGTAAAAGTCGGGGAACATTAAAATTTAATTTTTCCAGTTGGGAGGGTATTGGCATTAAATTATGTAACAATTTGAAAATAAATTTGAAATCAGTGAGTAAACACAGACTTTTTATAGTAGGGAGTCCAAGGAGATTAAGGATACCTTCATAGTTATATTCTAAATTTTTAAGATAATTTCGAAAACAGTACTCAACAAATTTTTTTTGAACTCCCTCTATTTTAGCGAGAAGGTAGGCGCTACAACCCCCCAAGCAATCCAACCAAATGTTAGTCGCGATCGGACCAGACTTAGAAATAGGAGCCGAAAATGCGAAAGAGAATTCAATTTCTTAGTTAACTTGTATGAAACCGCGAGTGTTCGCCGGCAACGGTTTACACAGAAGTGAATATGTTCATAAAAATAAAGTCTGTGGTCAAACTGTACGCCCAGATCTTTAATAAGATCTTTTCGAGGAATTTTGTTTGAATCGATGACGTAATTCGTGATCACTTTTCGGCAAATGCGTCGCGTGTAGGTCACATGGACTGATTTGACTGGATTTATTGGCAAGTTATTCTTAGAGCACCAAAGAGCTAACGAATCAAGGTCCTGTTGCAATAGTGCACTATCAGATTTACAATTTATACTCTTGCATATTTTATTATCATCGGCGAATTGGAAAAGCTTGGAATGATGTACGGCAAATTGCAAATCAAAAATGTAAACATTGAACAGAAGTGGGCCCAATGATGACCCTTGAGGAACGCCACATTGGACAGGATATATCACATTGGTTAGTTCACCGTTGCATTTTAGGACATTGACCCGAGTGCTCAAGTAGTCTACTACCCAGGATAAAAGATTGCCACCCATACCCAGAGCTTTTAGCTTGTCTCTTAAGAACCGATGGGAAACCCTATCAAATGCTTTCGCCAAATCCAGATAAACTGCATCGACCTGACCTCTATTTATTACCTCAGGAGCTACCATATCCATAAAGGAAGCGTGATTGGTGTCAACACTCTTTCCCTTTGAAAAGCCATGCTGGCATTCGTTGGGAAATAACTCTAACCAACCCCGCATAAATCTATGCATAATCATATCGAAAATCTTACCCAAGACGCTTAAGAGGGAAATAGGGCGGTAATTCTTGGGATCTGTAGACGATCCATTTTTGAAAATGGGCACCACTACAGCTGTTTTCTCTAATAATCATTAAAGTTATTTTCTCTCTAATAATCATTAAAGTTATTTTCTCTCTAATAATCATTAAAGTTATTGTTTCTTTAATAATAATTAAAGTTTATTGTCTGTCTAATAACAAATGTGGATGAGAGGGAAAGTATGACAATGGCCATAGAGCCTGTGTTAAAAAACGCGGACATCAAAGTTTCGCCAATAACTATTTGGTCTACTAGTCACTGATGGACTTGCAAACTCGCGACTGAAAGTAGTTCAGACATTTGTGCTCCTTGGTTTAAACATAGCCCACTTGATCACGACACAAGCTGCTCGCGCTATAGCTAATTTACCGAGATTTGTTTTAAACGTATTTAGTTTTATGTGCTCTTCTAATGCTTCGATAACCTTACTTAAATCCATATTATACCTTCAAATACCTTTTAAAACACTACCAGCTACTCTGCCCTGACTACAAACACAAATCGAGGAAGTTCTAGCATACACAATAGCAGACGACGGTAACCGCGTAACCGCGAATTAACACAACTTACATAAGACCTATTTTAAGGGAGTGAACAGGCCCAGTATAGCTACGCCAATAAAACGGTCAACTACGGCGAAACTCTGAGGACTCGCGACTTTTGGCCATTTTCATACTTTTGCTCTCATTTGCTAATAATCATTAAATTATATTGTCTCTCTAATAATCATTAAAGTATATTGTCTTTCTAATAATCATTTAAGTATATTTTCTCTCTAATAATCATTAAAGTATATTGTCTGTCTAATAATAATTAAAGTATATTTTCTCTCTAATAATATTTAAAGTATAGTCTCTTTAGTAATAATTAAAGTTTGTTGTCTCTCTAATAATAACTAAGTATATTGTATTTTTAATAGTAATAAAATTATATTGTCTCTCTTGTAATAATTAAAGTATATTAGAGCGAAGTGCTCCACAGTCACTTGCTGACATCACCACCCGTCATCAATCTTCATCATTGTACACCAACTTTACTGTTCCTCTCGCTCAGTTTCCAGGTCCTACCGCATTTGTTTTTGCTGCTCACTTGTCCCGCGATGGCCGTTTGGCTTCAACCAAAAACCCATCCAAGCCTGTGAAGACTGGGTCTGCCACTATCACTAAGCTCAAAGCAATAACTAAATTGTCGCCTCAACGTTCCGTTGCTCTCCAAAGACTAACAGTACACACTCTCTGAAGAAGCTGGTATAATGACTGCTCATTGTATTCGACTTAAACCTAAAAACCCAGTGGCAGACCATTCCTCTTTTTACG
Organism: Phalangium opilio; assembly: GCF_054372755.1. Taxonomy (NCBI): domain Eukaryota; kingdom Metazoa; phylum Arthropoda; class Arachnida; order Opiliones; family Phalangiidae; genus Phalangium; species Phalangium opilio. The sequence continues at coordinate 1,256,086 of NW_028324164.1, forward strand.
TAAATTGTACTGATGCTAATGAGTTTGAAAAACGTTCTGATCTGGCCATTACATTGCATAATCACTGACTTCCACGGTGTTCTTCCGGATACTTACAAACATAGCTCTGGATTAAGTGATACTACCGATCAAACTTATGAATAATATTATGACAGAGTTTGCCATTGCTTACCAAGATGTTCGCGGTCTTCATACAAAATCTGATGAGTTTTTCAGAGAAATTGTTATCATGGACTTGGACATAATTTGTATCACAGAAACGTGGTTGAATAATTCACATTTTTCAAGTGATTATTTTCCGTCCCAATACACGGTACATCTTGCCGATCGCCTTGACCCTCAACTTTAAAAATGTTCGAGGTGGGGCTCCCTGATTGCTATAAAGAATTCTATTGTTTGCCTTCAGAGGCATGCCCTTGAGGCTACTTCTGAAAGTGTGTTTGTAGATATTAAACTTGATTCCCGTCGTTCCCTTATTCCGGGCACTACCTATCTTACCCCCAGTATTTCTAACTTAGAGTACAAAGAGTATAATAACCGATTAGAATCTTTCATAGACTCCTCCTTGACAAATGTAATTTTACTCGGTGATTTTAATCTACCGGGAGTTGATTGGAAGCTTTATGGCTGTCAGGGCTGCTCCTCCCTTATCCAAGCTAAAGCTACTCCCATTATGGATTTGTGTTTTGCTCTTAATTTGAACCAGGTTAACCTTACCCCTAGCACAGTTAATTTTTTAGACCTTTGCCTAACTAATATAAATGGACTAGTTGTTGAACCCCTAGTTGTTGCGATTGATAAGTATCACCCACCGACACCGTTCACTATGACTTTTTCTGTTAACATTGTCTCTGTGACTCCGCCTCAAGGACCTGCTTACGTTTACATTCAAGGGGACTACAATCTCCTCTATACCACCCTTCGAGATTGGTCTGATGTTCTCGCTTCTACTGATGTTGATTATTGTGCTGAATTAATTACCATTCGTCTTGTTACAGCTATGAACTTGCCAATCCCTAAGAAACTTAAGCGCGGAGCAAAAGGATATTTCCCAATTGGTATTCACAAGATCTTAGAATAGCACTAAAACAAAAACGTTACTATTTTAAGAAAAAAACCGGTGCTCTGTCTGATGCCATAGAATTTCGTAGACATCGTGCTACAGCTAGGCGGCGCCTTCTCTTGCGTGATCGTGCTGCCATGGTTACGGCCACGTGTCAGCGCGCACTTTCGCACCCTAAAAATTTTGGAGATATATCAAAGGCAACCTCGGGGTAAGGTCTGACACCATTGCTTTAAAGCGGGGAAAAGCTTTTGTGACTGATCCTTGCGAACTTGCGGAACTTTTCAGGGCTCACTTTTCGGGTATTGCTGTCGATAACACTGACCGTACTGGGACATACACTTTTGACACCACTAGCATTGTTAATCACCCTTACTCTAATCAGGTTATAACACAAGCGGACATTCGTCGGGCGATTGTTAAACTCCCTGCTAAGTTCTCCACTGGGGTCGATGGTGTTCCTCCTTTTGTTATCAAGGGCTGTGGGGACCTCCTACTACCTCTGTTAGAACATGTTTTTAATTTCTCTCTTTCTACCGGAATATTCCCTTCCCTTTGGAAAGAGGCTGTTGTTGTACCGGTTTTCAAATCTGGTGCCGCTTGCGACTCAAAAAACTACCGACCGATCTCCCTGTTGTGTGCCCTTGCTAAGGTTTTTGATATTGTTTTGCATGTCCATGTCCAGCGTTGGTTTACTATGTTCCCTAATGATTGTCAGCATGGTTTTGTCCCGAACAAAAGTGTGGACATTAATCACGCTGCTTTCACGGACTTCGTTGCCTCTGTGTATGAGACCCGTGGTCAGGTCGATGTGATTTACTTAGACCTAGCCAAAGCGTTTGATAGAGTTCCCCATAGATTTTTACGCGATAAATTATTTACATTTGGAATTCATGGTAAACTACTTGATTGGATTTGTAACTAATTGCATAGTCGTACCAATGTTGTCAAGTGCAATGGTACGCTTACCTCTGTGTCATATCCTGTACATTGTGGGGTCCCACAGGGTTCATCCCTGGGACCTCTTCTTTTTAACATTTATCTATATGACCTTCAATACGCAGTTCGTCATTCCAATCTGCTTCAGTTTGCCGATAATAATAAACTTATTAAAGTGATTGATTCCATTCAGGATAGGTTGTTTCTACAAAGTGACATTGACGCTGTGTCCCTATGGTGTAATCGCAATAACATACCTATTAATCCGTTAAAATCTATTCATATCTCATACAGTCGCCGCATTAGTAGAACTATTACCACTTCTTACGTTATAGACCACTCCGTTATACCCACTTCAACTACGACCAAAGATCTTGGCGTAATTTTTGATTCCCGCCTACTTTTTGCGAATCATGTCAATAATTGTGTTAATAGATGCATGCGCACTCTCGCGATATCTCTTAAACTTACACGAAAGATACACTCATTAATACATTTCAGAATCTTGTACCTCAGTCTTGTAAGATCTCGTGCCGTTTTTGGATGGGTTGCTTGGGTTGGTGTTAGTGCCCACCATGTTGATAAGATTGAACGTATTCAAAGAAAATTTGTTGAATATTGCCACACGTATTTTATACCTAAAGCTCGCTATGACTATTTATTCTTACTTGAAATTTTAGCCCTTCCTACTTTGCGCTGTCTCTTAGATTTTTATGAACTAAAATTTGTCTATAAACTTATCCACAACTTTGTATACTTACCTGCCCTTTTAGGAAAATTAAACTTCCAGGTCTATCAGACATCGCGACACCGCTCCGCTTTTTATATAGCGCATACTAGTTTACACCCCCTCGTTAGGATGCAAAACACGTGCAATAAATTCAATGAAACTTTTGATATTTTTTCTATTAAATTTTGGGAACTGAAATTTGAATTGTTTTATAAAAAATGCACAAGAAACTTGAAAATCGTTCAGGAAATGGTTGCAGGCATGGTTTTTCTGACCCAACTGAGGATGAAATGGAAAATAAATTGGTTTTAGCAATTGTATACTTTCCTCAGACGCTGATTCATAGCTTTCTCTTTTTGTAGATGAACATAGGAGATGGGGTTTTCGTGAAGACATCCGATGTTACCCAAGCCGAGTTTTCTTCTAACGGAAATGGGCGGTTTTTTGCCAGAAATCTCTTACTGAAGGTATTTACTGAATTGGAAATTGTCAACACGTCTCTTACTGGAAAACAATCAAATGCCTACAAGCACAACGGTTCAGAGTGAGCCGAAAGTCAAATATACATTTAAATAATCGGGTTTAGATTTTAAACTAAAATAAAGCATTATGGTGTCCATCAGATTACTGAAAGGTCCGGTCGTAATCGGTTTCTAGCTACTATGAATATAGTTGGGGTGAAACGAGAGGATGGTGTTTACACGGCAATCGAGAAGTTAATGTAGCTTTCATCATAAAGGGTATAAATATCATCCATGGTGGGAATAATAACGGTTAAAATATCATCGATTATGGGAATAATAACGGTTTAAAAAACATCCATGATGGGAATAATAACGGGTTAAATAACATCCATGGTGGGAATAATAACGGGTTAAGAATCATCCATGGTTGGAAATATGATGGTTTAAATAACATCCATGATGGGAATAATAATGGTTAAAATATCATCGATTATAGGAATAATAACGGTATAAAAACATCCATGATGGGAAATATAACGGTTAAAATATCATCCATGATAGGCATAATAACGGTTAAAAGAACACCCATGATGGGAATAATAACGGGTTAAATAACATCCATGGTGGGAATAATAACGGGTTAAGAAACATCCATGGTTGGAATAATGATGGTTTAAATAACATCCATAATGAGAATGATATTGGTGCTGTACCGATCCATTACAAATGCCCATAATGGTTTAAATAACATCCATGATGGGAATGATATTGGTGCTGTACCGATCCATTGCATATGACCATAAGGGTTCAAAACCAAACCGGATAGGGTTTTGTTTTCTGACAAAAGTGATATATCCATTAATGGAATAGAAGTAAACCATTATTTTTTACAGTGTAGATAAGGCCAAAGATCGGTTGAAGAGGAGATCCAATGGGTGAATGATAGCCGGGGACATGAGCTTGAGTAGTCTTGGAATCACTCCATCTGGGCCACATGCGGAACCAATCTTCAGGCTGTTGATTGCACGAAGAACGTCTGACTGATCTATTGTTTCAAGAAAAAATTCTGGGCCAGACGGAGGGTGTAATGGGAGGGTCAGAGCAGAGTCCGGAATACTGAAGCTGTCGTAGAAGAAGTCGCTAAATAGGTCGGCGATGGAAGCAGAGTCTGACAATGGACCACTAGGCGCATCGACGGAAGAGGGCGGAGGTAGCCGTGATTTCGCTCGAACGAAACTCCAAAATCTCTTCGGGAAAGAAACAAGGGACCCGTGAAGATTATTGACATTCGTGTCATACGCCATTCTCGTGTTGCGTCGTAATAGGTTACTGAACCGTCTAAACTTGTTCCAGTCGGCATCTCTGGTAGATTTCTTAGCTTTCTTGTAAAGATAGGTCTTAACGTGGCTTTGGTGTACAATTTCACCCGTAATCCAAGGACAGCGTGTCTTCCCTCGCAGGGAGATGGTCGCAATATTGTCGCGAACACAGGCCCAAAAAAATCAAGCCATAGCTCCCAAGACTCATTTATATCTTCAAAGGAGAAACATACGTCCCACGGTGCATAGCGTACAGTATCGCATAGGTCATCCACGTTAAGATTCTTGTAGTTCAAAACAGTCCGTTTGACACTTTTATTTAATAATTTGAGCAAGTCAAATAGGCCGCACACCGCCTGATGATCGCAACGTGGCAAATTGTCGCACACGGTAGTTTCTGGCATATATCGGAGATCGTTAACAAAGTAAAGGTCAAGGAAGTTATTACCCCTCGTCGGTTCAGCAACAGTTTGTTGTAATCCTAAACCCAGAATAGTCTCCACGAAAATACGCTCATCTGCCCAACTGGGTCTGGATTCGTCCAATTGACATGAAAGTTGAAATCCCCCATTATCGAGAAAATGTCATGGAACGGAAGGGTTCCGTGGAGATAGCCAAGTAATTCGCATAAGGAGTCGGTATACTCAGAAGTAGATGTAGGTGGGCGATAAACGCAGCCAATCACAGCTTTGCGACCACCAGAAGAAAATGAGGCGAAGGCAACTTCTAGAGGTACCCCATCCGCACAAGTGAGAAATTCGTCCGGAATTTCAATAAGCATAGGATTAAGATCGTCGCGTATGGCGAGAAGAACACCACTGGCGCGTGTAGGGCGATCACACCGAAATAAAACGTGATCGGATGCAAAGATCTCAGAGTCTAGAACCGAATTGTCCAGCCATGTTTCGGTGAGGGCGTAGATAGTGCTAAAAGCGAGATGTCCCGTAACTTGTTCCGAATGATTCTGAGATTTGACAAGAAATATGATACTTTCCTCGGTGTCGTTGCTGTCTCCTTGACTGACGAAAAAACATCGTCGAGTTCCGTATCGGTAACAGTGAAGAACGAATCACTAAACGCAGGTAAAGAGCAAGTAGGGCAAAGGTAAGGTTCATCCGAGAATCCTTAGCGTTGGTACTCGGCTTTCGTCATACGGAGACACTTGGCATGGAACCATCTAAGGCAGCTGGGAGATTCGCAAAATATGGCCATTTGATTCATCCTAACCGTTTTCTGACAGTGACCGCAAGGAAGCCTGGTGTTGATAGCCGGCCCCGGATTAGTCTCAACATCACCACAAACTCGTAACGCGACAAACCGGATGGCAATGAATGAAGTGGTCACAGGCCAATAATAGATAGAAATCCAGGACGGGACTTGTGTAAATTTACGACCGATAGGTACTTAGTACTCGTCTTGCTTGATGAGTACACCAACACACTGCAGCCTACCGCAAATCAAAACAACGTGGAGAACGAAGAGAAACGCGAAAAGCCGTAAAAAATAATAAATGCTCTAAAAAACTAAACCTAGTACTGGAATATGGCGCCTCTAAGCCTCAGGCCAAAATAGGGGGCCGCATTTCCACAATCCAGACCACTCGGCTAATTTTGTAGAAAAAACTGTCGAAAATTAAGTAAATTGAAAAATTTTGCGCTTAGCCTAACATAAAAATCAAAAACAGTATTTGAAAAGTATAATTTAAAAAACGGGCGCGAGCGAAAAAACATGCGACCACGCGTCACGAGATCTAAACTCATAGGAGTATATAGGGGAACTCAATTTGCGGATAGTAGGATTTTTCCCCGTCGTCTGCAACAGAAGCCAAGTTGAAAATGTCATCGTCGACGTCGAGTGATAGCTCGGAATCCAAAATTTCAGACGGGCCTGACTCTGTAATAGAATCGGATAGTTTAGACTCAGTTGAATCTTTCGAAACTCGTGAATCAAGTGAGGAAAATTCAAATTCGGATAATGATGGTCAGGAAGAATTTGGTAATCATCCTTACCAATTTGAGCCCTTGCTTCCTGAAGAGCCTGCTAAGGAAGGGGAAAACTTGCCTGTGATGGAAGTCGATCACCCCAGACTTCATAACAATGACTGGTAGTTAATTTTAATTTACATTTTTAGTAAACTGATCAATAAGACTCAATATTGCTAAGTTTATGTTGTTGTTATTCGACATGTTGAACAGTCAGACAGTTTTGATACAATTCTCTTTTCTAAGGTGCAACTGTAGTTTTTTTTCTTGATGCCAACAGTAGAAGAGAGTTTTTGCTGCAGAGATGAGCCTCCAAATGAAAGACTAATTGACGAAATTGGCCCCGTAATAGAAATGAATACATTCAATGATATATTGAGACCAAATAATTTGAATATCCTATTTGATGAATTTAGAGAGAATAACTTTGTGCCTGCTGAAGATGAGATTAATCCGTACGTTTAACCCCAAAAGTTGAGATGCAAAACTTCCATATTACTAAATCATGAATGTGGAAGTTAAAGTGATAAATATTAATTATAATGATTTTCCTTTTGTGTTATAGGACCTATAGATACTTAATTTATCGCTTGTATATACGTTGGATATACAGAGTTTTGGGTAGGAGAGTAAGTCGCTTAATCCCGAGTTGCGCGATAAATAGAATAAGGAGACAATATCCATCAGATTTATATCAAGGTTATACTGAACCTGGTCCAGTTTAAGAAAATAATGCACGAAATAGTAGTTTTGTGAAAACCTCTTTTTAATAAAACAATATAAAACCAATTATTATGCATTATTTATTTTGATGAAAATAGCGATTACTAATGGGAAAAACGACGTGCTACTTTGAGACCTTCAATTGCTTCTTTTTCTGGGTAAACATATTGCTCTGATAATGGCCTTGGTACAGGAAATTGATTCGCTGGGGTTGCATTCAAAGCTTCTTCATATTGATACTTCTCCAGTAGCTTCTCAAACATTTTCTGTTCTGATGCCCGGCTCCTTTTTCCTTGGCAGTCCGAAACGACATGTTGCCTAATCTTGTGGCACTTCTAGCAAATCAATGGATGTTTTGCGTTAGGAATCTTAGAAGGGATTAAAATTTTAGAGATGTTTGCCCTAGGGATCCATCCCATGGATCCAATTTGTTTCTTCCTCGTCAATGGGCTCTAGAGGGCTCCATTGACGAGGAGGAGGAGTAGGGAGTGGAAGATGAATTGGAGGTTCGTTGTCTGGAGAAGGTTTTTCACTGATGGTAGCCGGGTTTGTAAGGGCTTGCGCCCTGAACTTGTGAAAAACCGTAATGGGTTCCGTTAAGCTCGTTTAGCGAGGAGGTTGAGTCAGATACGGGGTTAATGACCAAGGATTTGAAGATATTCCAGTTATCGAGACTGGTTCGGTAATAGACGATCCGGCCAACAATGTTAATTCAGTTAAAGGGGTAAACAGGGAAGATAAATCCTGGTCGGAAGGAGGTGATTGGGAATTCAAAGGGACAATCCCAGTAGGGTTTATCAAATCCCCTATCTCTTCTTGAGGGACGCCTAAAGTTAAAGCATCTTCATCATCAAAAGGACAATTTTCGACGTATGCCCCTTTGAATAACAATTACAGCAGTCCTTACCCTCATGACCCTTGACGTCATAATTGAGACATTTTTCCTTTCTCCACGGCTCCTCAGGAAAATAATCTTCCAAGTCTTGACAAATTTCTCTGTGACACTTTGCTTCTGAACTACTTTTCCTTTAGCTTTTTTTGGGATATCGTATAACCACGTAGTGGCTTCTGGTTTTTCGCCATCTTTAGGAGAGAATTGTTTATATTAGATATGTCTCTCTGAGAGATAAAGTCCCAAGGGAGACGTGGCTCCCGCCCAAAATTCAAAAAGAATGCGGATCTGCCCGTGGTTTCATGGGGTGCTGAATTAATAGCAAATTGAACTAGGTCTAGGGTTTCATCCCATCGTTCATGGTGAGTCCGTACATAAAATTATATAAGCTCATCTATTACTCAATTGACTCATTCGGTGGGATTTCTTTTGGATTGTAAGGGGTACTAAACTTTGGGTTAATTCTAAATGATCTGCACGTTTGCAGTCAAAGTTTCGAAGTAAATTGAACTTCCTATAACTAAGGATTGCTCTAGGAGCTCCCCCCTAGCAACAATGGACTTAAAAGCTTGTACACAAGTTTTAGCCGTAAAAGTCTTTTTAATGGAATCATCTCCACGAATTTTGTCATATAAACAACAAGGACTATAAGGTATTTATAATGGGTCTTCCCATTGAGATTCTCTCACATCTTCCAAGGTGAAAACAGAATATAAGGCTCTAGGACCTGGGGGACTTACTTGACCTTGCTCAGTGTCACTAGAGGATGTTGTAGTATTACTATTTGTAAGATAACTTAGACTAATACTAGTTGGATCCTGAAAACTAGTAGATGAAGAAAGAGAGGAACTAAGGTTTATGCTCAGGACGTTCATGGGGGCCCTCGACAAAGCGTCAGCTACCACATTCTCCGCTCTTCTGTTTAGTCTTAAAATTAAAAGTTTGGAGGCACCTTGCCCATTTAACTAAACGAGAATTCGGTTCCCTGATATAAAATAACCATTGTGAAGCTTGATGTTCAGTGAGTGTAAATTTCCGTCATTCTCAAAACGGTCTAAATTCTTTAACTGCCCAAAAATGGCTTTACATTCCTTCCCGCTTGCTGAGTACCTAGTTTCGGCATCTTTGAGTTCTAACGTAAGCTATACGGACTTCTATATTATCTTAGATTTGGGATAAAAGGTCACCTAACCCTGTAGTTAAAATGCACGGGGAATCCCTTCTAAAGGAAGCTAAAGGCGGAGCCTTGCAAATTTCTTCCTAAATCTTTTCGAACGCCAGTTGCTATTCGATATCATAAGTAAATTTCTGATTTTTTCTTTTTAGTTTATTAATAGGAGCTACTATCTGCGAGTAGTGATTAATAAACCTATTGCGCCATCCTGCCATCAATAAATTCCTCTGAACTTCCTTGATGTTTTTAGGTGGAGGGAATTTCTTAATTGATTTAATTTTTAAAGGGTTTATATGCACTCCTTTTCGTTCGTAATACCCCATGAAAGCAAGGCTCTTGTATAATTTACATGCACGCCGTAAAACATTTTTTTATACTCCTATCCCTTTCTATGTAAGTCAATTTGCACGCTTGTCGGAATAAAATGAATTCCGTTCTGCAGGACACTTCCATTTTGATTTTAATAACGTTGATAGGGTAAAAGATTGTGCCAATGAAGGCCCCAATTAGCGCCCCACTAATAAAATGTTCAACTAAGTTAACTAGCCACGTTTCTCTTTCAGGAAAGACATCTATTATTGAGGATTTTAAACCGAGGAACATGACGTTGCTCGGCCCATTTCGCATTAAAATTGGCGTCAACCCTCGATAGTATTCTTTAAAAACCATAAAATCTAGGTTCCTGGAATGCGTGAAACGTGTTCTTGAATCGACTGTGATATTTTTGGTCTTGTAAAAGGGTTTGAACTCGTTCTAAAGGACTTAAGATGGCTTCTGTTGACCCTGCTAATAAAGCTGCCGCAGTTAATGCCACCGGAGGTGGTATATTGGGAAAATGGTGTTTTAGAAACCGCCCATATTCGTAATAAGTCCCAAACATGACAGACATTGAAACAGGTTTTTGGATTAAGGGTGGTAGACACCCTCTGTAAAGGTTTTGTATACCTTCTTTACGTATCTGGTTAAAAGCGTATTGCATGTCTATGCCGTGTAACATTTGCCTGAACATTATTTTGTAGATAGGGAAAGTTACGGCAATGTTTATGAAGCCCGAGCCCCCGCCACAAAAGAATTCAGCAATTGTATGATCTCTTGGCTTCCTCGGACGGTCAAATTCATTGGCATATTTTTGCTCCATGGATGTCTACAATTTAGCAAGTAACCCGGAAACCCACTTTAAGGGTGAGCAGTGAAGCTGAAGTTAGTTTTAAAACTCTGTGATCAAGTGGGCTATGCTCAGGGTCAGCGTGGCTAACAGTGCGCCTATTTTTAGGCATAGCCTACTCGATCACGCGATCAACGACACAAGTTACTCAAGAGCAGCTGCCAGCTTGTGTCAGTAATTCCGACTTCCATTTGTGATTAAAGACATAAAAGTGTGTCTTGTAATGAAAACCCATCTATGGTTTAAGATAATTGAGGTCAAAGGCTCCCTCTTAAAATGCCTATGGCTAAGCTCACTCAAATCAGTTTTACAGGAGTTCTTATTGTTATAAATATAAGCAAACTATTTAGTTTCAATATAAATTTATCTAAGTTACTTATAAATATCCAGAGCGAGTGAAGCGAGCACCACAAATTTGAGGCTGTAGTCAAATCTTAGACACATTTTCTGGTCACCCTGATGCTGTTACCCAGACTTTAAATTTTCCTCCATAATATATTTCCCTGACATTAAAAGGCCTGTTTAGACGACACCCTTTTTCTAGCTACTCTCACTGTGCTGACTTAGGTGGAGTTATTAAAGGGATAGTGAAATGGCCAGACAACAATATTTTAATGAATTATGATAAAACAAGATTAAAATAATGAAATTAACTTGCCAAAAACTTTCCGTTAATTTTATACATAGTTAACAGACTAGGAGGATTCATACCATTCACACAGGGGGGCCAGACTTCATGTGTTACGCAATGAGGCCCGACTCACTGGTGGAGTCAAAAGAGAGTAAATGATTGAATAATAATTAAGATTGAGAATATTTAAAATGGTCTACTATTCTAAATTACTTGGAAATAAAATAATTCAAAATATGAAATTGAAACTGTTACAATATTAAAGCTATAGATTGGTAGATTATATTTGTGTCATATAGTTATCCTCCATTCATACTACTAAGAGAAAACGTATATGATTAATTTAACCTGACCTAATTTGATTAATTAATTACCGTAATGACTTGTCGTCAAACTGCAAACCTTCGCGAATGTGGGAAAAATTTTAAACGTCATTAAATTTATATAAATTCAACTTTAGAAAGTTTAGTGTGTATGACTAAAAGTTTATTTTGGTACAACTTTTTACTGTGAAATTGTTGAAAATTGTGATATCTGTAGTCATAATACTTAAGCCAAAAAGAAAAAGATTTTTAAAGTGAAACTGGCAGTGTTCTAAGCTAAAATATATATATTGAATGTTAATAACGATAATATATAAATCCAATTTGTGAGATATGTATTTTAGTTGAATTTTTACTATTTTTCTACAGGGCCGGTAGGCCCTTGTAGATATGACTTGATACGGTTTTGTAACGTTAAAGTAATATTCACCCGCTTTTGCTAATTTCCTATGGAGATTAACATGGGTTTTTGGTGATTTTTCCCCACCGATAACTTAAAAACTACAGCGAAGGTACTTTTCGGAATTATCTTAAATTAACAATTAAGTATTCAGGGTGTGCTATCGTCCAACTTGATCAAAACAATTAAGTCTAAGTATGTTAATTTTACTTAATTACAGAAGTACGGATTGACCATCGTAATTGGACATAATAATTAGCTAGATCTCTCGGAAAACTCAGTGTTACTACGTATCTGTAGTGTGGTGGTTATCCCGTCCGCTTCACACGCGGAAGGTCCCCGGTTCGAGCCCTGGTAGATACATGTATTGACCATCGTGATTGGACATAATAATTAGCTAGATCTCTCGGAAAACTCAGTGTTACTACGTATCTGTAGTGTGGTGGTTATCACGTCCGCTTCACATGCGGAAGGTCCCCGGTTCGAGCCGTGGTAGATACATGTATTTACCATCGGGATAGGACATGAGAATTAGCTAGATCTCTTGGAAAACTCAGTGCTACCACGTATCTATGGTGTAGTGGTTATCACGCCCGCTTCACACCTGGGAAGTACCAGGTTCGAGCCCAGGTAGATACATGTTTTAACCATCGTGACTGGACATAATAATTAGCTAGATCTCTTGGAAACTTAGACTTACCACGTGCCTGTGGTTATAATAAATATTTAACAATTATTTCACTTCACTTGGTTTAATAATGTGACATAGGTAGCTTAATTTTTCCCTATTTTTAAAACCATTAAACTAAGTAATATTAGAAGTTCAACAGATTGTCTAAAAAAGATGTTAAAAGCCACTGTAAATGGTGCTTAAATGCCTAATATTTCCTTAATACTTGCAAATAATCTTAGTAAATGGCGTGAATTGATCATAGAAATGAGGTTAAAGTACACCCTAAATGATGTCTTTTTTGGCACTGGAAAAAACAGCATATATGGTGTTTGAATGCACCATTATATTTTAGAGTGCAAATCTATGACGGTAAAGCAAACATAATTATTCAAAATTTAAATACATTAAGACTGAAGTGACAGATATTATATAAAAACGTCTTGGTTTGGACCAAGGCCGAAAAAACAAACGATATGTGTGAGGTTTATCAATTGACTGAAGTTTCAGATATTGAAATTTTTTTCTAGTTATTTTTATCCACTCAATCCTTAATCAATATTTAATTCAATCAACTGATTTTACTGTTAATCGATCTAGTCCCTCTAAATTAATTGAAAAAATTACATATCTACGCTTTTTCAAGAACAATTACATTTTCCGAAAACATTTTATCATGAAATTAATTATTTTGAAGGGATTTCGTGTCGATACTCACTAACTTGTGAGCATCTTGACCGACATAGTTTTAATTGTTGCTGGCTTGACAAATTTTCAAGTTTGCACCAAAAGAAGTTTATATCTGTTTTAAGTTGTTGATAAGACTGTCGTTTACAGTGAATGTCGTCTACTTAAGACAAAGCAACAAAGTTTATCCTGTGTGGTAAAGGGTAAAGATCACATAAACAGAAATACTTCTCAGTACTTGTTATATATTCATTTCCCCCGGAAATAATATGGTTAAACACATCATTCATTACTAGTTATGCCAAGAAGGTCACATTTAACTCCGACAGCCCCTCCCTTCCTCTAATTTCCCAATATATGGCATTTTATAATAACCAGTGGTTTCAGTGTATGGGTCATCTGAGCCGTCGCAACACACTCAGCCAATATTACCATAGACTGAGTTATGACCAAGAAATTCTTAAGTACGGAAATGGAAGTTCCAGTGCAACTTTACCATCATAGAGGCAACAATAGAAATATAGCATTTCGATATACGAAATTAAATGTATAAATTCGCATAACACCCTTGTTTGGCATCCACGATTAAATATTTACATTTTCCATTCGAGTTATGCCAAAGTTCGCTTGCTCTTTTTAGACATCCAGTAGAACATTTCAAATATTCAATACACGTACTCCATTCAAAATAATTAATTTCATGATAAAATGTTTTCGGAAAATGTAATTGTTCTTGTAAAAGCGTAGATATGTAATTTTTTCAATTAATTTAGAGGGACTAGATCGATTAACAGTAAAATCAGTTGATTGAATTAAATATTGATTAAGGATTGAGTGGATAAAAATAACTAGAAAAAAATTTCAATATCTGAAACTTCAGTCAATTGATAAACCTCACACATATCGTTTGTTTTTTCGGCCTTGGTCCAAAACAAGACGTTTTTATATAATATTACTGTTGATGTACATCTTTCTTCTGGGCGCGACGGAGAATACCCCAATGGTGGTCCCATCTGTGTGTTGGTTTCATTGTATGTAAATTCCGAAATTGTCTATTCAGAAGACGTTTTGGTTCCGTTTGATTGTTAAAGAGTGTTGTAGTATAGTCTTATTCTTGTTTAAATATCGCGCCTAGCGCCACAGCCTACTTTATATTCTAATATCATTTTATTGGCACCGCTATAAAAAATAACGATAAGATAAGATAAGGTCACGTGATGTTAACCATAGCAATAAATACTGGAAGCAGGAGTAAGAGAGGGGAGTTCTTGTATGATTAACAGCGCGGAGTAGTACCTAAAGTTGTGAACCTATTTTTAATAAATTATACCAGTTTGTTTTAACCCACGTCTCGGTTATTTCATTCAACCCAACGGGCTCGAATTATAAGTCGGGTAGCGCTAATACTTCGGAAGTTGAAAAACCCAACAACGTTACTACGAAACTCACAACGATCACGTGTTTCTGCCGCCAACGCAACAATTGGAATAACATGGACGGGCGCGCTTATTTTCAACGTACACTATCCGAAGTCATCGAATTCAACGAAAGACCAACGTATCATCTACACTGTAAAAAAATGTGATTTTGACATTTAAGAGGTATTTTCTTAAAAAAAACACCGTAAGGTGCTTATTCCAACCCTAAGGGGTGTAAAACAAGCCTATCGTTGTTATCGAGGTGCCTTTTTGCCACATTTGCATATTTTTGGGTTTTTGAGGGTATTTATTTGTACCGCCAATGGAATTATTTTCGTTAAACGTAACCGGCGCATGCGCCAACGTGAAATAAAACCACGGCTTCGCGCAGGTCACGAGATAAGCGAGATAAAAATTCTAGGAGAGCGATAGCTCTCTTAGATAAGACTTCATACTGACTTTAATGTATAAGGAGGGTTTTTTTGTTTGGATGTAACATTTTTTGTATTGTTTCAACTGTTTTGAAAATATTCCACAGAACTACAATTCGGGCCCTCAATCTGTGTTTAAAATTTCAAAAAGATCCACCCATTAGTTAATTTTATAAAAAATAAAGTTGCTAAGGGTGGTTTTCATTTCAATAAAATTAGTCAGTGTTTTTGGTGAAAACGTTCAAATTTTCCCATAGAAATAACATGGGAGTTTTTCTCCGTTTTACCCATTTTGTCGCAACCGTTTTGAAATGAAATATTCGTTTGTTACGTTTGGGAACGGTTTTATATCAAAATATAAACCTTTTTCTAGGACCATTTTTAAGGTTTTTGAGAAAACTTAAGTTAAAGTGCTAAATTTCATGTTTTTTAATCACCCTTTGACTTACGTTGTTGCACCCTATATGTCATACTGTTGGACTTACGGCGTTTTACCGTGGATAAAGCCGAGGAGAAAGCCACTATTGCACATACGCTGTTTTACCGCGGACTTTTATCTGATTTTACTCTCCTTCGTTGCAAAAACTAAACGATTTTAGGTATTTAAGCTAGACTAACGATTACAGGTATTTAAGCTAGATTAACGATTACAGGTAATTAAGCTAGAGTAACGATTACAGGTAATTAAGCTAGATTAACGATTACAGGTAATTAAGCTAGATTAACGATTACAGGTAATTAAGCTAGATTAACGATTACAGGTAATTAAGCTAGATTAACGATTACAGGTAATTAAGCTAGAGTAACGATTACAGATAATTAAGCTAGAGTAACGATTACAGGTAATTAAGCTAGAGTAACGATTACAGGTAATTAAGCTAGAGTAACGATACAGGTAATTAAGCTAGAGTAACGATACAGGTAATTAAGCTAGAGTAACGATTACAGGTAATTAAGCTAGATTAACGATTACAGGTAATTAAGCTAGATTAACAAATACAGATAATTAAGCTAGATTACCGGTGGTGGGTTATTAAGCTAGATTACCGGTGGTGGGTTATTAAGCTAGATTACCGGTGGCGGGTAGTTAAGGTGGATTACCGATGGCGGATAATTAAGGTGGATTACCGATATCGGGTAATTAAGCTAGATTACCGATGGCTGGTAATTAAGCTAGATTACCGATGGCGGGTAATAAAGCTGGATTACCGATGGCGGGTAATTAAGCTGGATTACCGATGGCGGGTAATTAAGCTGGATTACCGATGGCAGGTAATTAAGCTAGATTACCGATGGCGGATAATTAAGATGGATTACCGATGGCGGGTAATTAAGCTAGATTACCGATGGTGGGTAATTAAGCCAGATTACCGATGGCGGGTAATTAAGCTAGATTACCGGTGGCGGGTAATTAAGCTAGATTACCGATGGCGGGTTGTTAAGCTAGATTAACGGTGGCGGGTAAATAAGCTAGATTAACGGTGGCGGGTAATTAAGCTAGATTACCGGTGGCGGGTAATTAAGCTAGATTACCGGTGGCGGGTAATTAAGCTAGATTACCGATGGCGTGTAATTAAGCTAGATTACCGATGTCGTTTAATTAAGCTGGATTACCGATTGCGGGTAATTAAGCTAGATTACCGATGGCGGATAATTAAGCTGGATTACCGATGGCGGGTAATTAAGCTAGATTACCGATGGCGGGTTGTTAAGCTAGATTACCGATGGCGGGTTGTTAAGCTAGATTACCGATGGCGGGTAATTAAGCTAGATTACTGATGGCGGGTAATTAAGCTAGATTACCGATGGCGGGTTGTTAAGCTAGATTACCGATGGCGGGTTGTTAAGCTAGATTACCGATGGCGGGTTGTTAAGCTAGATTACCGGTGGCGGGTAATTAAGCTAGATCACCGATGGCGGGTAATTAAGCTAGATCACCGATGGCGGGTTGTTAAGCTAGATTACCGGTGGCGGGTAATTAAGCTAGATTACCGGTGGCGGGTAATTAAGCTAGATTACCGGTGGCGGGTAATTAAGCTAGATTACCGGTGGCGGGTAATTAAGATAGATTACCGATGGCGGTTAATTTAGATAGATTAGCGATGGCGGGTAATTAAGCTAGATTACCGATGGCGGGTAATTAAGCTGGATTACCGATGGCGGGTAATTACGCTAGATTACGGATGGCGGATATTTAAGCTAGATTACCGATGGCGGGTAATTAAGCTAGATTACCGATGGCGGGTTGTTAAGCTAGATTACCGATGGCGGGTAATTAAGCTAGATTACCGATGGCGGGTAATTAAGCTAGATAACCGATGGCGGGTAATTAAGCTAGACTGCCGATAAGCATAAGACTTGTGTTGGTGGACAATTCTTTGACATCTGTTGGTGCTCAGATCTATGGAATGCTCAGGTCTACATAATCTTTTTGTGGTATAACTACCGCTTGCTCTGTGATTTGCATGTGAAAGTGACGGGAAAGCAATTTTAGTTTGACTGGACGTTGATTGTCAAGTCAAGCAGTGAGGTTTGAAGTTATGTAATAGATGCTTGGTCAGTTCAAAAGCTTTAACTAATGAAAGTGCTACGCCCTAAAACGTTTTCTCTCCTACGGTTTCTAAACTATTTTAATTAATATTAAGACTGAAGTAACAGATATTAATAAAAACTGTCTTTGTAGACAAAGTAGGGAAAAAGTAAGAGATAAGTGTAGAATATTAAATGCCTGAAGTAACAGATATTAAATTTTCACTTTTGAACACATGATTATAAAACATCAATTATTTGAAAAAATTCTTATCTTAGTTTTTTTTCACCAAAATTTCATTTGCGGAATTTTTTTTAACATTATTTACTCTAGTATTTTGCTCCCAATATTAGCTCTAGAAAAAGGCTTCTTCAAGAATTTTTTAAAGGATACTAGCTTGATACTACGATTTACCAGGGAGGAGAGACTGGCATGGTCTTTAAGAAGGTTCATATACTTGCATATCTGCAAAAAATTGAGATTTACGAGTTTAATTTTTATATTTTTAAATGAGAAATATTGCGAAGCAGAAAGTAACATAGGCAGTTTTATTGTGATGTTGATATTAGTGTCGAAAAGATCTGTAGATTGATCGTGATCTTTAGAGAGCTATACATTACTTCAATTTTTGAAACTTCGAAAACTTTGAAATTAACGAACACTTCTTGTTTTGATACGGTTTTTACTTTATCAGCTATTAACGTTTTTCTGTCCATTTTATTCTCCTTATAGGGCTCAACCTAATTGGAATATTTGAGAGAAAAATGGAAAACGCGTATTATTTCTAAAATGATATATAAGTGTCATATTAAAATATTTTTACTAGGTAATTTTAGTAATTTTGGTGAAAAAAACTAAGATAAGAATTTTTTCAAATAAGTGATGTTTTATAATCATGTGTTCAAAAGTGAAAATTTAATATCTGTTACTCCAGGCATTTAATATTCTACACTTATCTCTTACTTTTTCCCGACTTTGTCTACAAAGACAGTTTTTACCTCTCCGTGTGACGTAGTCCAGGAGAGGTTCTGTAACGGCTGTGTGTGTGTGTCTGTGTGTCTGTCCGTTGTTACACCCACGTGACCGCGTTCGCAGTTTCCAAATCGGAGCAAACGTGTTCGCCATTTCCGAACTGCATTCACAGTCACGGAAACGGCTCCTCTACTTAAGTTCTCACACCACCATCTTCTGGTCCTCGTCCATTCCACTTGGACACCAGTCTGTACATACTGGCTATTAATCACCACCATCTTCTGGTCTTTGTCCAACCCACTTGGACACCAGTCTGTACATACTGGCTACTAATCACCACCATCTTCTGGTCTTTGTCCAACCCACTTGGACACCAGTCTGTACATACTGGCTCCTAAACACCACCATCCACTGGTCTTCCGTCTACTCCACATAGACACCAATCTGTATCATTGGCTTCTAACACCACCATCCACTGGTCTTCCGTCCATTCCACATAGACACCAATCTGTATCATTGGCTTCTACTCCATTATCATCGTTTGGTTTAAGGATATACGCGGCGATCAGCTAGGGTTACGAGAAACGTCTAGCCTCCCTAAGGTGGGATCGCCACCAAAGGTTTTCGCAATTGCGCTTTTTCCTTACTATTATAATGGAAACGAATCGTATATATACCCCAAAATTTGAAGAAAGCGGGCAAGAGGGGTACCCTTCACTTTAAACGTCAATATTAGCAAAGTTTGAGATGATAATAGGTATAACATTATTTTAAACGATTTAACTATTATTAATGTTAATTATTGAAGATTAAAATAATTAAAAATAATTATATTTATTTAAATATTAAAGATAAACCTCTCGTGCAAAGAGAGAGATTATCATCGCCTCCTATATCTATCAAGGTCCGTACATTGCGATATATTTTTCAAAACAACAACCAAAATGGGAAGCTCCTCTCAGAAACATAATAATATCTTTTCTCTGTATATGAAATGAAAATATGGATAATATTGCGCTCCTTCTTTAATGGTATCAATCCTTGCCTGTCTATTAATGTTTTACGTAGGAGTAACTTCTTAGCGAAGTCTAGAGAGGATAAACATAAGCGAGATTGTTTCGGAAAAAAAAATACTGCTTCCACTAATGGGTTTATACTCCTTGTTACTGTTGTATAGAGTAATCATGATAAAAGCTTAAAAAATTACGAGGACAGACCTTTTTTATCCTCTTGTTTTTATTCTTAATAAGAATATAAAACATTTATTTTGTATCAAAAAATATTTTTGGTGCTAAGATTGCTTTAAAAAAATCCAAACGGTTAGGCATTGGTAAAAAAGACAAATGATATTTTTCAAGTCTAATGACATAACGCCCACCTAGTTGAAAATAGCCCTTTTTTATCCGCGGGAGCCATTCTTAATGAGAATTTCGATGATAGTAGGTTGTCAATTAAACTACCGGTATATTATTGTTGTTGGAAATTGGATATTAAGTCAAATTAAGTGGTTGTAAAGAGCCAACAGGTTTTTGCCGCTTCTTTTTGTGAGTATTTGATTTTTGTATGTAAAATGGAGGAAGATAATGTTGAGAGTAAAGATGAAATGCGGAAGCGCAAAGCGCGGGAAAGGATGAGGGCAAAAAGATCAGACCCTGAGTTTAAGAAGAGAGAAAATGAAAGGAGAAGAGTTTTAGCAGCTCAGAAAAAAGCTAAGGTTGAATGTACAGGTTCTAAAACGTCTAGTACTTGTACTAGTTTGTCCATTACTTCTATTGCGCCGTCAGTTGGCCACGATGGTAGTAAGGTTGAAGGTACGGTTTCTAGTATTTCTAGTCCTAATTTGTTTGTTGGTTCTATTGCGCCGCCAGTTGGCCACAGTAGAATGAAGGATAATGTATTAGACGGAAGTACAAGTGAAGTTGCTGAAAACGTAGCGTTAATTACTGCCGACGAAGCGATGAATTTAGTTAGTAATATTTCAGATAGTAGGTAGCGAACGGTGAACAAGTACCTTCTACGTCTCATGGTAATGTTTATCCGTTAGAGAGAATGAGAATTTTGAAACAGAATGAAGAGTATAGAATGAAGGAGGCGGGAGAATGAGGCTTATCGTGAAAGGGAAAATCAGGTTGGCATACTTACCAAGAGAGTTAAAAGGTTTGATGAGTGGTATAGAGCAAGCGAACGAGTAAAGGACCAGTTGAGTAAGGCTAGTAAACGCCAAGATGCAGAGTACGTTGAAGCTGAACGTGTTAGAAATCAGTTGGGTATGGCTAGAAAACGCCAAGATGCAGAGTACTTTGAAGCTGAACGTGTTAGAAATCAGTTGAGTAAGGCTAGTAAACGCCAAGATGCAGAGTACGTTGAAGCTGAACGTGTTAGAAATCAGTTGGGTATGGCTAGTAAACGCCAAGATGCAGAGTACGTTGAAGCTGAACGTGTTAGAAATCAGTTATGTAAGACTAGTAAACGCCAAGATGCAGAGTACGTTGAAGCTGAACGTGTTAGAAATCAGTTGGGTATGGCTAGTAAACGCCAAGATGCAGAGTACGTTGAAGCTGAACGTGTTAGAAATCAGTTGGGTATGGCTAGTAAACGCCAAGATGCAGAGTACGTTGAAGCTGAACGTGTTAGAAATCAGTTGGGTATGGCTAGTAAACGCCAAGATGCAGAGTACGTTGAAGCTGAACGTGTTAGAAATCAGTTGGGTATGGCTAGTAAACGCCAAGATGCAGAGTACGTTGAAGCTGAACGTGTTAGAAATCAGTTGAGTATGGCTGCCAGTCGTGCAAATGTGGAGTTTAGGAACCCTGAACGTTCTAGGAATAGATTGTCTGTGGCAGAAAGAAGAACAGATCCTGTGTTTCTAGAGCAGACGTATTTTGAAAGCATAAAAGAAGGTCCAACGTGGCCATGTGAAGGGTGTTCAAATCTTTTTTTTAAAGCATCGGGTAGCTTAGTTCAGTCTAGAGTGTTTTTGGCAGTTCCTGGGATTCACGGTCGTGAATTGGGTGACAAAGTATTTTTATGTAGTGCTTGTAATAAAGCTGTCAAGAAGAACGAAATCCCCAAGTTTTCCAGAGAAAATGGATTTGAATTTCCTGAAGTTCCGTCAGAACTAGTTAATTTGTCTAATTTGGAGGAAAGGATGATTTCACCACGAATACCTTTTATGCAAATAAGAAGGTTGGGTTGTGATCAACAAAGGGGGATTAAGGGAAACGTGGTCAACGTTCCTATAAATGTCGAGTCTACAGTGTCAGTGTTACCACGGTTACCTCGTGAAACAGATACTGTTCAAATTGAGTTTATGAGGAGAATGCAATATAACACACCATATTTGTATGAAACTGTTAGGCCTAAAAAAATGCACGAAGCTCTTAAGGTTTTGGTGAAAACACCGTTGTAGATTAAGCATGGAATATCTGTAAGAGTCGATGTATTGGATCCAATTCCAGAAGAACTTGAATCTATTGTTGACGAAAATGACCGTCAGTTAAATCAAGATGATATATTAAGGGAAAACCCAGTAGCGTCAGTGAATTTAGCGAACGAAAATGATAGCGATGATATGTGGAATGAAGTCAATGAAGCTAACGAAGTTAATTTATTACCAGTTGGGAATCAAGACACGTTGTTAGTGTCATTGTCCGATTTCCTTCCGACTAACACCATGCATGTTAAGTTTGCTCCTGGTGAAGGTCAAACGCCAATGTCTTTGCTCTATGACGAGGACGCTGAGGAATTGTCATTCCCCAGTATTTATGTCGGTCAGAAGAGAAACCTTAAGGTTAAAGGTAGGTTTGGGGATATTGCCAAGTGGGAGCTTCGTAATGTTGATCGACGTTGTGCCAAGAATGTCTCAAAATTGTTTTACGCTTTTGTTAAGTTGGAAACAATGAAAGTTAGTGAATCTATACAAGTATGTATGAGAAAAACCAAGAGAAAAGATGGCTCAAACTACACTGCTGGGTTTTTATCGTCTGCTGGTGCACTCGATTCAATTGTTAAGCAGGATGATGGTTTTAGAGTATTAGAAAATTTGCAGTCCTCGCCTTCATATTGGCAGCATAGGCAGAAAGAGTTAATGGCTATGATTAGGCAGCTTGGTACGGCTACCTTTTTTATAACGTTTCCAGCTGCGGAAGGCAAATGGCCTGAGCTTTTGAACATACTGAGAGTGACCTCAGGTCAAGAACGCTTAGCGGATAATGAAATTAGGAATTTAAGTTTTTCGGAAAAGGCTAAGTTGATTCAGAATGATCCTGTTACTTGTGCTACATATTTTGACCACCGTTTTCGGGCTCTGCTTAAAGCTTTGCAAAAACTAGGTCCCCTTGGTGTTATTGAAGATTATTACTTTAGAGTTGAAATACAGCAAAGGGGGTCTCCCCATCAACATGGGTTGATATGGATTAAAGATGCGCCTAAGCTCAAAGATGATTTGTCGAATGTTAAAGAGGTAGAGGACTTTATTGATAAAGTTATTTCTTGCGCTGGTAAATTGAACGATGATAATGGGGATTTGTTAACGTCTTTGCAAATGCACAAGCATACGACAACGTGTAAGAAAAAGGTAAATAACAGTTCAGTTTGTCGTTTTGGAATTCCATTTCCTCCCATGCCTAGAACTATTGTTTATGATCCGAGTTTAAGAGAACCCGGTACTCTTGACGAAGAACTGAAATGTAAGAGGAATTCCAAAAAATTGAATGAACTTTTGCAATCGAAAGAAAAGGAATTTTGGGTACATAGTTTCGAGGAGTTGTTGGCAAAGTTGCGAATGAGTGAAGAGGAATATATTAAGGCAGTTACGTATGACATAAAAAAGAAAGTTGTTTTATTGAAAAGACACCCTAAAGATACTAGGGTTAATCCGTACAACCCGTGCACTTTGCGCCTTTGGCAAGCGAATATGGACATTCAGTTTGTACTTGATCCTTACGCTCTGGTTATGTATATTGTGTCTTATATAGGAAAATCTCAGCGTGGCATGTCAATGCTTTTGCGTGAAGCTGCTAAACGAGCACAGTCAGATAAATGTACGGTAAAGCAAAAGTTGAAAGTGATAGCAAATCAGTTTTTGAATGCGCACGAGGTAAGCGCGCATGAAGCGGCATATAGTGTTTTACAAATTCCAGTCTCTAGATGTAATCGAGCCTGTATTTACGTTAATACAAATTTGCCCGAAAATCGAGTCCATATTCTCAAAAGCAAAAGTGAGCTTGAACAGTTGTCAGAAGATAGTATGGACGTTTTCGCTTCTGGAATGTTGGACCATTATGTTCAAGGCCAGATGATTTAGAGGCAGTAACGTTAGCTCAATTTGCGACGTGGTACGAGTTGTCCAAAAGTCGTAGAGTTGCGAAAACCCAAAGTCATATTGATGACAGTGAAAACCTTGAAGTTGAATGTGGTAAATGGTTGAAACTGAAAAATGATTCAGGTTTTATTAGAAAACGTGGTCATTCTAAAATTATGCGGTATCTTAGATTCAATTTAGTGAAAGAACCCGAACAGTATTATCTTGAGCAAATAATGTTGTTCTCGCCTTGGCGCGATGAGAGTAGGGACATTTTGACAAAGGATCTGAAATCGGAGTATGAACTTAAACTTGATATTATAAAGGAATGTAGAAAAGAATTTAATAACGAAATTGACGAAGCGGCCATTGAACAGGCTGTCCGAGATTTCGAAAGTGAAGCTATTGAAGCTGATCTTACTAATATTCAGCCTGAATTGGAACATCGAAATGAAATAGATAAATCTTTAATTGTTGAAGATTCTGAATTTCTAAGTAATACGGTTCAGGAGTCTATAGGAAATATTACCCGTGATATTCTTGATGGTAATGCGGAAAGAACTATTGCTCCGTCAGTGACGTTAGTCAATGATTCTGAGTACAATGTACTTGTTAGAATGCTGAATGTGAAACAAAAAGAAATATTTTATGAAGTTCTGCATCATTTAAAATGCAAGGAAACGCCTTTACGGCTATTTGTTACCGGTGGCGCTGGTGTTGGAAAAAGCGTTTTGATAAGTGCCATATTTGAAGCTGTTACTAGATTTTACAATAAGCAGCCAGGGTCTAAAAGTTTTGCGATGCGCACCTACGGGCAAGGCTGCCTTTAATATAGGTGGCGCTACTTTGCATAGTACCTTTTGTCTACCGGTTAGTCAATTTGCCGGGAATATTTCCAGGCTAGAAAGTGAAACTCTTCACAATTGTAGATTGGTGTATGGTCAAGTGAAATTGGTAATTATTGACGAAATATCAATGGTTGGAGCCAAGGTTTTTAATCGAGTTAACGCGAGATTGCAAGAGATAATGGGTTGTCCAGATTATTTCGGTGGTGTATCTGTACTGTTAGTTGGAGATTTTAACCAACTTAGACCAGTGCGCGATCATTTCGCTTTTCAAGGTCAAAGTGATACTGACAATCCATATGCGTCTTTAATTGGTAATCCAATATGGGAGGAATTCCAATTTAGTGAGCTTGAAGAAATTATGAGGCAAAAAGATGATAAGAAGTTTGCGGAAGCTTTGAATAGAATGGCGGTGGGAACTATGAATCAGGATGATATTGACTTATTCGTAAGTTTGAAAGTAAACAGAGAGCGTGTACCCCCAAAAGAAGCGATACATCTTTTCCCTTCTAACGTTGAAGTCAACCAATTTAACCAAGAGACTCTATTAAAAATGAGTACGGAAAAGTGTATTTTTATTTCAGTAGATGTTGTAAATGGTGATCTTAGTAGCGAAGTTAAAAGTAACAATCTTTCCCAAATTCAAACGTTAGCAACGTCTGATACGTATGGTCTCCCTAAAGAACTAACACTCGCTTGTGGTGCGAGATATATGATGACTAACAATGTCGATACGTCTGGTGGACTTACGAATGGTGCGACAGGTTGGTTAAGGAAGATAGAGTACGGTAAAAATAGGCTTGGGGAACAAATTCCGTTCAGGGTTGGGATTGAGTTTGCTGATGCTAATGTTGGGAAGTGTTTGAGACAAAAGTGTCTTGGATTGTACGAGCAGAGACTTGGACTCCTGTCGAAAAAGTTATTAAGGCATTTAGTAGAAACTGGAGGCAAATTAATGTTTCAGTCTCTAGGAGACAGTTTCCTTTGGTAATTTCTGAGGCTATTACGAGACACAAGAGTCAAGGCGATACATACTCGTCTGTAGTTATGCATTGTAATCCCAGAAAAAAATTAGAGAGAACTCATTTATATGTTGCTTACAGTAGGGCGAGAAACGTCTCCGGTTTGTATATTGAGGGTAAATTTCAAGTTCCAAATGCGCCTAAAAACAATCAAGTAGAATTGGAACTTCGAAGATTATTACCGTTTTTGAACGAACGGGTTTACATTTATGTTCCTAATGTGCAGTCCTTAAACGCGCATTTGGATGATATGTTAGCAGACACCGTGATAAGAAATTCCGAATTATTATGCTTTGTTGTAACGTGGAAGAAAGAAAACGATGAGTTTAGTGTGCCATCCTTTAAGGAAGTGGGTGGTATTCATCTGCCAAGAGCGGCACGTAAAATTGCATTTGATTCTTCCATTTATTTAAAAGATATACCCAAAAATGTAGTTAACGATTTGGATAATAGGGTTTTGCGAAATGATAGACCTTTCAGAAATTCGCATGTGGAACGTTGCTGGTTGGATGTTTCCAGGAGCTTTGTATAATGAACTTATAACCCAGATGGGTTAGAAGCTTTACCTTTTTAAGTTGTTGAAAACCCTAGCTGTAGAAGCTTTGTATTATAACCCTAAAGGGTTGGTGAAAGTCCTAGCTCTTGGAGCTTTGTATGATCAGCCGTAATTAATGGTTGGTGGAAATCCTAGCTCTAGGAGCTTTGTAAAAATTAACTCACCCGAAAGGGTCGCTCAAATTAGAAACCTATTGCCCGAAAGGGTCGCTCAAATTGGAAACCTATTGCCCGAAAGGGTCGCTCAAATTAGAAACCTATTGCCCGAAAGGGTCGCTCAAATTAGAAACCTATTGCCCGAAAGGGTCGCTCAAATTAGAAACCTATTGCCCGAAAGGGTCGCTCAAATTGGAAACCTATTGCCCGAAAGGGTCGCTCAAATTGGAAACCTATTGCCCGAAAGGGTCGCTCAAATTGTAAACCTATTGCCCGAAAGGGTCGCTCAAATTGGAAACCTATTGCCCGCAAGTGTCCCTGAAATTGGAAACCTATTGCCCGCAAGTGTCCCTGAAATTGGAAACCTATTGCCCGCAAGTGTCGCTCAAATTGGAAACCTATTGCCCGCAAGTGTCGCTCAAATTGGAAACCTATTGCCCGCAAGTGTCCCTCAAATTGGAAACCTATTGCCTGCAAGGGTCTCAAATTGGAAACCTATTGCACGCAAGGGTCGCTCAAATTGGAAACCTATTGCACGCAAGGGTCGCTCAAATTGGAAACCTACTGCCCGAAATGGTCGTTCAAATTGGAAACCTACTGAAAGAAATGGTCGCTCAAATTGGAAACTGTGGAAGTGGTAACTGTGATATCTAGATATGAAGGGTTGCTGAAACTGGTATGTTCAGTTGGTAGGGTTACTATTCTCTCATCAGATATAATTGGTAAGTTAAATAGAATCACTTTTGATTAAAAATAGAGGTAGCCTATCGTTAAATATAAAAAAATCACTTCTGTGTTACGTATAGTGAACAAGTTTTTTTACGTGAAGATGCGTTTGTACAAAGCGCGATACTAGTCGTATCCATATTAGTTATTACTAATGTTTAAATAAAAACAGATGAATAAAGTTTAGTTCACAATTTAACAAGAAGTGTTTTTATCTTTAACATTATCACCTTTGATGGGGTTTAAAACGTTTTTTTTACCATCGTAGAAAAAGGCGCTAACCATTATTGCATTGTGTGGGTGCAATCAAGAGTACAAAGGGAATTGCAACGCATGCAACAGTTAGGCATCATAGTGCCCGTCACGGAGCTCACCGATTGGGTCCACCCAATGGTAATAGTGGAAAAACCAAAAGGAAGGTCACACCCGGAACCCTACTATCCAATGCCTACCGCTCAACAAATCTACGCTGATCAACACCGTCCTGGACGCGCAAAGTGCGTTCTGGCACATAGAGCTGGATGAACCAAGCTCTTACTTGTGTACAATCGCAACACCTTACGGACGATACAGATTCCTCCGGCTACCTTATGGTCTCTCCTCAGCGTCAGAATTATTTCCAGCAACTAGCGGTAGACAAGATAGAATACTTGGGCAACATCCTGTCCTCCAAAGGCCTCTTAATTTCACCAACAAAAGTTCAAGCGATTCAATGAATACCATCACCAACAGACAAAAAATCATTACCAAGATTCCTCGGCATGGTGAATTATTTGGGAAAATTCCTGCCCCAACACTCAACAATTACAGCTCCACTACGCGAGCTCCTGAAGAAAGAGGTCTCATTCATGTGGGACGCAAAGAGGGAAGCTGTCTTCCTAAAACCTAAACGCCTCATCTCTTCGTCCCCAGTACTGGCCTATTACAATTCGCAAGCCACCAGGACAATATCAGTAGAAAGCAGCCTAATAGGCGTCGGTGCAGTACTACTACAAAATGGTAAACCTGTTGAGTATGCTTCAACCTCTTTCACCCGCACTCAAGGAAACTACGCGTCTATAGAACGTGAACTTCTAGGCATAGTCTACGCGTGCGAAAGATTCCACTATTATGTCATTGGAGTCCCCTTTATCGTACAGGCCGATCATAAACCTTTAATTGTCATCATTAAGACTCTCACCACTCATCCAGCGCTTAGTTCTTCGCCTGCTCAGATACCAAATAACGATGGTCTACATACCTGGCACTCATTTACAAGTGCCCGTCACATTGTCACGTGTTCCTCAATCCACGACAGAAATTGACTCATCCTACTTAAAAACCGATGAGCCGGGAGTGTACAAACTCAATTCAACAACGCTAACGCATCTGAGCCACCTGCACAAACGATACTGTTCTACATAAAAGAAGGATGGCGATCTGCATGCGAAAAATTACACATCGAGTTAAAGCCGTTCTGGGCGATAAAAGAAGAACTTCATGCATCAGAAGGCCTAATTTACCGAGGGGATGCGCTTTACGTTTCGAAGTGCTCCGCCGTGATGTCATGACCCAAATTCACTCGGTTCATCAAGGAATAACCGCGTGCCTATCTAAAGCCAAGCTGTATCTCTGCTGGCCACAAATGAAAAGAGACATCACAAAGTATGTCCAGAACTGTACAACTTAAAGAAAAAAGGGACCGTTCCAACACGCTATGCGCTTACGCCTCACGATGTACCTCAGCTACCCTCGCACACTGTTGGTGCGGATCACTTCCACGTCAATAATACAAATCTGATCATTCTAGTTGATTATTACTCCAAATGCGTAGAAGCTAAAGAGTTACGGAGCACTAATGATAAAGCGATAATAAAGTTCCTAAATCCACAATTCTGTCGATATGGTGCTCCGCAGAAATTGGTGTCTGAAAATGGTCCTCCCTTTAACTCGAGCTTTTTCAAGGGTTTACTTCAACAATGGGCAGTAGAACACGTAACATCCAGCGCATATCATTCTTAAAAAGCAACGGTATGACAGAACGAACCATACAAACAATAAAAAAACCTGGCAATCAAAGCGCAACAGGAAGGTCACGACCTACAGTATGTTCTTATGGAACATCGTTCGAGGCCCATTGGAAAGCTACCGTCACCCAGCGAGATGTTAGAAGGACGCCGAACCAGAACACCGTAAACTATAAACAAAACAAACACTTCGAACGCACTTCTCAACTTGTTATATTCGCAAACCTTACTGGATTAAAAAACCCAATGATTAAACGTCAAAATCACGCGCACCGCACAATACCTGAAACCCTAAAGGCCGGGAGACCAGTATATTACCATGTCGGACCACGATAATGGAAACGTGCAGAAGTACTACACGAAAGCAAAGAGCCCTTATCGTCTATCCTGAAGATAAATGACGGAAAAACATTGCGGAGAACTCACCACCAAATACGTCCGACATACCTACTCAGTTCAGTACCTCAAAGCGACTACGCTGAACCCAACACGGCACAAGAAGTACAACAGGTGGAGGACAATTGTGTTAAGCATTTGCGGCAAAATTTAACCAATCTACCCGATCCTGCGGCCAATACTTACCGAACCACTTCAAGAGTCAGACTAGGAAGATTACCACCACCCATACAAAAACAACCTTCAATTTCAACAACTCAAATTTATTCACCGACCTCGGCATCGCAGAACACATCTCCAACACCACGACCCTTGCAAAATCAAACTTCAGTCTTAACAACTCAAACTCATTCACCGATTTCAGCAACACGGATCCGATCTCCTACTATACTTCAAACGTCAAGACCAGACCAAAAGCAAATAGTGGTTGTAATTACACCGCGTAAACAACATCAATATCAAACATTAGAACTTTAAGTCCTTCTGGCATGACGACTGCTCAGACGCTGGACAACACCCGAACAGCGCTACTCGAATTTCTCCGGGAACTTCCCCGTTTCCCAAGACAATTTCTGTATCCGCCATACCCAGCACACGAGCACCATTTACACATTTACAGCAAGTACACAACAACCAAGGTCAACCCGAACAAGAACTAATATTTTCAATCCAAAACGTTTTCGTAATACTTAATTTCTTTAAAGAATGAAAGATGTTATATACTCCTGTTATATACTTTCGTAATACACTTGATATATACTCTTGCTATATACTTTTAATAACATTATCATATATTGTTAGTCTCGCCACTAGTATACCCTGATCTATTCCACTAGTGCGCGCCACCTATAGCGAATAACGAGGTTTCCTCATAAAGGAGCTAGCTACTTTGTAGTCAGTTTATATTGGACACTTGATGAGCACAGTCAATAAATATTTTATTATAATTAATTCTGTCGACTTACTAAACATAAGTGCGTTTTCTCTGAACCTTATTTTAGACGTTCGAGTGGTTTTTTTTTTTTTGGTTCGAATTAGCCATTTTTTTATTTAGAGAGACTAGAGATTAAATAAAAATTTATGATTTGAAAGTGAAATTTAAAATTACCGAGATAAACGCTAAGGTAAAAGAAACCCTTTCAGTTCTATTACCTTGAAAAACTGATAAGGAAAGTTCAGTTTTTCGTTAGGAAGGAAACAAGATCTTCTAGTAAAGGTATGTTCTAATGGAAATCGTGTCTTACAGATTTTATTCTGAATTAAACGTTATATAAGGCAAAGCTAGTGGTATGCATCAGAGAATTAAATTTAAAATAGAACTTATATATTCTTTGTAAGTAATGATTTGAAACCTAGGATTAGTGGATGATTATATATTTTGACAATGTAGAAAAAACTTTTCAATGACTTAAGCCTCGTTAGACAAAACAAAGCGAAAAAATGTTGGTCTAGTATTTCTATATTGAGTCGTCTTTTCCCTACTCGGAGAGGTAATATTTTTGTTTTCCCAACTTGTTTTGATGTGTAAAGGAATCCTACAGAACCATAATATTCCCTTTATCCTTAATATAAAGTGAATATGTGGAAATATTTTTCGTAATTATGATGCATTTAGTACTTTTGTAGCTTTAAAGCTCTATATCATTTTGATATTCCAAAGATCTTTTTTAATATTATTATTTAAAATGGATGTTTATATATTACTTAAGCTATACTACATCTGTTTATAGCATAATCCTTTCTAAAGTGAATACAAGCACAACGCTACTATGTTGGTCAAATGAACTTTTATTTGTTAATAGGCCTAGTGAACCAAAAAGTAAACGCTTGGGTTTGGATTTCGCTTCTGTAATGCAGAGACATTAACGGTTCAGAGTGAGCCGAAAGTTAAATACACTTTAGACTTAGATATTATAATCATGGTGGAAATCTGGGCCGCGTTCAGCAGAGCCCAGCGCTGTTAGCGGTGTCCTACATAACGGGATTTTGTCTTTGAATTGTGACGTCACGGTGCTTAGCGCTGAGCTTGGATAACGTGACGTAAAACGCGTAGTTCTCAGCTTGGCGAAAAAACCATGGAGGGATTAATACAAATAGCTCTATGGGATTATAGCTATTTAATTGGCGTGAAACCAGTTGATCACGCGAGAATTTTAAGAGATATGTTAGTTTCTAATTTTAATTATAAAAGTTGTTATCTATCTCTATAAATATGTTATCATACAATTTTTGTTAAGCCTTGGTACCTTGCACGCTTTATTGCGCTAGCGTCATTTATAAAACGCCGATGACCGGAGAAAAGCTATGACGACAGACCTCACCGGTAAACATTTCCAAAATCCACTGTCTTTTTTGGTGAGCTCTGCTGAACGCAGCCCAGACCAGTGAAAGGTCTGATCGTAATCGGATAATAGCTTCGTGTTTTCATGCTTTTTATGGGACGCATTTACTTTCAGTGTGTGTAGCCACAAATAAGCTTTGGTGTTATGTAACGTTAACTGTCATGTTGACAAACTAAGAAAATCGTTGAGATGAAACGAGAGGATAGTGTTTACATGGCAACCCTGTTGTGAATATGGCTTTGAACATAGAGGGCATACAGTTGAGGAGTAGAAAATTGGGCCTTTACAAACACGTAAAGGTAATATCCCTCCAAAGTTTTATCTCTTCATTTCCCGTTTTTCCCCCATCGGATGATTTTAATGTGTACAATTATGTCATTATTGGATGTAAAATGTCGTCTGATTTACAGTATATTTGCTATGCTTTGTATACTGCTTTAATATTTCATAAATTTTAACTTAAGAAACATTTCCATATCTGGGTAAATAAGTTTGTAAGTAGTCGTCTTGACTCGGAGAGGTAATATTTTGGTTTTCCCAACTTGTTCACTTCTGATGGTGATTTAAACTTCAATGTTGTTATCCTTGCAAAGTTTGAATTGTTTTATTCGAGATACCTTCGCAGCTGGGAGTTGTGGCGTTCTCCTGTAATCCAGCCCTTTGGAAGCTAGAATCGATTGATTGTATGAGGTTGGGAATCCTGTGACTCATGGGCTCGTGTAGATCGGACGTCCGCGTTAAGCTGGGTGTCAATATGGTCGTCTTCAGGTAGCTCATGGACCACCAGGTTGTTCTAAGGAGGGACAAAACGGCTCAGGGCGGTAACGCAGCAGGCAAAAGTTCCCGCATTCGGCAGTGACGGAATAACGTCTGAGAGCCAGCTTCGAGTCACAACGCAACCAATACGACCGTACACGATTCTTTTGTTATGCCTTTACACTTCAGATAGTGATTTTAACTTCAATGTTGTTATCCTTGCAAAGTTTGAATTGTTTTATTCGAGGTAATTTCGCAGCTGGTAGTTGTGGCGTTCTCCTGTAATCCAGCCCTTTGGAAGCTAGAATCGGTGGATGGTATAAGGATGGGATTCATGCGACTCATGGACTCGTGTAGAACGGACGTCAGCGTTCAGCTGGGTGTCAATATGGTCGTCTTCAGGTAGCTCATGGACCACCAGGTTGTTCTAAGGAGGGACAAAACGGCTCAGGGCGGTAACGCAGCAGGCAAAAGTTCCCGCATTCGGCAGTGACGGGATAATGTCTGAGAGCGAGCTTCGAGTCACAACGCAACTAATACGACCGTACACGATTCTTTTGTTAGTCTTTACACTTCAGATAGTGATTTTAACTTCAATGTTGTTATCCTTGCAAAGTTTGAATTGTTTTATTCGAGGTAATTTTGCAGCTGGGAGTTGTGGCGTTCTCCTGTAATCCAGCCCTTTGGAAGCTAGAATCGATGGATGGTATGAGGTTGGAATTCATGTGACTCATGGACTCGTGTAGATCGGACGTCAGCGTTAAGCTTGGTGTCAATATGGTCGTCTTCAGGTAGCTCATGGACCACCAGGTTGTTCTAAGGAGGGACAAAACGGCTCAGGGCGGTAACGCAGCAGGCAAAAGTTCGCGCATTCGGCAGTGACGAGATAACGTCTGAGAGCGAGCTTCGAGTCACAACGCAACCAGTACGACCGTACACGATTCTTATGTCAGTTTTTCACTTCTGATGGTGATTTAAACTTCAATGTTGTTATCCTTGCAAAGTTTGAAATTTTTTATTCGAGAAACCTTCGCAGCTGGGAGTTGTGGCGTTCTCCTGTAATCCAGCCCTTTGGAAGCTAGAATCGATTGATTGTATGAGGTTGGGAATCCTGTGACTCATGGGCTCGTGTAGATCGGACGTCCGCGTTAAGCTGGGTGTCAATATGGTCGTCTTCAGGTAGCTCATGGACCACCAGGTTGTTCTAAGGAGGGACAAAACGGCTCAGGGCGGTAAGGCAGCAGGCAAAAGTTCCCGCATTCGGCAGTGACGGGATAACGTCTGAGAGCGAGGTTCGAGTCACAACGCAACCAATACGACCGTACACGATTCTTTTGTTATGTCTTTACACTTCAGATAGTGATTTTAACTTCAATGTTGTTATCCTTGCAAAGTTTGAATTGTTTTATTCGAGGTAATTTTGCAGCTGGGAGTTGTGGCGTTCTCCTGTAATCCAGCCCTTTGGAAGCTAGAATCGATGGATGGTATGAGGATGGGATTCATGCGACTCATGGACTCGTGTAGAACGGACGTAAGCGTTAAGCTGGGTGTCAATATGGTCGTCTTCAGGTAGCTCATGGACCACCAGGTTGTTCTAAGGAGGGACAAAACGGCTCAGGGCGGTAACACAGCAGGCAAAAGTTCCCGCATTCGGCAGTGACGGGATAACGTCTGAGAGCGAGCTTCGAGTCACAACGCAACCAATACGACCGTACACGATTCTTTTGTTATGTCTTTACACTTCAGATAGTGATTTTAACTTCAATGTTGTTATCCTTGCAAAGTTTGAATTGTTTTATTCGAGGTAAATTTGCAGCTGGGAGTTGTGGCGTTCTCCTGTAATCCAGCCCTTTGGAAGCTAGAATCGATGGATGGTATGAGGTTGGAATTCATGTGACTCATGGACTCGTGTAGATCCGACGTCAGCGTTAAGCTGGGTGTCAATATGGTCGTCTTCAGATAGCTCATGGACCACCAGGTTGTTCTAAGGAGGGAAAAAACGGCTCAGGGCGGTAACACAGCAGGCAAAAGTTCCCGCATTCGGCAGTGACGGGATAACGTCTGAGAGCCAGCTTCGAGTCACAACGCAACCAATACGACCGTACACGATTCTTTTGTTATGCCTTTACACTTCAGATAGTGATTTTAACTTCAATGTTGTTATCCTTGCAAAGTTTGAATTGTTTTATTCGAGGTAATTTCGCAGCTGGTAGTTGTGGCGTTCTCCTGTAATCCAGCCCTTTGGAAGCTAGAATCGGTGGATGGTATAAGGATGGGATTCATGCGACTCATGGACTCGTGTAGAACGGACGTCAGCGTTAAGCTGGGTGTCAATATGGTCGTCTTCAGGTAGCTCATGGACCACCAGGTTGTTCTAAGGAGGGACAAAACGGCTCAGGGCGGTAAGGCAGCAGGCAAAAGTTCCCGCATTCGGCAGTGACGGGATAACGTCTGAGAGCGAGGTTCGAGTCACAACGCAACCAATACGACCGTACACGATTCTTTTGTTATGTCTTTACACTTCAGATAGTGATTTTAACTTCAATGTTGTTATCCTTGCAAAGTTTGAATTGTTTTATTCGAGGTAATTTTGCAGCTGGGAGTTGTGGCGTTCTCCTGTAATCCAGCCCTTTGGAAGCTAGAATCGATGGATGGTATGAGGATGGGATTCATGCGACTCATGGACTCGTGTAGAACGGACGTAAGCGTTAAGCTGGGTGTCAATATGGTCGTCTTCAGGTAGCTCATGGACCACCAGGTTGTTCTAAGGAGGGACAAAACGGCTCAGGGCGGTAACACAGCAGGCAAAAGTTCCCGCATTCGGCAGTGACGGGATAACGTCTGAGAGCGAGCTTCGAGTCACAACGCAACCAATACGACCGTACACGATTCTTTTGTTATGTCTTTACACTTCAGATAGTGATTTTAACTTCAATGTTGTTATCCTTGCAAAGTTTGAATTGTTTTATTCGAGGTAAATTTGCAGCTGGGAGTTGTGGCGTTCTCCTGTAATCCAGCCCTTTGGAAGCTAGAATCGATGGATGGTATGAGGTTGGAATTCATGTGACTCATGGACTCGTGTAGATCCGACGTCAGCGTTAAGCTGGGTGTCAATATGGTCGTCTTCAGATAGCTCATGGACCACCAGGTTGTTCTAAGGAGGGAAAAAACGGCTCAGGGCGGTAACACAGCAGGCAAAAGTTCCCGCATTCGGCAGTGACGGGATAACGTCTGAGAGCCAGCTTCGAGTCACAACGCAACCAATACGACCGTACACGATTCTTTTGTTATGCCTTTACACTTCAGATAGTGATTTTAACTTCAATGTTGTTATCCTTGCAAAGTTTGAATTGTTTTATTCGAGGTAATTTCGCAGCTGGTAGTTGTGGCGTTCTCCTGTAATCCAGCCCTTTGGAAGCTAGAATCGGTGGATGGTATAAGGATGGGATTCATGCGACTCATGGACTCGTGTAGAACGGACGTCAGCGTTAAGCTGGGTGTCAATATGGTCGTCTTCAGGTAGCTCATGGACCACCAGGTTGTTCTAAGGAGGGACAAAACGGCTCAGGGCGGTAACGCAGCAGGCAAAAGTTCCCGCATTCGGCAGTGACGGGATAACGTCTGAGAGCGAGCTTCGAGTCACAACGCAACCAATACGACCGTACACGATTCTTTTGTTATGTCTTTACACTTCAGATAGTGATTTTAACTTCAATGTTGTTATCCTTGCAGAGTTTGAATTGTTTTATTCGAGGTAATTTTGCAGCTGGGAGTGTTGGCGTTCTCCTGTAATCCAGCCCTTTGGAAGCTAGAATCGATGGATGGTATGAGGTTGGGATTCATGCGACTCATGGACTCGTGTAGAACGGACGTCAGCGTTAAGCTGGGTGTCAATATGGTCGTCTTCAGGTAGCTCATGGACCACCAGGTTGTTCTAAGGAGGGACAAAACGGCTCAGGGCGGTAACGCAGCAGGCAAAAGTTCCCGCATTCGGCAGTGACGGGATAAAGTCTGAGAGCGAGCTTCGAGTCACAACGCAACTAATACGACCGTACACGATTCTTTTGTTAGTCTTTACACTTCAGATAGTGATTTTAACTTCAATGTTGTTATCCTTGCAAAGTTTGAATTGTTTTATTCGAGGTAATTTTGCAGCTGGGAGTTGTGGCGTTCTCCTGTAATCCAGCCCTTTGGAAGCTAGAATCGATGGATGGTATGAGGTTGGAATTCATGTGACTCATGGGCTCGTGTAGATCGGACGTCCGCGTTAAGCTGGGTGTCAATATGGTCGTCTTCAGGTAGCTCATGGACCACCAGGTTGTTCTAAGGAGGGACAAAACAGCTCAGGGCGGTAACGCAGCAGGCAAAAGTTCCCGCATTCGGCAGTGACGGGATAACGTCTGAGAGCGAGCTTCGAGTCACAACGCACCAATACGACCGTACACGATTCTTTTGTTATGTCTTTACACTTCATATAGTGATTTTAACTTCAATGTTGTTATCCTTGCAAAGTTTGAATTGTTTTATTCGAGGTAATTTTGCAGCTGGGAGTTGTGGCGTTCTCCTGTAATCCAGCCCTTTGGAAGCTAGAATCGATGGATGGTATGAGGTTGGAATTCATGTAACTCATGGACTCGTGTAGATCGGACGTCAGCGTTAAGCTGGGTGTCAATATGGTTGTCTTCAGGTAGCTCATGGACCACCAGGTTGTTCTAAGGAGGGACAAAACGGCTCCGGGCGGTAACGCAGCAGGCAAAAGTTCCCGCATTCGGCAGTGACGGGATAACGTCTGAGAGCGAGCTTCGAGTCACAACGCAACCAATACGACCGTACACGATTCTTTTGTTATGTCTTTACACTTCAGATAGTGATTTTAACTTCAATGTTGTTATCCTTGCAAAGTTTGAATGGTTTTATTCGAGGTAATTTTGCAGCTGGGAGTTGTGGCGTTCTCCTGTTATCCAGCCTTTTGGAAGCTAGAATCGATGGATGGTATGAGGATGGGATTCATGCGACTCATGGACTCGTGTAGAACGGACGTCAACGTTAAGCTGGGTGTCAATATGGTCGTCTTCAGCTAGCTCATGGACCACCAGGTTGTTCTAAGGAGGGAAAAAACGGCTCAGGGCGGTAACACAGCAGGCAAAAGTTCCCGCATTCGGCAGTGACGGGATAACGTCTGAGAGCCAGCTTCGAGTCACAACGCAACCAATACGACCGTACACGATTCTTTTGTTATGCCTTTACACTTCAGATAGTGATTTTAACTTCAATGTTGTTATCCTTGCAAAGTTTGAATTGTTTTATTCGAGGTAATTTCGCAGCTGGTAGTTGTGGCGTTCTCCTGTAATCCAGCCCTTTGGAAGCTAGAATCGGTGGATGGTATAAGGATGGGATTCATGCGACTCATGGACTCGTGTAGAACGGACGTCAGCGTTAAGCTGGGTGTCAATATGGTCGTCTTCAGGTAGCTCATGGACCACCAGGTTGTTCTAAGGAGGGACAAAACGGCTCAGGGCGGTAACGCAGCAGGCAAAAGTTCCCGCATTCGGCAGTGACGGGATAACGTCTGAGAGCGAGCTTCGAGTCACAACGCAACCAATACGACCGTACACGATTCTTTTGTTATGTCTTTACACTTCAGATAGTGATTTTAACTTCAATGTTGTTATCCTTGCAGAGTTTGAATTGTTTTATTCGAGGTAATTTTGCAGCTGGGAGTGTTGGCGTTCTCCTGTAATCCAGCCCTTTGGAAGCTAGAATCGATGGATGGTATGAGGTTGGGATTCATGCGACTCATGGACTCGTGTAGAACGGACGTCAGCGTTAAGCTGGGTGTCAATATGGTCGTCTTCAGGTAGCTCATGGACCACCAGGTTGTTCTAAGGAGGGACAAAACGGCTCAGGGCGGTAACGCAGCAGGCAAAAGTTCCCGCATTCGGCAGTGACGGGATAAAGTCTGAGAGCGAGCTTCGAGTCACAACGCAACTAATACGACCGTACACGATTCTTTTGTTAGTCTTTACACTTCAGATAGTGATTTTAACTTCAATGTTGTTATCCTTGCAAAGTTTGAATTGTTTTATTCGAGGTAATTTTGCAGCTGGGAGTTGTGGCGTTCTCCTGTAATCCAGCCCTTTGGAAGCTAGAATCGATGGATGGTATGAGGTTGGAATTCATGTGACTCATGGACTCGTGTAGATCGGACGTCAGCGTTAAGCTGGGTGTCAATATGGTTGTCTTCAGGTAGCTCATGGACCACCAGGTTGTTCTAAGGAGGGACAAAACGGCTCAGGGCGGTAACGCAGCAGGCAAAAGTTCCCGCATTCGGCAGTGACGGGATAACGTCTGAGAGCGAGCTTCGAGTCACAACGCAACCAATACGACCGTACACGATTCTTTTGTTATGTCTTTACACTTCAGATAGTGATTTTAACTTCAATGTTGTTATCCTTGCAAAGTTTGAATTGTTTTATTCGAGGTAATTTTGCAGCTGGGAGTTGTGGCGTTCTCCTGTAATCCAGCCCTTTGGAAGCTAGAATCGATGGATGGTATGAGGTTGGAATTCATGTGACTCATGGACTCGTGTAGATCCGACGTCAGCGTTAAGCTGGGTGTCAATATGGTCGTCTTCAGATAGCTCATGGACCACCAGGTTGTTCTAAGGAGGGAAAAAACGGCTCAGGGCGGTAACACAGCAGGCAAAAGTTCCCGCATTCGGCAGTGACGGGATAACGTCTGAGAGCCAGCTTCGAGTCACAACGCAACCAATACGACCGTACACGATTCTTTTGTTATGCCTTTACACTTCAGATAGTGATTTTAACTTCAATGTTGTTATCCTTGCAAAGTTTGAATTGTTTTATTCGAGGTAATTTCGCAGCTGGTAGTTGTGGCGTTCTCCTGTAATCCAGCCCTTTGGAAGCTAGAATCGGTGGATGGTATAAGGATGGGATTCATGCGACTCATGGACTCGTGTAGAACGGACGTCAGCGTTAAGCTGGGTGTCAATATGGTCGTCTTCAGGTAGCTCATGGACCACCAGGTTGTTCTAAGGAGGGACAAAACGGCTCAGGGCGGTAACGCAGCAGGCAAAAGTTCCCGCATTCGGCAGTGACGGGATAACGTCTGAGAGCGAGCTTCGAGTCACAACGCAACCAATACGACCGTACACGATTCTTTTGTTATGTCTTTACACTTCAGATAGTGATTTTAACTTCAATGTTGTTATCCTTGCAAAGTTTGAATTGTTTTATTCGAGGTAATTTTGCAGCTGGGAGTTGTGGCGTTCTCCTGTAATCCAGTCCTTTGGAAGCTAGAATCGGTGGATGGTATAAGGATGGGATTCATGCGACTCATGGACTCGTGTAGAACGGACGTCAGCGTTAAGCTGGGTGTCAATATGGTCGTCTTCAGGTAGCTCATGGACCACCAGGTTGTTCTAAGGAGGGACAAAACGGCTCAGGGCGGTAGCGCAGCAGGCAAAAGTTCCCGCATTCGGCAGTGACGGGATAACGTCTGAGAGCGAGCTTCGAGTCACAACGCAACCAATACGACCGTACACGATTCTTTTGTTATGCCTTTACACTTCAGATAGTGATTTTAACTTCAATGTTGTTATCCTTGCAAAGTTTGAATTGTTTTATTCGAGGTAATTTTGCAGCTGGGAGTTGTGGCGTTCTCCTGTTATCCAGCCCTTTGGAAGCTAGAATCGATGGATGGTATGAGGATGGGATTCATGCGACTCATGGACTCGTGTAGAACGGCCGTCAGCGTTAAAATGGGTGTCAATATGGTCGTCTTCAGGTAGCTCATGGACCACCAGGTTGTTCTAAGGAGGGACAAAACGGCTCAGGGCGGTAACGCAGCAGGCAAACGTTCCCGCATTCGGCAGTGACGGGATAACGTCTGAGAGCGAGCTTCGAGTCACAACGCAACCAATACGACCGTACACGATTCTTATGTCAGTTTTTCACTTCTGATGGTGATTTAAACTTCAACGTTGTTATCCTTGCAAAGTTTGAAATGTTTTATTCGAGATACCTTCGCAGCTGGGAGTTGTGGCGTTCTCCTGTAATCCAGCCCTTTGGAAGCTAGAATCGATTGATTGTATGAGGTTGGGAATCCTGTGACTCATGGGCTCGTGTAGATCGGACGTCCGCGTTAAGCTGGGTGTCAATATGGTCGTCTTCAGGTAGCTCATGGACCACCAGGTTGTTCTAAGGAGTGACAAAACGGCTCAGGGCGGTAACGCAGCAGGCAAAAGTTCCCGCATTCGGCAGTGACGGGATAACGTCTGAGAGCGAGCTTCGAGTCACAACGCAACCAATACGACCGTACACGATTCTTTTGTTATGTCTTTACACTTCAGATAGTGATTTTAACTTCAATGTTGTTATCCTTGCAAAGTTTGAATTGTTTTATTCGAGGTAATTTTGCAGCTGGGAGTTGTGGCGTTCTCCTGCAATCCAGCCCTTTGGAAGCTAGAATCGATGGATGGTATGAGGATGGGATTCATGCGACTCATGGACTCGTGTAGAACGGACGTCAGCGTTAAGCTGGGTGTCAATATGGTCGTCTTCAGGTAGCTCATGGACCACCAGGTTGTTCTAAGGAGGGACAAAACGGCTCAGGGCGGTAACGCAGCAGGCAAAAGTTCCCGCATTCGGCAGTGACGGGATAAAGTCTGAGAGCAAGCTTCGAGTCACAACGCAACTAATAGGACCGTACACGATTCTTTTGTTATGCCTTTACACTTCAGATAGTGATTTTAACTTCAATGTTGTTATCCTTGCAAAGTTTGAATTGTTTTATTCGAGGTAATTTTGCAGCTGCGAGTTGTGGCGTTCTCCTGTAATCCAGCCCTTTGGAAGCTAGAATCGATGGATGGTATGAGGTTGGAATTCATGTGACTCATGGACTCGTGTAGATCGGACGTCAGCGTTAAGCTGGGTGTCAATATGGTCGTCTTCAGGTAGCTCATGGACCACCAGGTTGTTCTAAGGAGGGACAAAACGGCTCAGGGCGGTAACGCAGCAGGCAAAAGTTCCCGCATTCGGCAGTGACGGGATAACGTCTGAGAGCGAGCTTCGAGTCACAACGCAACCAATCTGACCGTACACGATTCTTTTGTTATGCCTTTACACTTCAGATAGTGATTTTAACTTCAATGTTGTTATCCTTGCAAAGTTTGAATTGTTTTATTCGAGGTAATTTTGCAGCTGGGAGTGTTGGCGTTCTCCTGTAATCCAGCCCTTTAGAAGCTAGAATCGATGGATGGTATGAGGATGGGATTCATGCGACTCATGGACTCGTGTAGAACGGCCGTCAGCGTTAAGCTGGGTGTCAATATGGTCATCTTCAGGTCGCTCATGGACCACCAGGTTGTTCTAAGGAGGGACAAAACGGCTCAGGGCGGTAACGCAGCAGGCAAAAGTTCCCGCATTCGGCAGTGACGGGATAACGTCTGAGAGCGCGCTTCGAGTCACAACGCAACCAATCTGACCGTACACGATTCTTTTGTTATGCCTTTACACTTCAGATAGTGATTTTAACTTCAATGTTGTTATCCTTGCAAAGTTTGAATTGTTTTATTCGAGGTAATTTTGCAGCTGGGAGTGTTGGCGTTCTCCTGTAATCCAGCCCTTTAGAAGCTAGAATCGATGGATGGTATGAGGATGGGATTCATGCGACTCATGGACTCGTGTAGAACGGCCGTCAGCGTTAAGCTGGGTGTCAATATGGTCATCTTCAGGTCGCTCATGGACCACCAGGTTGTTCTAAGGAGGGACAAAACGGCTCAGGGCGGTAACGCAGCAGGCAAACGTTCCCGCATTCGGCAGTGACGGGATAACGTCTGAGAGCGAGCTTCGAGTCACAACGCAACCAATACGACCGTACACGATTCTTATGTCAGTTTTTACCTCTCCGAGTGACGTATGTCACGGAGAGGCTCTAATTTCGACGTGTCTGTGTGTGTGTGTGTTTGTGTGTGGGGGTGTGTCTGTCTGTGTGTGTGTCTGTTCTTACACCCACGTGACCGCGTTCACAGTTTCCAAATCGGAGCAAAGGTGTTCGCCATTTCCGAACTGCATTCACAGTCACGGAAATGGTTCCTCTACTTGAGTTCTCACACCACCATATTCTGGTCTTTGTCCATCCCACTTGGACACCAGTCTGGACATACTGGCTTCTAATCACCATCTACTGGTCTTCCGTCTATTCCACATAGACACCAATCGGCCTCATTGGCTTCTAACTCCATCGTCATCGTGGGGATTAAGACATTCGCGGCGATCGGCTAGGGTTACGAGAAATATCTAGCCTCCCTAGGGTGGGTTGTCCACCAAAGGTTTTCGCAATTGCGGTTGTTCTTGCTTTTAAATGTAGTTTGACATCCTTATATTCTACCTAATTGTGTAAGGCGAAACAAAGGGTGCATGCTGCACTTAAAATGTCCATACTAGCAAAGTTTCAAATGATAATAGAATAACGTTTCTATAAACGATTTAACTAGAATAGCTTTACATAATTGACGATTAAAATAACAAATATCAATAATATTTATTAAATTATTTAAGAAAAACCTGTGATAACTAAAACCATATAGTCAAAGTTTATATAGGACGAGTAATGAAGATTGCGTAAAAAGTCGATACACATTTCATAGTTAATACAGAGCGAGAATTTAAGAATTTAGCCCACTGTATTACTAATCATGGAAACTCTAGAAAGTTAAAATAGGTCGAGTATTGATGTTAATAGAGACGGAGTAGAGGAGTTGAATTAGGATAAATAACAAATGCAGTTTGTTGTGTCACTGTCTCAGTTAGAGAGGTAACGGTTGGTAAGTGCGAAACTATCGTAAGTGTGGTAGGTTGTGTTTCCCTGTTTTGGGCACATTCGCGTTGTTGGTACCCAATTAGAAAGATGTTTTCAATCCGCGGCCATCTTTGAAACTTCCACACCTCTGTTCATACTCCTTGGGTGTTTTCAATTTCTTTTCTTGAAGAATTAAGAAGTTGAAACTATATATTTTATAAGCGGCGTATTTAAATATTTTTTACCGTCCCGAAACACCACAATGATAAGGAAACATTTTTTAAAACATAATCAGATGAATTTGAGTTATAAAGGACTAAAATCCTGTGCATACCTAGGAGTAATGGAGTGAATTTTTACCAATGTCCAGAGATGATAAACATTAGCGGGAATGTTTCATATTTGAATAAAAATACTGTTTCCACTAATGGGTTTATACTCCTTGTTTGTGTAAGAGTAGTGTAGCTGTAGAGTGTAATCATGATAAAAGCTTAAATTAAACTGACATTTTTTAATCCTCTTGATTTATTATTGATAAGAATATTAAACATTTATTCTTTGTTAAAAAA
This sequence comes from Phalangium opilio, assembly GCF_054372755.1. Lineage (NCBI taxonomy): Eukaryota > Metazoa > Arthropoda > Arachnida > Opiliones > Phalangiidae > Phalangium > Phalangium opilio. The sequence continues at coordinate 1,300,095 of NW_028324164.1, forward strand.
TATTTTGTGAGCTTTGATTCTAGGATTGCTTTAGAAAAATCCAAAATAAACATTTTTAAGAAAATTGTAGAGATTAAAATTGATATTTATGTTTTGAATATGACTAAAGCTTCCACTATTGTGTTTACACTCCTCGTTTGTTTGACCTAAAACCACCTAGCTTTAGATAACAGTCCGAAAAAATAAAAAATTATATTTTTCAAATCTGATGAGATAACGCCCACCTAGTTGAAAATTGACCTTTTTACTCCGCGGGAGCCATTCTTAATGAGAATTTCTATGCTAGTAGGTTGTCAATTAAACTACCGTTATATTATTGTTGTTGAAAGTTGGAGATTAAGTGAAATTAAGTGGTTTTAAAGAGCCAGCAGGTTTTTGCCGCTTCTTTTTGTGAGTATTTGAATTTTTGTATGTAAAATGGAGGAAGATAATGTTGAGAGTAAGGAGGAAATGCGAAAGCGTAAAGCTAGGGAAAGGATGAGGGCAAAAAGGTCGGATCCAGAGTTTAAAAAGAGAGAAAATGAAAGGAGACGAGTTTTAGCAGCTCAGAAAAAAGCTAAGGGTGAAGGGAGCGGTGCTAGAACGTCCAGTCCTAATATGTTTGATAGTTCTATGGCGTCGCCAGTCGGCCACGGTAGTTCTGGTTCAGATCGCTCTTTTGTAAACTCAAAGCTGGTTACTGACCATGAACCTATGAATTTAGTTAGTAATAAAGCAAATAGTTCGACAATGGTAGCGAGCGATGAACAATTACCTTGTACGTCTCATGGTAATGTGTATCCGTTAGAGAGAATGAGAATTTTGAGACAGAATGAAGAGTATAGAATGAAAGAGGCGCGATCAATGGCCAAAAAGCGGGAGAATGAGTCATATCGTGAAAGGGAACACCAAGTTGGTATACTGAGCAAGAGAGTTAAAAAGCTGGATGAATCGTATAGAGCAAGCGAAAGAGTTAAGAACCAGTTAAGTATGGCTAATAAACGGCAAGATTTAGAGTACGTTGAAACTGAACGTGTTAGAAATCAGTTGGCTATGGCTAATAAACGCCAAGATTTAGAGTACGTTGAAACTGAACGTGTTAAAAGTCAGTTGGCTATGGCTAGTAAACGTCAAGATTTAGAGTACGTTGAAACTGAACGTGTTAAAAGTCAGTTGGCTATGGCTAGTAAACGTCAAGAGTTAGAGTACGTTGAAACTGAACGTGTTAGAAATCAGATGGCTATGGCTAGTAAACGCGAAGATTTAGAGTACGTTGAAACTGAACGTGTTAGAAATCAGTTGGCTATGGCTAATAAACGCCAAGATTTAGAGTACGTTGAAACTGAACGTGTTAAAAGTCAGTTGGCTATGGCTAGTAAACGTCAAGATTTAGAGTACGTTGAAACTGAACGTGTTAAAAGTCAGTTGGCTATGGCTAGTAAACGTCAAGAGTTAGAGTACGTTGAAACTGAACGTGTTAGAAATCAGATGGCTATGGCTAGTAAACGCGAAGATTTAGAGTACGTTGAAACTGAACGTGTTAGAAATCAGATGGCTATGGCTAGTAAACGTCAAGATTTAGAGTACGTTGAAACTGAGCGTGTTAGAAATCAGATGGCTATGGCTAGTAAACGTCAAGATTTAGAGTACGTTGAAACTGAGCGTGTTAAAAATCACTTGAGTAAGGCTGCCAGGCGTGAAAATGTAAATGTTAGAAACCCAGAGCGTTCTAGAAATAGATTGTCTATGGCTGAAAGGAGGACAAATCCTTTGTTTATAGAGCAGACTTATTTTGAAAGGGGTGACTCCCATAACCCCCCTGGACATAATCCCTCCAAAAATTTCCCCCCGTCCAAATGGGCATAAGACAAAATCCCCCCATTTGCAGACAAAATCCCCCCAAACTGGAGACAAAATCTCCCCCAAACTGGAGACAAAATCCCCCAAAATTGGAGACAAAATCCCCCGCTTACGGAACAAAATCCCCCGCTTACAGAACGAAATCCCCAGCTTGGAGACGAACCCTTCAGGGATCATTCCTATTTTAGAGGTCGTTTTCCACAGTGAAAATTTGTTTAGTAGGATAGTAGTAAAAATAGTAGTATTCCCCCTACGAGGAAAAGCGGAACCAATGATGGAGAAAATAGTTTGAATTGCCGACTAACCATAAATTTTCGCATTTTCCAAAATATTGCTGACTAACCGTAAATTTCTGCCTTTTCCAAAATATCGCTGACTAACCATAAATTTCCGCCTTTTCCAAAATATTGCTGACTAACCATAAATTTCCGCCTTTTCCAAAATATCGCTGACTAACCATAAATTTCCGCCTTTTCCGAAATATCGCTGACTAACCATAAATTTCCGCGTTTTCCAAAATATCGCTGACTAACCATAAATTTCCGCGTTTTCCAAAATATCGCTGACTAACCATAAATTTCCGCCTTTTCCAAAATATCGCTGACTAACCATAAATTTACGCCTTTTCCAAAATATCGCTGACTAACCATAAATTTCCGCCTTTTCCAAAATATTGCTGACTAACCATAAATTTCCGCTTTTTCCAAAATATCGCTGACTAACCATAAATTTCCGCCTTTTCCAAAATATCGCTGACTAACCATAAATTTACGCCTTTTCCAAAATATCGCTGACTAACCATAAATTTCCGCCTTTTCCAAAATATTGCTGACTAACCATAAATTTCCGCTTTTTCCAAAATATTGCTGACTAACCATAAATTTCCACCTTTTCCAAAATATCGCTGACTAACCATAAATTTCCGCCTTTTCCAAAATATCGCTGACTAACCATAAATTTCCGACTTTTCCAAAATATCGCTGACTAACCATAAATTTCCGCCTTTTCCAAAATATCGCTGACTAACCATAAATTTCCGCCTTTTCCAAAATATCGCTGACTAACCATAAATTTCCGCCTTTTCCAAAATATCGCTGACTAACCATAAATTTCCGCCTTTTCCAAAATATCGCTGACTAACCATAAATTTCCGCCTTTTCCAAAATATTGCTGACTAACCATAAATTGCCGCCTTTTCCAAAATATCGCTGACTATCCATAAATTTCCGCCTTTTCCAAAATATCGCTGACTAACCATAAATTTCCGCCTTTTCCAAAATATCGCTGACTAACCATAAATTTCCGCCTTTTCCAAAATATTGCTGACTAACCATAAATTGCCGCCTTTTCCAAAATATCGCTGACTAACCATAAATTTCCGCCTTTTCCAAAATATTGCTGACTAACCATAAATTTCCGCTTTTTCCAAAATATTGCTGACTATAGCCATAAATTTACGCCTTTTCCAAAATATCGCTGACTAACCATAAATTTCCGCCTTTTCCAAAATATCGCTGACTAACCATAAATTTCCGCCTTTTCCAAAATATCGCTGACTAACCATAAATTGCCGCCTTTTCCAAAATATCGCTGACTAACCATAAATTTCCGCCTTTTCCAAAATATTGCTGACTAACCATAAATTTACGCTTTTTCCAAAATATCGCTGACTAACCATAAATTTCCGCCTTTTCCAAAATATCGCTGACTAACCATAAATTTCCGCCTTTTCCAAAATATCGCTGACTTACCATAAATTTTCGCCTTTTCCAAAATATTGCTGACTAACCATAAATTTCCGCTTTTTCCAAAATATTGCTGACTAACCATAAATTTTTGCCTTTTCCAAAATATCGCTGACTAACCATAAATTTCCGCCTTTTCCAAAATATTGCTGACTAACCATAAATTTCTGCCTTTTCCAAAATATCGCTGACTAACCATAAATTTCCGCCTTTTCCAAAATATTGCTGACTAACCATAAATTTCCGCCTTTTCCAAAATATTGCTGACTAACCATAAATTTCCGCCTTTTCCAAAATATCGCTGACTAACCATAAATTTCCGCCTTTTCCAAAATATTGCTGACTAACCATAAATTTCCGCCTTTTCCAAAATATTGCTGACTAACCATAAATTTCCGCCTTTTCCAAAATATCGCTGACTAACCATAAATTTCCGCCTTTTCCAAAATATCGCTGACAAACCATAAATTTCCGCCTTTTCCAAAATATCGCTGACTAACCATAAATTTCCGCCTTTTCCAAAATATCGCTGACAAACCATAAATTTCCGCCTTTTCCAAAATATCGCTGACTAACCATAAATTTCCGCCTTTTCCAAAATATCGCTGACTAACCATAAATTTCCGCCTTTTCCAAAATATTGCTGACTAACCATAAATTTCCGCCTTTTCCAAAATATTGCTGACTAACCATAAATTTCCGCCTTTTCCAAAATATCGCTGACTAACCATAAATTTCCGCCTTTTCCAAAATATCGCTGACAAACCATAAATTTCCGCCTTTTCCAAAATATCGCTGACTAACCATAAATTTCCGCCTTTTCCAAAATATCGCTGACTAACCATAAATTTCCGCCTTTTCCAAAATATCGCTGACTAACCATAAATTTCCGCCTTTTCCAAAATATCGCTGACTAACCATAAATTGCCGCCTTTTCCAAAATATTGGAATTTTGGAAATAAGTTAAAACAAAATCAGTAGTTTACTTCTTTTGGTTTAGGAACATTGTTTGCAATCCCTTTCACTCTTGTGAATTATACTTTTGCATTATTATTAAAGATAATCTTTGGATTTGGGCTTCCATTTACCTTTACTTCTAAATGCCTATTATCTGGGGGATTTTCAATAAAATGATCCTTTCGGTAGGATTTTTTTGAACAGTTTTCCTTTTGGGGGATTTTGTCCTGGACGTTTTCTCTGGGGGGATTTTGTACAAACGCGTCTAAAATCGGGGGGAAAAAGTCTTGGCAAATCCAAAATAGGGGAATTTTGTCCGGGGGGATTATGTCCAGGGGGATTATGTACGAGACCCATTTTGAAAGTATTAAAGAAGGTCCAACGTGGCCATGTGAAGGGTGCTCAGGTCTTTTTTTTTTAAAGCATCGGGTAGCTTTGTTAAGTCTACAGTGCTTTTGGCTGTTCCTGGGATTCACGGTCGTGAATTAGGTGACAAAGTATTTTTATGTAGTACTTGTAATAAAGTTGTGAAAAAGAACGAAATCCCCAAGTTTTCCAGAGAAAATGGATTTGAATTTCCTGAAGTTCCGTCAGAACTAGTTAATTTGTCTAATTTGGAGGAAAGGATGATTTCACCAAGAATACCTTTTATGCAAATAAGGTTGGGCTGTGATCAACAAAGGGGATTAAGGGAAACGTGGTCAACGTTCCTATAAATGTAGAGTCTACAGTGTCAGTGTTACCACGGTTACCTCGTGAAACAGATTCTATTCAAATTGAGTTTATGAGGAGAATGCAATATAATACACCCTATTTGTATGAAACTGTTAGGCCGAAAAAAATGCACGAAGCTCTTAATGTTTTGGTGAAAACACCGCTGTATATTAAGCATGGGATAACCGTTAGGAGCGATATATTAGATCCAATTCCAGAAGAACTTGAATTTATTGTTGACGAAAATGACCGTCAGTTAAACCAAGGTGATACATTAAGTGAAAACCCACAAGGGTCAATGAATGTAGAGAATGAGAATGATCGCGATGAAATTTGGAATGAATCTAACGAAGTTAACTCATTCCCAGTTGGGAATCAAGACACTTTGTTAGTGTCACTGTCTGATTTCCTTCCCACTAATACCATGCATGTTAAGTTTGCTCCTGGTGAAGGTCAAACGCCATTGTCTTTACTCTATGACGAGGACGCGGAGGAATTGTCATTCCCCAGTATTTATGTGGGTCAGAAGAGAGACCTTAAGGTTAAAGGTAGTTTTGGGGACATTGCTAAGTGGGAGCTTCGTAATATTGATAGGCGTTGTGCTAAAAATCCGTCTAAATTGTTTTACACTTTTGTTAAGTTGGAAACTATGAAAGTTAGAGATTCCATACAAGTTTGTATGAGAAAAACGAAGAGAAAAGATGGCTCAAACTACACTGCTGGGTTTTTATCGTCTGCTGGTGCACTCGATTCAATTGTTAAGCAGGATGATGGTTTTAGAGTATTAGAAAATTTGCAGTCCTCGCCTTCATATTGGCAGCATAGGCAGAAAGAGTTAATGGCTATGATTAGGCAGCTTGGTACGGCTACCTTTTTTATAACGTTTTCAGCTGCGGAAGGCAAATGGCCTGAGCTTTTGAACATATTGAGGGTGACTTCGGGTCAGGATCGCTTAGCGAATGATGATATTGGCAATTTAAGTTTTTCGGAAAAGGCAAAGTTGATTCAGGATGATCCTGTTACTTGTGCTAGATATTTTGACCACCGTTTTCGGGCTCTTCTTAAAGCTCTGCAAACGCTAGGCCCTCTTGGTGTTATTGAAGATTATTACTCCAGGGTTGAAATACAGCAAAGAGACTCTCCTCATCAACATGGGTTGATATGGATTAAGGATGCGCCTAAGCTTTAAGATGACTTGTCAAATGTTAAAGAGGTAGAGGAATATATTGATAAAGTTATTTCTTGCGCTGGTAAATTGAACGATGATAATGGGGATTTGTTAACGTCATTGCAAATGCATAAACACACGACAACGTGTAGGAAGAAGGTGAATGATAGTTCAGTTTGTCGTTTTGGAATTCCATTTCCTCCCATGCCTAGAACTATTATTTATGATCCGAGTTTAAGAGAACCCGGTACTCTTGACGAAGAACTTAAATGTAAGAACAATTCCAAGAAATTGCATGAGCTTTTGCAATCGAAAGAAAAATAATTGTGGGTAGATAGTTTTGAGGAGTTGTTGGAAAAGTTGCGATTTACTGAAGATGATTATATTAAAGCCATTACGTAAAAAGAAAAGTGGTTTTATTGAAAAGACACCCTAAAGATACTAGGGTTAATCCATACAACCCGTGCACTTTGCGCCTCTGGCAGGCGAATATGGACATTCAGTTTGTTCTTGATCCTTACGCTCTGGTTATGTATATCGTGTCTTATATAGGGAAATCTCAGCGTGGTATGTCAATGCTTCTGCGTGAAGCTGCTAAACGAGCGCAGTCAGATAAATGCACGGTGAAGCAAAAGTTGAAGGTGATAGCTAATCAGTTTTTGAACGCGCACGAGGTAAGCGCGCAGGAAGCGGCTTAGAGTGCTTTACAAATTCCAGTCTCCAGGTGTAGTCGGGCTTGCATTTATGTTAACACAAATGTGCCCGAAAATCGTGTTCATATTCTCAAAAGCAAAGTTGAGCTTGAACAATTGTCCAAAGATAGTTTGGATGTTTTCGCTTCTGGAATGTTAGACCATTATGTTCACAGGCCAGATGATTTAGAGGCAGTAACATTAGCTCAATTTGCGGCTTGGTGTGAATTTTCCAGAAGTCGTCGAGCTTCTAAAACTCAAAGTCATATTGATGACGGTGAGAACGATGAAGTTCAATGTGGTAAATGGTTAAAACTGAAAAATGATTCAGGGTTCATTAGAAAACGTGGTCATTCTAAAATTATACCTTTTCGTAGATTCAATTTAGTGAAAGATCCCGAGCAGTTTTATCGTCAACAAATCATGTTATTCTCGCCTTGGCGTGATGAGAGTAGAGATATTTTGACAAAGGATGTAAAATCTGAGTATGAGCTTAGACTTGAGATTATAACGGAATCTAGGAAAGAATTTCATAATGAAATTGACGAAGTAGCTATTGAACAAGCTGTGAGAGATTTCGAAAGTGCAGCTATTGAAGCTGATCTTACTAATATCCAACCTGAATAAGAACATCAAAATGAAATAGATAGGTCTTTAATTCTTGAAGATTCTGAATTTATAATTAATGCAGTGGAAGAGGCAATAGGAAATATTAACATTCTTGATGGTAATGCGGAAAAAACTGTTGCTCCATCAGTCACGTTAGTTAATGATTCAGAATACAATGCCCTTGTTAAAAAGCTGAATTTGAAACAGAAAGAAATATTTTATGAAGTTCTGCACCATATAAAGTGCAAAGAAACGCCTTTACGGCTATTTGTTACAGGAGGCGCTGGTGTTGGAAAAAGCGTTTTGATAAGCGCCATATTTGAATCTGTTACTAGATTTTACAATAAGCAACCAGGGTTAGGTAACCCTCGGAGGTTAAATTTATGCGATGCGCACCTACGGGCAAGGCTGCCTTTAGGTGGGGCGACTTTGCTTAGTACCTTTTGTCTACCCTCTAGTCAATTTGCCGGAAACATTTCCAGATTAGAAAGTGAAACTCTTCACAATTGTAGATTGATGTATGGTCAAGTGAAGTTGTTAGTTATTGACGAAATATCAATGGTTGGTGCGAAGGTTTTTAACCGAGTTAACTCGAGAATGCAAGAGATAATGGGTTGCCCAGATTATTTTGGTGGTGTCTCTGTATTTAAGTTGGAGATTTTAACCAACTTAGACCCGTCCGGGATCATTTCGCTTTTCAAAGTCAAAGTGATAGTGACAATCCATATGCGTCTTTAATTGGTAACCCAATATGGGAGGAATTCCAATTTAGTGAGCTTGAAGAAATTATGAGGCAAAAAGATGATAAGAGGTTTGCGGAAGCTTTGAATAGAATGTCTGTGGGAACTATGAATCAGGATGATATTGACTTATTCGTAAGTTTGGAAGTAAACAGAGAGCGTATACCGCCAAAAGAAGCGATACATCTTTTCCCTACTAACGTTGAAGTCAACCAATTTAACCAAGAGACTCTATTAAAAATGAGTACGGAAAAGTGTTATTCATTTTCAGAAGATGATGTAAATGGTTCTGGTGACCCTAATTTCTACCAATGATATTGACCCTTATGGATATAGTACACCACTGAAATGCCAGAATTGTTTATTAAGGCCGGTTGACTAGCTTTTCAGACAATCGAGTTTAAGTTTAACATGTACTAAACATGACTAGCATAGCGAAAACCGGTAAAAATACATCAAAATCTATTTTTCGTTAAAACAATTTTAGGAAAGACTGTAAAAATGATGTTCTAAAATGCGGTGAATCTCAATCTAATGAAAATGAGCCTAGTCTTAATGTGTTAGGTATCTTTCAGAGTGGAGAGAGTACTACCCAGAATGCTTTAGAGAACGTCCAAAACAACCAGCTGTTAGGTATTATTATTGAGAGTAAAATCGTCCACCCTGAGCAAGGTATTTACATTTAGATCAATATTAACAGTGAAGTATTTAAATCACAGCTTAAATGCTGGTTCAGAACGGACCTACCCTAGAGATTGTAGGGGTTTCGAATGAAATTGTTCCAAATAAGAAAGTTTATCAGCAAATATAATCTTTTGAGGTATGTCTAGTTGTCTGTTTTGGGTAATCATAAACACATGCCATGTGAGATTGAACCTTGCGTTACAGTATATCGTTGAAGTACAAAAAGAGGGTCATATGAGCTATATTTCTACACAGAACCTTTCAAATACATCATTACAAGCCAAGGTGTTATGAAAATCGTTGTAATGTTTCCGAGCATCTTCAAAAATGAGTTCTCGATAACAGCAAATTGTGCATTAAAGTCTGACTAAGCCGAAAATCAACTGCAAATCTTTTAAATCCTAATTGGGTTTATTGTATTGGGATCGCTGAAGAATCCAGAGAAATCGTTTTAAAACTACCCAATGCACCAAAATTGACAAATAAAACTGAATTTCCTTGTGTCCGGTTCGCATCTAACGCCTGTGAAGGTAGATATCTGAAACCTGATAATCAACCGGAGATAGAAATTATTGCAAAAAGTTTTGGTATCTTCAACGTCACTGCAGACTTTGTACGAAGAGAATAACCAAAGATTTATCTTCTCCTGCTCGAAAAGGACGAAAAAAGCCACCTTACACCTGTCCGACCAAATACCTATCTCCACTCCGACCAAATACCTATCTCCACTCCGACCAAATACCTATCTCCACTAAGTCTTTGGAAAAAAAGCAAACGACCTACAGATATCAAAATCTTAGAAAGCAGCAAAACTCGAAGTTAAACCCATAACGAGAAGCAACACAATGAGATTAAAAGATTAACAACAATGATAAACAACGACTAGTCTACTGAATTGGATGACATTTTGAGATATGATGTAGGAACACCGGAAACCACAAAAAAATTTCGGAAGCGTTTGAGAAAATAGTGAGATGAGAAATGATGCCTCTTTGCGGAAAGAAAAACAAGAATTTCTTAATGGTCAAGCCATGAATGGTAAAATAAATGTTTTTGGCTCGCTTAAGACTAAAAAGTATTAATTTTCAATGGCTCCAGTCACATGTTTTCATCTATATTAAGTTATAAAAAATCAAAATACGGGTACGCAAATGTATCATTCTGAATAGTAGATCTCGATTGGATTAGTATATTATTTCTATTATTAAACTCGAATAGTCAGTACATTCACTAAGTTTTTCTGAATAGAATATATAATAAAATATTTTAAGTTTGCCAAACAATGTATATATTTACAAATCAGAAACATTTAAATGTGAATTCTGGCTTAAATCAATTAATTCCATATCAGAACACCCACAAAAATCTAAAAAAACTGATATGGGGAAAAAGGGACTAAATAAGGACTTTAAAGGGAGCTGGTGAGGTTCCTGTCATATTTACCTAATCGATATGAATTTTGAATTTTGTTTCGAATAACACTTAATTTCAAAAACTTTGATTATTATAAATCAATGCAAAAATTGAACAAGTTCCTCATTCTTTGAACGTTCATGCGTTCAGCGTGAATAGCAACAGGGTATAAACATAACGTGACATTTTTCGTATATGTAAACAGCATTAGTGCTATAAAAAACACTTTTTGACGTGTGGATTATTCACTGAATTTATTCCGATGTTTTCCGATAAATGTATTACTTTTTTCAGCGAAATTTAATTTTGTTTAGCAGACCCCCATTTTCCAAATAATTTCCTTTTAATCACCATATTTGTGGCAAACCTCTGGCAGGTATTGTTGGACGGAAGTGACTCGCACATTGTTTGACGTAATACAATATGTAGCGCAGTTTTTATTGCGCTTTTTTCTTTTAAAAAAAGCGAAATTTCAGAGTAGGTATGTTTAAGATGGTGAATTCAATGGTCGGGTTCACGTTTCGCTGTTGACATTTACGGGATACCAAAAGTGAAATTAATGTATTGCTTTTAGTTTTCGCAGTATGAAATGCGCAATTGGGAACTTTACTACTTGATAACATCTTTTAAATGTTTTGTTAGGTGAACATAATGATTAAAAATGTAATTCTTTATAACTAATGCAAGTTAGTGTGCAACAAGTGTATGTAAAGAACTGGAAAAATATTTACAAAACCTTAATTCGTCTTTTTAAGATATTCCGGGCATTCCCGATGAAAGTTAAACAGAATCACTTTAAAAATGAAAAACCGAGATGCATGAAAAGTCATTAAAAACTCCAAATTAGTCAAGGGAGCCTGAACATAGCGGTAGTGCCATAAAACTATGGAGCACAATATTAAACCCAAAACAAAAGTCGAAGCCAAGCTGATTATAAGCTTCAATTTATTATAAACTTGTCGAGTTTCTTTTGAACGCTCTTTCAAATATACGCGCAGTAAACTGAGACTTGATAAAAGACAATTCGCTATTATATAATCGCCTATACAGCCTTCGTTTCAGATTGACAACTGACGCGAAATCCGTTAGATATTGAAATAATGTTCCAATTGGCAATTTAATGAGCTGCGAGAAAGAAATGACCTAAACTTTCACGAAATTTTATCGTTATAAGAACGAATTATGTTAATATTCTCTTCTTTAAATTCATTTTTCTCATTTTACATCTCCGAATGACGATGACGTACCGAAAAGGTATTACACTGGAAATTCTGCTTGTGTGTCCGTATCAGCCTTCGCTGAATGCAAATCTTAGCAAACGGGCCGCGTTTGAAGTTCACAGTACGGTCCAATGGAATTCAATCAAACAAGACATTCGACCCAATGGTACAAAATCTGCAGAGAGTCTTAGTCTGGTTTCGGAGAGATAAAATTTGGCTTTCCAACTTGTTGAATCTACAAACAAAACTCTGAATATCGATAAAGATATTCAAGTCTTTGTTAAATGGAGAGAAAGTAGTTTCCAAGTAAAAAGCAACATTAAGAAACGTTTTAGGCATAAAGTATTTACAGTAATAAAAGAATATAACACTTATAGCACAAAATACACTATCGGAAATGGATTCAGATTGAAAGAGTCGTTAAGGAAAGCTTTAGTTATTGGTGTACTTGTACAACCTCTTTTCTAAATCTGTAAACGCATAATATTAAACCTTTTAGCCCAATATTTAATTTCGAAAGCCATTGCTGTAAAAGGAGTAGCTGACAAGTTATGGAATAAAGAACGTAGTGTTAAAAAACCCATTAAACTTTAAACAAGTGCTCCTGAACATATAGTTAACTTCTACTCCATTATCATCGTTAGGGATAAGATGTACGTGACGATCGGCTAGGGCTACGACAAGTGTCTAGCCTCACAATGTTAGGGTTTTCACCAAAGTTCAAGCAGCTGCCCTTTTTCTTATCACTTACTGAGAATCGGCCTCAACAGTAAAAAATTGGGGAATGTTCAGCGATCCAGGAAGTGAAGCAGGTTTACCATACATTGTCATCAATTGGATTTTATTTGACGTTAAAAAACTTAACCTCAAGAGTTGATTCGAGAGCTCAACCAAATCTTTGGTAACAATTTTGTCGGGGCTCGGGATATGTGATAAATTGTCACAATGCTCTAAAGCGTCTGTTGAAAATTGCCAAAAGAGCTTTTTACCTAACGCTTTAATTTCGCTTACACTGAAAAAAAGTGTTTAGAAACTATACACTTGCCTAAACATGAAAATACAATAGATTTTTTATCATGTTTAAAAATACTCATACGGATGGTGTTTTGATTTGTAACACCTCATGTTTATGTTCACAATGTGTTTATCGCTTGTTATATCTAGTATTTAAACATGTTTAAGGTTGTTTATAGCATGTTACTATATTATTTTGCTTAGGATCCAGACACGTTTACACTATTATATGCATTGTTGTAAAACATGTTTCAGGTTTATATGTGTAGGTTCTAAACATGACTAAGGACTTATAAGATTAGATTTAAAGATACTTGCAGATCTATCTTCAAATATTTTGATTGGTGATACTATCTGCGTCGGTTAAAATAACGGCAGCGAAATTGCCTTTTTATTAACAAATTTCTCGTGGCACTCACCATGTCTGGCGCCATGATTATCACGTCGCGCGCGAATTTTATCAAATCTCGTGATAAATTTCATTCAACACCTAACATGCCACGAGAATTTTGTTAATAAAAAGACAAGGCATTACTCGATTGGTCGGAGGTCCTTCTTTAAAATTATCCTTAAAATCTGAACCTAATTTGAATTTTAAAATCATTCGGAAGTATTTCCTGAATCTGAATGTTTGACTATGCAGACTAGTCTTATAATGAGTAGAAAAATCGATAAAAAATCACTTGATTTTCTACTTCACCCTCCCTTTAAACTGTAGGCAATACGTTAAACATTATTTCGATTACAGCAGTCTATTGCATTACATATCTATTATTCACGTTATCAATCCTGCAACACAATATGGTAGGAAACATACTATTTTCAGTGGAATAATACTATCCCATAGAAGCTATTGGCCACAAATACCGAAGCTACCCTGTATATACTTGCTCAAAATGTGCGTAAATGAAAGTCAATTTTGCTTATTTTATGAATATATTATAGCCAAAAAAACTCCCAAACCTCAAACAAATAATAACGGCTTTAACAAATAGACCTGTAGTTTTAAAATAAGTTCCAGATGCGGCTCGTATAAAACGTTTCAAAAAAAACAGACGTACGAGGAAATTTTTCGGGGTGTGTCAAAAGCATGAGAAATTACAGTAACCAAAGACGATGTAGATCTTTCAGGGCTAATTTTAAATATATTTGAAAGTTTTTTTCAAATAAAGCTCCGTTAATTCAAGCGATTGGGTTTCAACAAGTAATTTAACTAATAGCTATCGACATATACCAACATAATAGACCGTGATTTTCTTCGCTTCATATTAACCTCAATTTTTGGAGTGAAAAAAAATGGAAATAAATTTTTAATCTAATTATGTCCTTTGAAAGGGATTAAAAAATCAATTTATATTTAAATGGTAGATTATCCCTTTTCTCGCTATGACAAATTTAATTGGTTTGATTTAATGAGTTCTTTTTCGATCACGATATTATTATATTTTAGTATAACTTATTTTTTGTTTAAGTACGATAGAATTTAGTGCTAACAGTTCAATCATATTTTTCCTGATTTAAATAAAAAGAGTGTTAACTTAATCATTTGAGTTTGAAAAATATACTTCTACTTTTAAATGATTTTTCTGAAATATTATAATTCTTAATAAAATAAAGATTAAAAAAACTTGAACTCTATATCAAGGTTTCAAAAACATTTCATTATAAAAAAACACCTATAAAGTGTTGATGTTTAGCTTACTGTTAAGATTATTCTAGGTGCATCTCTTAAAAGTGAGAAAATAGGTGGTGTTTCTATTTGGAACACTATTCAATGATCCTTAGAAAAAAAGAGATGTAATTATACATCAACATTGAAACAATAAACATAACCTCACACCAAAGTTTAACTTTAAAAGACGTTTAGATGTTGAAATCATAAACAACTTTTTTCTGTACAATTTCCTGACCATTCGTTTTCCGATTTATTGCCTGTTCACTTTCGAATTTTCTAACGTTTACCAGCCGATTTCGTGTTCATACTATTTCCGATTTCGTGACCCATTGCTGCTTATTTTCCTACCATTTGCTTTCAAATTTCGTGTCCATTCGCTTACCAATTTTGTACCCGTTAAGTGCATTTTACATTCAACCGTAGTAAACGGGCGTATATACTGGGATAGCAAGACACATGAAGGGTACGGTCTTAGTTCACAAATCAGGTGATCCAAAAATACGTACGGCGAGTTAAATTTCAGTACTCTCCTCGCAGTTGATTTTTGTTGCAGGGGAAGGAGCTGATACTTCATGCAATTAATTAAAAAAAATTAATTTACAAGCTAAAATATATTGGGAGCTTTCAGTGGAGGATCGTGTAGCGGGCAGATTTTATCTTTTAACTATTGCAGTGGTTTTAATTATTCAGTATACCAAAGAAAGGGTTGTCGCCCGTTTCCGCACAGTTTTATTTTTCACACCTTAAAAACCTATAGCCCGTTTCCGCACACTTTTTTATAACCCATTTCCGCACAGTTTGCAAAAAAAATTATTTTCTTGTTGCTTACATTTTAAAAACCTTAAACTTATGCTGCTGGCCCATTGGACCGAAAATAGCCAAAAATTGAGGTTTTATTATTCTACAGGGCCGGAAGGTAGATATGGCTTGACACTCTTTTGTAACGTTAAAGCAAAATTCACATGCTTTTACTAAATTTCCTACGGATGGGGTTTTTCGTGATTTACCCCTACCGCGAACTGAAAAACTACAGCGAAGTTAATTTTCGGAATACTCTTGAATTAACATTTAAGTATTCAAGGTGTGCTATCGGCTAGTTTAATTTAAATCAATTAACTCTAAGTATGTTAATTTTAGTTAATTCTGAAAGTACGTCAAAAAATTACTTTTGGGTCAGACTATCTAGCAGTAGACACTGACAAATTACTTTACTATTTCATCCGAGCTTAAACACCTTTATATGTTTTTTCTAATTAACTGCAGCACCCTTAATAAGAAATACTTCGTTATCAGGTCGAAATTTCGTCTAGAAAAGTAATTCAGGTAAATAATTACAGTTAACAGAGGTTTTTATATCATTTAAAGTAAGTTTTTGAACGTTCTTTACGGCCAAGGCTTAAGTTGTATTTTAGTTTGTCTATGTAATATAGTCTTTATAGTGTCTTTCCCCTTTAAAGATAAAAAAGCTCATTTCCAGCTCTGTATTACAAAAATACGCAGTCTGCTTCGTTTCCTGCTACAAACAAATATATGAGGTATTACAGGGTTTCATTATTTGTTAATCTCACTAAAATGCTACTAATTGTGAAGATGTGTGATATATTTCCTTAAACTAAACCAATGTAGAGGAATTTCCTTTTTTACATCAGCACAGATTCTCTCAACGTAACCACGTTGGAAACGGAGTGTTACGTATGAGGTATACAGGGTTTCATTATTTGTTAATCTCACTAAAATGGTACTAATTGTGAAGGTGTGTAATATATTTCCTTAAACTGAACCAATGTAGAGGAATTTCCTTTTTTACATCAGCACAGATTCTCTCAACGTAACCACGTTGGAAACGGAGTGTTACGTATGAGGTATACAGGGTTTCATTATTTGTTAATCTCACTAAAATGGTACTAATTGTGAAGGTGTGTAATATATTTCCTTAAACTGAACCAATGTAGAGGAATTTCCTTTTTTACATCAGCACAGATTCTCTCAACGTAACCACGTTGAAAACGATTCGTTAAAACAATTTTTTTCCTTGTACCCTTGGTATGATCCGATGCTGCTAGAATTTAACTGCTCAAGTGAGCTGCTATTGGACCTTTTACCCAGAATTCCTCTCGTTTTAGGAAAGGCAAAGTTCACCTAATCCACTATTTGTTGGACTTAATAACGGCCAATGTTAGTGCTGGCATATGTTCATTTACAACAAGAAACAAATGATTGAATTAATTTTGGATAATTTAGGAATATTTTCAGCCGATTGAAAATCAATTATAAATAACGGAGTTGTTTTGGTGGTTTCCACTAACGTTTTGAGCGTTTATTATAATTAAATAAAATGAAGTAAAGTTTAAGATAATGTACCGTCAGTTAAAAGCAATATCTAATCACCTATAGCGGTGCTTCTAAGCGAGCGAGAAAATGAAAGAGAGAAAACACCCCAATGGCGGGATCACACCTGTGTTTTAGTTTCTCTGTATGTAATTTCCAAACTCACTTACAAATGTACTGTACACCGACTACACTGAGTGATCGGTCGTTCCGGCGCTAGCGAGTGTCAAGCCACAACCATAACCATTCATGTACACGAATGTTTTATAGTGTTAGGTTAATAAGGTTGGCGTGCAAGTCCGGAGTGTCATGTACCGTTTACTAATGTGAAAAGGTTTCGATCTATATGGTAATATAATATAGTGTGTTGCGACGGCTCAGATGACCCATACACTGGAACCACTGGTGATTATAAAATGCAATATTTTGGGAAAATAGAGGAAGGGAGGGGGTGTCGGAGTTAAATGTGACCTTCTTGGCATAACTAGTAATGAATGATGTGTTTAACCAAATTATCTCCGCAGGAAATGAATATAACAAGTCATTGGTACTGAGAAGTATTTCTGTTTATGTGATCTTTACCCTTAACAACGCAGGATAAACGTTGTTGCTTTGTCTTAAGTAGACGACATTCACTGTCTTATCAACAACTTAAAACAGATTTAAACTTCGTTTGGTGCAAACTTGAAAATTTGTCAAGCCAGCAACAATTAAAACTATGTTGGTCAAGGTGCTTACAAGTTGAAGTTAGTGAGCATCGACACGAAATCCCTTCAAAAAAATTAATTTCATGATAAAATGTTTTCGGAAAATGTAATTGTTCTTGAAAAGGCGTAGATATGTAATTTTTTCAATTAATTAAGAGGGACTAGATCGATTAACAGTAAAATCAGTTGATTGAATTAAATATTGATTAAGGATTGAGTGGATAAAAATAACTAGAAAAAAATTTCAATATCTGAAACTTCAGTCAATTGATAAACCTCAAACATATCGTTTGTTTTTTCGGCCTTGGTCCAAACCAAGACGGTTTTTCATAATTTTGGTATGATCCGATGCTGCTAGAATTTAACTGCTCAAGTGAGCTGCTATTGGACCTTTTACCCTGAATTCCTCTCGTTTTCGGAAAGGCAAAGTTCACCTAATCCACTATTTGTTGGACTTAATAACGGCCAATGTTAGTGCTGGCATATGTTCATTTACAACAAGAAACAAATGATTGAATTAATTTTGGATAATTTAGGAATATTATCAGCCGATTGAAAATCAATTATAAATAACGGAGTTGTTTTGGTGGTTTCCACTAACGTTTTGTGCGTTTATTATAATTAAATAAAATGAAGTGAAGTTTAAGATAATGTACCGTCAGTTTAAAGCAATATCTAATCAATTTAGATAAATTAGTAGTTAGCGACAAATTATCTCTTTCAGGCGAATAATTTCAAATGAAGCCTGATGTTAAGGTATATTCGTGATTAAACGATACAAATGGAAAGAAATTATTTCATGTCCTCAAACGTTACTTTATTTGGAGAACTGTATTTGTATCTATTAAATGGTTAAAAAGTTTGCCCATCTCTGCCGATGATATCTCATTTACAATGTTCTTTAAATATAGTTTAAAAGCCTCTTCAGACGACGCGTTAAAACCAAAGCTTATTTGAAAAATATAGAGAAATGCAATGTCAAATATCACGATTTTCTTGAGAAAATCTGAGTTCCCTTAAACTAAAATCGGTTCGCAATCAGTTTTCTTTTCAAAAGTAAGAACAGCATTAAAAAAGTTATGTCTTATTAAACCAAGATTTTAGGCCTCGTCTGAAGAGTATTGGGGCTTAAATGGGCCCGGAGTTTAAGAGCTAGTAACTCTGAAACAGTTTGGTTCAGACCAAAATGATCAGGATATTTTGACTCCAAATTTTGCTTGGAATCTACTGTTATAAGCAACGCATTCATCTCTGCATCACCCTGTATAGCCTTTAAGTCGATTTTAATTCTGCTTGGATAGGGGAGGTATGATTTCAGTTTGAGGCAATTTAAAACTTCTTTTACAACCATATCTGTAATCCATACCAAATTTTGCACAAACGGATTTAATAAAATAATTTATTTAGTTAAAAATCAAATTTAGCAAAATTGTCACTATTTCGCACGATATTAGAGGAAATCATGTAACGTTTGCTTTAAGCTTTTGTAATGACACAAAAATAGCACTTGATGACTTTCCGGTAAGCATGCAAGGAGAAACCACCAGGAAAAAGGTGGTCACTTTTTAAGGGAGGGGTTCAAGACTAAGAACATGTTTTTAGATTGTCTGAGCAATGGGTAGTTTTCAATTGCTGTCGATGTTTTTACTGCAATAAACGATATGATTATTCATCCTACGATTGATTTGACGGCACGCAAATTTTGGAAATTAACTTGAAATATACAGGGTGTTTCTGATAAGTCTGCCATAAATCAAGGGGCGTGTTCTTTGGGTCAATTTGAGTGGAAAGTGTCAAAGAACATGGGGTGTACAAGAATTTGCAACGAAGATATGGCCCCCCAAACATTGGCCCCTAAAACAAGAAAATATTCGAATATGTAGACTAAAACAAATTCAGCCTTATCAACTTGTTTAGAAATAATGAGACAATTTCAATAGTTTCCCTCTAACATCGTTATTGAACTTTCACCTGGCAGAAGTGTATTAAATGAGTAGAAGTATGCCTACTCTAGTAAAGTAAATTCAAAGTATCATGGTACCTTTCGGTTGGTATTACTTTTATTCTTAACAAGTTAACATGGACGTTACGGACTTCATTCTTGTACACGATGTCAAAAAAATCTTTGAGATAATGAACCCAAAGACTTTTTAGCAAACCACCGTTTATTGTTTACGTTTGTGAATAAAAAACAATGCTGACAGTCATGACGCAAACGTAAAAACTAAACGGTGGTTTGCTATAAAGTAACGCGATGTTGTTGATAACGTCACAGTATCACTTCGAACGAACGTGTGGTAGTACAGTATGGCGTATACCAATGCAGAATATGCAGACATGCATCTCATGTATGGACTGGCGCAGGGCAATTCAGTGGAAGCACAGCGACGATACCAGGAACAATTTCCGCAACGACGCATACCAAATCGTCGTACGTTGGAGGCTGTTGACAGGCGCTTGAGGGACATCGGACAAGTACAACCCAACAACGTTCGAGAGCGAGACATTCCAGAAGACATGGAGGAAATCGAGGAAGACGTCCTTGCCATGTTCGATGAGGACCCCTCGACAAGTACCAGACAAGTTGAACGACAATTACATGTTAATCACGTTTTGGTCTGGCGAATTCTCCGCGGACATCAGTTTCACCCGTATCATATTCAAAAGGTGCAAGCTCTTAACCCGGCAGATTATCCAAGACGCATCGACTTTTGCGAGTGGTTTTTGGCCAGAGTAGAGGACAATCAATTTCCACGGGTCCTTTTAGTAACCGACGAGGCACATTTTTCCCGGGATGGAATTCTGAACTATCACAACCACCACGAATGGCGCCAATTAAACCCACACGCAACTAGTGTTAGAAGTCACCAACAGCAATTTTCTTTAAACGTATGGTGCGGCATTGTCGGTAATCATTTACTAGGTCCGCATTTTCTTCCACCCAGACTAAATGGTGAAGCATATCTCACGTTCTTAAGAGACACTTTACCTGAACTACTCGAGGACATACCGTTAGCATTACTTCGTGACATGTGGTTTATACACGACGGGGCACCCCCACATTTCAGCCGTGCAGTTAGAGAACATCTTAATGCTACGTTTAATTTGAGGTGGATTGGGCGTGGAGGACCAGTTGCGTGGCCAGCCAGATCTCCGGATTTAAATCCGTGCGATTTCTATCTTTGGGGTCATCTCAAAGACATCGTGTACAAGAATGAAGTCCGTGATGAGGAAGACTTGCGAAGACGAATTATTGAAGGTTGTCAAACAATCAGGAACATGCCAGGAATCTTCCAACATGTCCAAGAATCTTTCGAAAGACGGGTTCATGTTTGTCTTAACGCCGGTGGTGGACATTTTGAACAGACCTGTAACGTCCATGTTAACTTGTTAAGAATAAAAGTAATACCAACCGAAAGGTACCATGATACTTTGAATTTACTTTACTAGAGTAGGCATACTTCTACTCATTAAATACACTTCTGCCAGTTGAAAATTCAATAACGATGTTAGAGGGAAACTATTGAAATTGTCTCATTATTTCTAAACAAGTTGATAAGGCTGAATTTGTTTTAGTCTACATATTCGAATATTTTCTTGTTTTAGGGGCCAATGTTTGGGGGACCATATCATCGTTGCAAATTCTTGTACACCCCATGTTCTTTGACACTTTCCACTCAGTTTGACCCAAAGAACACGCCCCTTGATTTATGGCAGACTTATCAGAAACACCCTGTATATTGATAGGTAACTCAAGCCAATTACAAACACACGTCTACCTAAAATTTCATTAAATTCGATATAAAAAATTATACTATTGTGGAATTTGAATTTATAACTTTAATGGTATTTAAATCAACGTAAATTAAATATTTAAACAGAAACATTTTAACAATATTTTGAATGTTGACTTTATTTTCACTTTAAAAAGGGGTGAAAAAAGGCATATTGAGAACCATTCTCCCTTTCCATGTCTCGATCCTACCATTTATTGTAGAGCGTACTTAATCTTAAGCCGACCCTACTTAGACAGAAGGGGTAATAATGGGTTGAGTTCGGTTAATTTCAGTCAGTTTAGGTTTCATTTCCGTTCCACAGTTTAGGTTAGTTTTCAATCAATTAGCGGTTATTGTAGTTTGTAGTCCTTGTGCACACTCAAAATAGAGATCAGAGAAACACTGAATTTTATCATTTTATATTTCTAAAATAGTAAAATTTTTAGTCTTTCTACGTTCGCCATTGAAAGCGGTGGCAGCTTAACGTTAGAAAGCACCGAAATTACTCAACCAAGAAGCCCTTACACCGGAACAATTTAAACACGGAAATGTACTATTCGTATTCGGTAAAATGCATGTACATAGGAAAACTGTTCATTGACTTTAATAAACCTTTTTCAGGGGTGAGTTTTAACGAATCATTAAATCTGTTTCCCACTGGCTGCTTGAAAATTGTCACCCAGCATTACTATTTAGGTATAGTCCCATTGGACCGAATCCCATTGGACCGAAACCGCTTTTTGGTTTTCTATGGAGAATATATTTAAATTTCCAGCCCAATGGCGGGTTTCTGCTGAAGGGGAAGTTATTTGAAAGAATTAGTTAATTAAATGTCATTGAGGATTTCGAATCACCGCAGCAGCATGGTAGAATATCAGGCTTTTAATTCAGAGGCTCGGGTTCAAACCCAGAGAAGGAAATTAATAGTTTGGTTAGGTTAGGTCAGGTTCGGTTAGGTTATTATCCTATTAATTAGCTGCCACCTTTTAAAAAACATTCTCCTAATAATTAGCTGCAACCTTTTCCAAAATATTCTCCTAATAATTAGCTGCCACCTTTTCCAAAACATTCTCCTAATAATTAGCTGCAACCTTTTCCAAAATATTCTCCTAATAATTAGCTGCAACCTTTTCCAAAATATTCTCCTATTAATTAGTTGCCACCTTTTCCAAAATATTCTCCTATTAATTAGTTGCCACCTTTTCCTAAATATTCTCCTATTAATTAGCTGCCACCTTTTCCAAAACATTCTCCTACTAATTAGCTGCCACCTTTTCCAAAATATTCTCCTAATAGTTAGCTGCCACCTTTTCCTAAAAACTCTCCTACAAATTAGCTGCCACCTTTTCCAAAATATTCTCCTGCCACCTTTTCCAAAACAATGGTTCCAATAATTCATTGCCACCTTTACCAAAATATTCTCCTATTAATTAGTTGCCACCTTTTCCTAAATATTCTCCTATTAATTAGCTGCCGACTTTTCCAAAACATTCTCCTACTATTTTGCTGCCACCTTTTCCAAAATATTCTCCTAATAGTTAGCTGCCACCTTTTCCAAAACAGTGCAATTCTCTCCATTATCAATCACTCTTAAAATTAAATTTTGCATTTCAAACATCAATATATATATACAACGAAAACTGTAAGGTAAAAAAAATTCCTTTTAAAAAATTGAAAACGTTTGCTTTCTAAATTTTGATATATATTTTCCCAAAACCGCACATTTGGGCTGTTTTCGGTTGAATGGGAAACGCGTTCGGTCGAATGGGATTCGGTTGAATGGGAAACGCGTTCGGTCGAATGGGACACAAGGGCTATTTAGGGAGACCAATTAATGAAACTTCAATCCTGTGTCTGATAAAGCTGCTCCATTTAAATGCCAATAGAAATCAATACTGACATACCTTTGTGGGAATACAATACCTACTTTCCAGTTTATTGCTTGCAAATGCTGATCAATGCATTCTATTTTAGTTTAAAAAAAGAGAGACAAGAATTCTACCGACTTGCTCCTCGAGATGACACAATACATGTGACAGCGCTATATATTTGACACAGTCGGTCGTGTTTTATAAAACAAGACTATCATGAACAACAACCATAAAATATATAACCACGATAATGATTCTGGTCGTTAATGGAGCGTACATTAGAAAATTACCGAATGCACACGATGATGTCTACCATTATCCGCTCAAATAACGATTAGCGTTTGATTACCGTTCTCAGCTAACAGAAATACAATTCACTCTTCTGTTTATCTTCAATTTTTCCACGATAATATTAGGTACACTAAGGTAAGCTGCGTTCAGTTTTCAGCCGTTATTGTTAACTGTTTGCTATCGGAACTTACGGTTTAAAAATTAACGATCTACCCGTTCCTCACAAAGGCTTATCCTATTTTAATGAGCGTTATGATTCACTAGTTTGTATTAAAGGAAAATCCCAGAATACGATTTTGTCCTATTTTCAAATGAAAATATAAAACCATGAACATTTCAAATTGGAATCATGCATTAATATACAATTTAAGAGAAGATTTGTATATTCTTTAGAAAAAAGTAGAATAAATTCTAACTTGAAGTTTTGTTGATATTTGATTAGAATGTTTTTTTTAATTATATTTTTGGTAAGTTTGACTCTTTGGGAACACTTGAAGAATATTACATTTTTCAGATGTCACTTGCTACCTACAACTACGGGAGCGCACGCATCAAGCTCTATGAAGCAAACGACCGGTGTTTTTACAGCGCCCTATACTAACTATTACCGTTAACCTCTGCAAGTTTTGATGGAAAGGAGAAACCGGGTAGCACCGCGGAGGAAAACTCGTTTAACAAGTGGGGAGAGAACTTGCAATCTCTACGCAGAAGGCTTGTAGCCAGGTTTTTCACCCGGTGCCACAGTCCGGGGTCGAACCCAAGACCCTCTTTCTGCGAGGCGAAAGCGATAACTAGCTCACCACTTCACCTTATGATCCGCTTTCATATTATTTCGAATTACAAACTACATTTTAGCCAAATTATTGGTTCACTTTTGACATTATATGGTATTTAAAATAAACAAGGAAGGAAAATTAGCATTTAATTTTCAACGATATTTTAAGTGCACATGAAATATCGTTGTGAATATTACTTTTTGTATCAAATCCTTATACCAGTAAAGTGTACCTTACTATGCTTTCATTTTTGGTTTTCCTTTTTAAATTTCCTGTATGTGTCGTTTGTGTACGGTTTCATCTGTCACTCCTGTAGTTCAAAATTGTTACTAGTCTCGTTTTCGGTTTTTCTAATGCATACAATGTTTAGTTGCAAACTGAAAACTGAGTTTCTCATTCAATATCAACTTGTAACTTTGAAATTTTAAACTGCCCAAACACATTACTTCACTGTGCTTTATAATTCGAAAGCATCATTATTTCGTTCTTTGTGTATAAACTTCTCTCCGGCAAACAACGGAAATTGTGTTCATATAATGTATACGGTTTAGTTCAGACCAGAGTGAACAAGTTGGGAAAACCAAAATTTTACCTTTCCAAGTCAGGATGATTACCTAATATCATCTTCTAGGAGAGCGGAAGCTCTCTTAGATAAGACATGATACTGCGTCTAATGTAGAAGGATAGTTTTTTGATTGGTCGTAACGTTTTTTCTATATTATCTAGATATGGAATTATAGCTCTTTGTTGATATAAAATTGCAGAAGTTAAAACTAATAAAGATATGTCTTGTACTCAAGTTAACAGCCAACGGGGGAAAAACAGGAAAGGAAGAGTATAAATTTTGAAGACATTTATCTTTTTAAAATATTACAATTACTGTGCTGTAGTTGTAAACGCCACTCTTTCCCTAAATCCGGAATTACTCGATTACTTAATGTAAGTTAACATATTTATTTCTTGATAACATTGCTCCGATAAATATAGTAATACAGAAACGTAAATCCGGTTAAATCTTTATAAACGTCTTAATTCTGAATCCGGTCTTCCTGTAACTGCTACGGCAGCTCTGTTCAGCTGCCCTGATTCCTGGGTTAGATTTATACGCTCTGGCCTCCGGGGTTTAGCCAATCCCCGCTCTCGAGCAGACGACTTGTTTAGGTTCTGCTGCTCGATACTGGAGCGCAGTCTAATGGTGATTTCTTGTAACGGGCTCCCCGTTACATCCTCCCTCTCTGTGACGAACAAGCAGAGGCCCCGGGTGAGAGGGGACCGGTAAAATAATGCCGCTGGGATTATCTGTAAGATATTAAAACAGGAAAACAAAACCCGGTCCACGGAATCCAAGAGAAAGACACGTAAAACCACAGAAAATGAGTGAATAAACTATGTTGTTTAATATGAAAAGTAATCCGGGAGACGTTTCGTGTCTTGATGGAGAATAGACCAAAAAACAAAAAAACACTTATTAAAGCATAGAAGACTCTAAAATTCTAAATTGAAACGGGGAAAACCAAAAGATTTTTTTTGAAGAATATTAAACTTTTAATTGAAAGGAAGAAAACCAAAATTAGTTTGTTTTGTTTTCTTGTTTTAGTAAAATATAGATTCGCTCCGGAGCCCATTTTATTCCCCAGATTTACCTTTTTTGACTGTAACATGCATACAAAATATCTGAAAGGTACCTATAATGAGCTATACAAACAACCTGATATGTTACGGGAATTTCTGTCTCACCTATTTTATGACTCTAGAGTAGCTGAATTTTGTGTTTATATTTGCTGTACTGAGTTTGCCAGCAGCAGGTATTTTTCCTGCAAAACTTCTAAAATGTTCTGCAGTGCTCTCTGGAATGCATCTAAATTTTGTCTAACGTTGACGCTTTTTCATGTTTATTCCAGAATATTCCAGTATATTTGCAATATTTTGCAGATTCTGAATAATCTACTTTTAAGTCGAAATGCAGCCATAAGTTTTTGTACGGGCTATCGCAGGTTAAATTAATTTTAATAAAATGTTTAAGTTTACAATTGTGATGTACGTGTTAATATTTGCAACTAATAATCGGCTAGTATAATAATCCAGTTAATCGCATTGAAAAATGTAAAGTGCTTATAATAATGAATTATCACTCAAATTGTAATTTGTAAATGCTTTTCTTGTGCCTTGATATTTATAGTTAGTATTATATCTTAATTCGTATAAAATGCTTAAAACAATTACCTATCATCGTTAATATTTCGATTAAGGTTAACACCATCCAATACACCTATTTTAACATTTATTTAATTTTAAACTACGCTTCTAAAATACGAATCGAAAATATTAAGTTAAAAAGTTAAATTAATTTTAATAATATGTTTATGGTTAAAGTATCGATGGTCTTGTGAATATTTACAATTGTTGATCGGCTAATATAATTGGATTCAACATTAATAGTTTCCCTTGAATTGTAACTGCGCTTTATAATTAATATGAGAAACAATGGTGATACAATTACACAAAGTCTTTGAAATGATACACAAACCTTTTCAAATGTATCTATTTTCCGTTTATGTGATAGTTTCAGTAAATACAATAATTTTTAAATCACAAATATTTCACGTGAAAGCTCAATAAGACACAAAAACCTCTTTTCTGAAAACTGCTTGTGGAGTTTTCCAAATATTTCAATATAGTTTAAATAGGTTTCGAATTTCTTCGATATAGAATTTTACCATTTGTTGTATATCTAAGGCAATCCAATATCCAATAGGAAACATCTTCTCGCGTTACCGCGCATAACTTGCCAGTGACCTAATTTTTAACAAAATGTATGGATCAAACAATGGCTTCTATCATAAGTTTATGAGATATGTTCCATAAGTATGACCCTACATGTAATGCTAGAGGCTTACTGAGAGGTAGTTCGAAAACGACACGAGAATTGACAACAATAGGTTTTGCCGTCCATCTTCCTATTTAGTCTATACTAAGCCTTTCACATCGCCTCACTAGGCGTCGCTTTACGAGAATCTATGACGTTTCACCTACATCACTTCACGACAAGCTCTCAGAAACCATTGGCAAAAGTATGGAACTTAACATATGAACTTATATATATAACAAGATGGTCGGTGTTAAAGCCATACTCCAGTTCTTATTAGGCATTCTTTTCTATCGAATTCAACCGTTTTATATCTAAGGAAAAAATATCCTTCCTTCAAAATATTCACTTCTGTTATAATTGTAGTACAGCGACATGGATGATGGAACAAAGAATTCCGAGAGTGAAAAGCCCCTTTAATAGTGTTAAAATTAGTCCCGTAACTCTGACCCTTAAAGACACTGTTGAACAGCTCCTCGATGCGATAAACACCAAACGAGTGAACACTGAACAGCTCCTAGGTGGCCCTAAAAACTCTTAAGGCGGTAGTCAAGTCAACTCGTAACTGGCTGAAAAGGGTCATTTCCCGTCTCTATTATCTAACGAACCACAAATGTTATTAGTTAGTGGTTTTGAATAAAATATAAATCAAAATCTTGTTTAGTTCATGATATATTATTGCTATTGATAGCATGAGAGATTAGTCAATATTTATAAAAAATAAATCGCCTTGCTTTCGGGATAATAATGTCAATTACATAAACTTTACTTCTGACGAAGTATAAAAGTCAGACGAAGTTTATGATATTTGGGATTTTGAAGTTTAATTTTTAAATAACGATAAGAAATGTATATTCGAACAGTGTTTTAAGCGTAAGCTCGAAGATGTCGTTACAAGTAACCTCGTATATAAATATCTCAGGTTGGGCATGAACTGGGATTCAGAATTTCATACCCAATTTTAATCCCTCAGCCTGATCAGTCTGAAGTTGAAAATATTTGGTGGTTTTCTGTTGTGTTTTCTGAGTGTGGTGGTGGCTCCGGCCTGGCTAAATGGGGTGTGCTTTTTGTGGGAAAGTGTGAATGGAAATTGTAGCTGCTCAACTCTTCAAACTCAATAATTTTGAAGACTGGTGATTTGGGTCGTTTCAAGGTTATCAGTGAAAGCGCGAAAATTTTATTTAGCCACCTGGGTAGTATTATTCAAGCCCAACATGGAAAAAAATCCTGCTAAAGCACTTATCACCCCCACATAAAACTGAGAACCCTGTTACGAAAATTAGTGTCTTCTGGTGTTTTTTGGTCGTATTAGAAAAAGGTTTAATACCGCCTTAATAGAGCTCGGCATTTTCAATCCATTATCCCCAAATTAGTGGATAACCTATTATTTATAAACAAAGTCGTGGATATAATACTTTTTATCACGAAAGTTCTCTGGATAGTTTTCGATTACGGATAAAGATGTAATGACGTGGATAGTGGATAGATAATGCCAAGCTCTAGGTAGATGTGTCCTTTAGATATCATACGATGTGGCTAAAAATCATCAGTGTTCAAACTTTGGATGAAAAAATACTTTCTATAAATACTTATTTTAAGAAACGTAATGCAATTTCACTTTTAAGTTTGAAGTGTATAATCGTCAAGTTAGTTTCTCAAGAAAACATTTTACTTTTAAGAATTAAGATGTTTCAACACAGTAATTATATAAACAGATTTTTAAACCCCACATTGGGAACTGCTAGCATTGGTTAACGAACTGACTACATGACAAACTGATCATTCAGAAAGCTCGGGTTGATTTTGTTCTTTTCCCTTCTTTTGATCATGCACGCTGACAAAATCTCCAATGCCACAACGACGCAAGAGACGACTATACCCTTGACCCAAAATTCGGAAGGGAGAGAAACGGTGCTGAAGTTTAACGACTTGACTTTCGGTTCGGGTTTTTTCCAAGTAACGAGGACCAACAGCGCCTTCGACTCTGGCGTCGTCCAGCGATGGGATTGGTGTTCCGTGTTAAAAAGCAAACTGAAAATTTGGCTATTTCAATTTCTAAAACTGAATAAAATTAGAATAATGGAAAGTGTTAGTTCTAACAATTTTCGAAGAATTTCCGTCTTGGTGGTGTCGTTGATATGCCTCGAAAGCGGCAAGTATCTAAATTCAAAGTAAGGCGGTTCTTGTTTAACGTGAACCGACTTGGAATAAAACCATTTGTTTGTTGTTTTGATAGTGTTCATGTTTGATTTAAAGTCGTCTTTGATGAGGTAGGCGCCTCGCCTTTCGCTCAATAATTTCACAATACATTTGCTGTTACTGGGAATTGGTATCGCACCCGGAACCCCTTTAAGCAAGGGATTTTTCGCTACCTGTCAAATAAGCGAACATTGAAAATAAAGTAAAGAGAGAACCGGCACAAGATAAAACTTGACCCATTGCTGGTAATGAACGTGTCCAAATGAGTGAGCAGTGACATATCCTTGTAGCTTCAGTCCAGTGCCATCTTTAGCAAAAATATCCGTAAACTTTTCCAGGGTTTTTTAGTTTATTTCAGAAAATTGACCTCGCATGGTGGCGCCAACACAGGCAAGGATCACTGTAGACGCTAATAACCAAACTGCCAAAATTATTTCTTCAAATGGTTTGCCTTGTTTTTTCCTCGGATAAGCTGAAAAATATTGTGAAAGGAGTGCACAAAATGGAATTTTTTTAGAGAAAAGTTCAAAATTGTCCTTAAATCAAACAGATTTTTTACGGGAATACGAAAACATTTGTTGAAGTAAATTTTGGAAGAAATGTTAAATATGCATGTCTAGATCGTAGTCGACCTTCTAGGAAAGACAGGAAAAAGGGGGTTCTGCTTTCCAGACACTGAAGGGAGCCAATCCCAAAAATATTTCTAACTCGAATGATCACTATTCGTGGCTTAAAATTTTTTTAGTTGCCGGATTAGTGCCGCTTTGATCAAAGCTTACGACCTCGTTTCTAATATAAGTTTTATCAGAAGTAAGATAAGGGACTAAAAGTATCGAGCTAACCAAATTATTCACTTGGCGAAAGTGAATATTCGTGATAACACACCAACGGTTGGCCCTCTGGTAGCGGTTTCTGTATTTTCCCTCCAAAACGTAAGACGCTCGCGGTGGTAGACGGCCAAACTAGATTCAAGCACCCGCGTCTGTGTTCCGCCGCTTAGTGTAGGCGCGATGGAAGCGGCATAAAATCCTCGAATTTGTTCACTAGTGCCAGGATCTATTACCAATTCTAGAGCACTTCACTTCTAATCCCTTATTTTACTTCTGGCTTTATTTAGTTATTAGAAATTATTGAGCTCAAGAGTAAATGTTGCGATATTTTCAGTTTAATGGGAGGTACAGGCTAACTTTATGCTTACCATAAATAAAAAAGAATTACCTTCAGAGAAAAATGATGATATTAAGTTCCAGACATTGTTGAAAGAATTAGTGAAGATTTTCGTGATAAAATTTGGCAATTTTGGTGTTCTACGTTTCGAATTATCCATGTACAAGTGGACAGATTTTCTTAGCTACAAACAACAAGCTGCAGCCAAGTCGAGCACTGACATCCTTTTCTCGAAGCAACTCGTGGCATTTTTAAACCCACTGTAACTTCGTGATGGGTACAGGTAAAAGTCTGAAATTTCGCTTGCCTTGAGGACTGTCAATCCTAGCTATAGTTTCCAAATTTCAAGTTCCTACCCTATATACTTTTCGAAATATGGCAGGTGAAATTTACCTTTTTTGTCACTCACTCACCGATCATAAAAATTCTAAGGTACTTCTAGAGGAGATAGAAACTTAAAATTCATGATTTAGTTTTCATTTATTTTATAAAGCACAGAAAAATTAACACATCTCGAAATTTTTATAAAATTGTTCTTTTGTTCTTTATTTTAAAACAAGATGGCGCTGCCGTCTTTTCAACAGAAATAGTGTGTGTTCTTGATGAAAGGACGTAATGGTCTAAAGTTAACCGAAAGTTAAATATATATTAAAGCTAATAGGAGTAGTAGTTTAAAAGAAATGTGTCGTAACTGATGCTACATTCTTTTATTAGGATATCGCGTACAATCTTTATTGCATATTCTCTGCGGGTCGAAAGGGGTAATTCAGCGTAAATATGGACAAACGTTAGCCATTATATTGGCAAACGAAGTACCACGAGAGGGTCTTGTTTTAATATGACTACCGAAGTATAACTAGAGGGTCTACAAAAAGAAGTGAGATCCTATGAAAAACATTAACATGTACAAAAATGGGCCAAGCCTCGCTTCGTGCCCTCTCCGCCGTAAAACGTTCTGAGATCCCATGTAGAGCCAAGTCTGTCTTTTGTTCTCATTCAATCGCCAATTGAACAATTATGTTATAAATTAAATCCTTTTCCTAATTAATAACCAATATTCTTTGACTCTATCATTATTATACATCTTTGTTCGTATCAAAAATATCGTGACTTGGCAATCGCAGATAAGTAATATTTTAAAATAATCGAAGGGATATTCACTAAATCGTTTATGGTCGAGGGGATATGTACAAGTTTATAAGATGAGTCATGCACAACCCTATGTACAAATTATATGGTGAGTTATGCATAACCTTATGTACACCTGCGCTTGCCCAGTCACGATATTTTTGATACGAACAAAGATGTATAATAATGATAGAGTCAAAGAATATTGGTTATTAATTAGGAAAAGGATTTAATTTATAACATAATTGTTCAATTGGCGATTGAATGAGAACAAAAGACAGACTTGGCTCTACATGGGATCTCAGAACGTTTTACGGCGGAGAGGGCACGAAGCGAGGCTTGGCCCATTTTTGTACATGTTAATGTTTTTCATAGGATTAGTGAGGTTAGACACAATCCAGCTTTAGTATTTTAAAAAGTTAGCAATAAAGCTATACATTGTTGAGGAATAACGAGAGGATAGTGTTTACACGTCAACCGAGTTGTGAACTTTAGTTTTTATAACACGTATAATTGATAATTTTCATTTTGACGTTAGCAATTTCTTATCAATAGAAAGCAATAAATGCAACTCGAGGTAAATAAGTGGATAGATAGTTATTTTCTCGCTTCAAAGAGGTATATTTTGTGTACCCAACTTGTTTGTTAATTAAATAATTTTTGCTGGAAAATAAAGAAACACTATGGAAACGTCTCTTTTTTAGACTCCAAATAGTCGTAAGGGCCAACCAGCGTTTAACCCTGGAAGGCCACGTAAGAGAAGGGCCCCGAAAAAGAAACAAAGCGCTTGAAAAGGCAGTGTGGTGAAAAGGTTAGTTTTAATCTTTCATTATAAATAGTCTAAAAACTAAAAATATTTTTTTAAAAACAAACTATCACGCTTTATTAGGGAACAACTAGCAAGTAATCGGAATAAAAATAATGGAAATATTCAAAATAACACAAGATTTTGATATGAAAATTATTTGGATGCTAACTTATAATATAAAATATAAATTGACAAAATTTTTATCAATTAAACATAATAACAAAATCAACGAAACATTGTGTCTGTGTTCAGTCTGAACTGTTGCAACTGATATTTTGAGGCAGCAAAACTGAGAATAATTAAGTTTACTATGAACATTTTCAGAATTGGTGGTGGGAAGGCTAAGTATACAGATTGGTGCCTCGTCCCCACTAGCAAAAACTAGTCACGCCGACACCAATCCTTATCAATCGGTCCGAAGTGTTATCGGACTGTCGGTCGACCATACTTCTCGTTTTCATCTACAGGAATTTCTAGTCGGTAGAATAGCGCAATAGGGCGTTTTTATAATGTTGCGATTTCCGAGACGAACCATACATGACCGGACATGACCATCACGTCCTACAATTGCTTCCGTGACCACTGCTAATCCCCACATGTGTTTAGGTACCTTTTCGTCGTGTACTAAGACGACATCTCCTACTTTGAAGACCGTGTTTCGTTTAGATGGTAGAACATGATGCGCGTTTCGTAGTTGTAATAGGTATTCCTCTTTCCAGCGTTTGAACAGTTTTTCTTTGAGATTCGTGCAATATCGCACCCTTGTGGTGTATTTCATTGGGAATTTGGAATTTCTATTTCCTTCAGTCTTTGTGGTGGTAAACTCGTAAGACGTTTGCCAGTTAGAAAGTCGACTGGCGTAAGTGGCATTGGCTCGTTAGCTTCGCTCAATCCGTAGGTTAGTGGGCGAGAATTTACGACGGCTTCTGTTTCGGTCACTATTGTTTCTAGCTCCTGATACGATAAAGTTGACTTCCCTAGAAGTTTTCTTAGTACGTCCTTTATGGATCTGACAAGTCGTTCGTAGAAGCCACCCATCCAGGCTGCCCGTTCAGGAATAAACTTGCATCGGATCCCGTTCTTTTCGTAGAACTCAAGCGTTTCCTTTCCAGTGAGTCCCTTCCAAATTGGTTTGATATCCTCATTGACTCTCTTGAATGCCTTTGCATTATCCGTGTATATGGGTCTTCCTCGCCTAGCTACTATTCTTCTTAGTGTCAACAGAAATTCGTATGTGGATAATAAGGGAACGATTTTCGAATGTACGGCCCTAGTGACCGCGCATGTGTAAAGACAAATGTATATCTTGGCCTTCTCCCTGTTTTACATAGAGTGGTCCACAAAAGTCCATTCCAACGACTTCAAAGGAGGGTGCAGGTTCTACTCTGTCCCGTGGAAGTGGGGCCATGGGTACTTCACCCGCTTTAACATTGTACTTTCTGCAGATAATACAACTCTTCACAACTTGCTTGACTACTTGTCAGGCCCATATTATCCAATAACGACCTCTCGCTTGCGTAAGTTTACTCTGAATTCCGGAGGGATACACCTGTCCATTGCTTCTATTTACTATTAATTTAGTTAGTGCTTGACTTTTCTCGAGAATTATGGAGTGTTTCTCTTCTTCTCTTAGTCTAGATACATCCAATCGTCCTTCAGCTCGTAAGAACCCTTCTTCCTGGAGAATAGGTTTGAGTGAAACTAATTTCGAGTCCTTCTGAAAATTGGAACCCTGTTTTATGGAAACTATCTCAGCTCCAAATTCCAGCGCTTGGACACACCGAATCAATCTTCCTTCTGCTTCACACTTCTCTTCAGCAGTTATAGGTCCGTAAATTCGTATCCCCTTTAATTTTAGGCCAATATATCTCAGAACATTGGCTGTTATTCGGAATACTTTATCAGTGGATCCGTATCTCTTAAGATCTATCAACTTATGTAGTCCTCTTTCTTGATTTACGTTCAGATTAACCATGAGACCTGTAAGTCTTGACTTTCTTACGGATTCTGCTTCTTTGCTGAATTCTAGGGTGGGTTTAATTTTCGGCCAATTTGAGCCAAGGTGCGCCATTAAACCACATTTTCTTGTTAATTAAGTCTTCGGCTTTGGAACCCCTCGACGGTATGTCTGCAGGATTAGCAATGCCTGCGCTAGGATTACAAGTTTCAATATCCGTCAACTCTCGTATCTCTTCTATGCGGTTCTATATAGACGTAGGCCAAACATTTTTCAGTATCTTTATCCAATGAAGAGCGTTCATTGAATCGGTCCAAATGTGTATTTGACAAATCTGTATTGGTATCACCTCTCTTACACTCTTTAAAAAATGGATGTTCCCCAACACCCTTACGGTAACACAAATACGTCACCTTTTGGGTTCATTTTTAAGACCTTTTTGGGTTCATTTTAACACCTTTTAGAATTCATTTTTACCACTTTTTCGGTTCTCTCTTAACACACTTTCGGTTCACTCAATACACTTTTTCGGTTCACTCTTAACACACTTACGCTTCACTCTTTACACCTTTTCGGTTCACTCATTACACCCTTTCGGTTGACTAATTACACCCTTTCGCTTCACTCTTAACACCCTTTTGCTTCACTCTTAACACCCTTTCGGTTGACTAATTACACCCTTTCGCTCACTCATTGCACCCTTTCGCTTCACTCATTACACTCTTTCGCTACACTCTTAAAACCCTTTCGCTTCACTCTTAACACCCTTTCGGTTCCTTCTTAACACCCTTTCGGTTCCCTCTTAACACCCTTTCGCTTCACTCTTAACACCCTTTTGCTTCACTCTTAACACCCTTTTGCTTCACTCTTAAAACCCTTTCGGTTGACTAATTACACCCTTTCATTTCACTCATTACACCCTTTCGCTTCACTCATTACACCCTTTCGCTTCACTCATTACACCCTTTCGCTTCACTCATTACACCCTTTCGCTTCACTCATTACACCCTTTCGCTTCACTCATTACACCCTATCGCTTCACTAATTACACCCTTTCGCTTCACTAATTACACCCTTTCGCTTCACTAATTACACCCTTTCGCTTCATTGATTACACCTTTCTTGAATCATTTATTGCACTTCTCTCTTAACACCCTTTCGGTTCACTCATTACACTTTCTCGGTTCACTCTTAACACCCTTTCGCTTCACTCTTAACACCCTTTCGCTTCACTCATTACACCCTTTCGGTTGACTAATTACACCCTATCGCTTCACCCATTACACCCTTTGGGTTGACTAATTACACCCTTTCGCTTCACTCATTACACCCTTTCGCTTCATTGATTACACCTTTTTTGAATCACTTTGCACCCTTTACCTTCAGTAATTGCACCCTTTGACCTTCAGTAATTGCACCCTTTTACCTTCAGTAATTGCACCCTTTTACCTTCAGTAATTGCACCCTTTTACGTACAATAATTGCACTCCTTTTAGGATCAGTAATTGCACTCTTTTCTGTGTGATAATGCTCTTTTATAAGTGAACCACCTACGCCTAGAAGTTGCTTAACAAACCCTCGTAAGAAACACTTCGTGCTTTCCTCATACAATATTTCTGCATGCAAGCAAAGCAACGAACTGTAATGATTAATATTTTCAATAGTTACTAGACGTTTCAAATACTTTTTAAAAAATGCAAAATTAATTATTTTATAAGAAAAGGAGTTTTCTTCAATTTTTTCTTAATTTCTTTAGCTCCGATTTAGTGCCATTTAAAGAAGAAATTTTATTAGTTAAAACCATGCAATGGGCAGTGTGGCTAAGCCCTAATAACAAAGATTCAATTAAAGTTAAGGTTTTTGCAGGGATACGCGATGTTAAAAACAAAGAAGCCAAACCAAATACATAAAGCGATTATAAAATCATCTGTTTCTAGAAACATTTCTGAATCAATGTAAATATAAAAATTTTTGCCATTTATGACTTCCTTGCCCCTAAAAACAATTACTGGTTCCTTTGGTATTTTGGTTTCTGAGCTTTTTTTGTTGAAAAAAATGTGGCCGTGATGCTCCTTCACCAAACTAGGAAGTAACACGAAGGATGCTGCTAACTCTTATCGTTTTTTTCTACTTCATCCATTTCTTCATTTATTTGTGAAATTAAGGCGTTTTCAAGGTCTTTCACACTAGCTGGTGCATTGCGCCAAATCTTTATACAAAGCTGCTTCAATGACAGTCGTAAAGTTTTCTCTATTTCCACTTTCGTTATTCGGGAGAACTCCATAAATAACTAAAAAAAATATTTAATACGTTACTTGAAAAGAAAATAATCGTTATTTTTCCCATTCTAAAAGAACAAATCAAATAAACTCAAGTTTACGGATATCTAAATAACTAATAATTTTCTGCATCGATTTCGAAGTAGTTTCAAATCCATTTATAACAAAAAATATGTGTTTATAACACTTGGAGCCATTTAGGATGCTTCGACCAAAGGATCAGGGTGTGATGACTTCAATTTTTGTTCAACGTCTTTTCAATGAACTTTATTCTAATTATTTGGAAAAAGAAAAGGTCGCTAAGAAGGTCGAAGAACCACAAATCAAAAAGTCAGACTTGAGTGATGCAGCAAGACAAAAAGAATTGAAAATAATTCATCAGAGAGCAGGGTACACAGTGAACCAATTAATTGGCCTCTTACGAAAGCCCAAAATTTTCAAGAAACTGCTTAGTTAAGAAATGTGATGCAACCGAAGCATTTCACCAGTGGACTGCAACTCAAGATAGAGGAGGGTTGTTATATTTGTCAAAACTAGCATTTGATTTTTTAAAATATACCTGTGATAAGATAGTTCCTTTTGTGCAGTCTGATGCACCTTTAAAAGACAATGAAAATAGAAATGCTAAGATCATTGATACTTTAGAGGAAGATATATTTATAATGGAAAATTTGGAAAAACTATGGGGGGATGAGAAGGAAAATTTGAAATCGGCCAGGAGAAAATGTTTTAGTATTCTTATTAACTGTCATTTGAAGGGATTAACGAGAGGCATAAAAAACGTATACCAGAATGCAAAAAAGGACAGTTTAACTAGCAGCGGTATAAGGAAAGAGCTTAAAGCTCCAACCCATAGAAATTTAAATAAGCCTTTCACTAAGAGTAAAGCAAACTTGATTGATTGATAGATGTATTTATTTATTTATTTCTCCAATAAATTTCCTGATTTATGATGGGTTTGTGCAACATCTTGTGGCTGTTCTTGGAGTTCCTTACGAGCATTTGTTTTTCGGTTACACAGTTTTTTCTGGGTTGGCGTGCAATTTCAATTTTTAACTTAAGGTATTAAGGATTTCATGAGTTTAAGTCTTTTAGCCCCTTGCCCATATTGACTGACAGTGGGATTTTCCCTAGAACCACAAGATCCTCTCAGACGTCCAAAATAGTTTTCAACCAAATTCTGATTTAAATTCGCTGTTAATACATAGGGTGCTCCTTTTTCTAACAAAAAGTTTACAATCTCTATAGTTGAATAAACTAAAAGAATTAAAGAGAGTTACAATTATTAAACAGTTTGGGATTATTCTAGTTTATTTTACCTGTTATTCTTATACCTTCAAGATCTTCCCTACTAAGTACCATTTTATTGTTGTCGAAATCTTCTTCAAGTTCCATTTTGCTTACTTCAGATTCCCATTCGTCTGAGAAACCGAGAAAATCATCCTCTAGCCACTAGAAATAATTTAAAGTTCTTAAAATTACTGGAATTATACATTTTGTTAGTTTTTGTACTTTAATACCTTAAAACGCATGTCGGTTAAGTTCTTGAATGGTTCTGATTCAGGTTTCTTCTTTGTAAAGAATGCGTAGGTGTTAGAAATATTCAAGATGTCAAAAAAGCGTCAAAAAGTCTTAAAAACTTGACAGTCTCTTCCGCTTTATCTCCAACCAATTTTTCGACAGCGTTGGCGCTAGTACTGCTCAGGATTTGGGTTGAAAGCTTTACTCTCATACAACTGTGTGCATTAGGATACACATGATTGTATGTCAACTTAGGCGCTAACCTTAGCAAGAACTTTGAATCAATTTCATAAGCATCAACTATATGCTGCCATTGCAAATGTTTTCCATTTTATTTAAAAAAGTCTGATTGGTTTAACTGAACCATCTTTGTGTTTCTTCATTTTACCACTGTTGTTTAGTCCATTTTTAGATGTTTTATGTGACAAAAATCCGACACGAAATACAAAGGTTCACAGTTATTGAAAGGATTTTTGGTTTTATACCCCACTCTGTGATTGTTTACTTCTCTATCAATCTTTGTACAAATTTTAATTTATTTTATATTCGTGGAAGCTTTATCACATACCACAGCGATAATTCGAAATCCCGCTGCCTGTAAATTATCGATCCCCTCCCAAATTAAGGAATACAACTCTTCTGCGTGTAGATTTCCACAAGGAAAAAACGCGAATGGATACTTAAAATTGGTCGTCAGTCCTCTGACCATGAACTGAAGAATGTGGACTGCCAAGTTTTTGTTTACAATTTCAACCTTTCCTTTAATGTTATTTTCTAATTCAATCACTTTATTTCGGAATTCATTAAGATTTGCAGCTCCAATTAATTCTCCTGTACTGCTGTTGATTCCTGTTTTATTTGAATTTCGTCAAGGATTAACGTGAAACACTTTTGGTGTTCGTCCAAATTTTTTATATCAATTTTTCCTCTCATTTCCAAGAGATTGGCATCGTTAAATCCACTTTTTGTAGTTAGGTCCACAGAGTAATTATAAAGTGTTCGCTGAGAAGGCAATGAAATTACTTGACGCAAGGCTTCGTATGCAGAAGGAACCTAGCTTTTATCGAAATACACCACTGCATTATTGCTTCATGCCATTTTCTTGGCCTTTATTTTTGGTTTGGAGTAATTTCAATTGTTCGCGCATCAATAACTTTTGGAAAACCGATTTGCTCTCAAATGGATTTTTTCTGATTATTTCTTCAAAATCAAGACTTGCCTCTTCAGACATAAAAATTGCGTCCTTTTTAAAGCTCTTCTTTACCTTCAATTCCAATACATTATTCCTCTTTTTAACGCCTTATTTTTTTATTTAATATTTAAACTCTGTATTTCATCTGCTCTCCCGTGAAGTAACGAAAATTGGTACGTTTTCCAAAGAATTTAACTTTTCGTTTTCGATTCTCTAAAACAATCTTCGTTTTCCGGCAAGACCGGCAAAGCCTTGAAATTTGGTTAAGAAATAATTTCTCACAATTTTGGGATCGAATTGATTGGGTTACCATGCAAACATATGCAGGCTATATATTTTTTTCTTTAAAATACTTAAACAATTCTCCATCAATGCCTTGGCAAGTTTGCCAATTTTCAATTTCAAGTAACACATCCAGCAGATCTTTGAAACACGTAATGTAGTTGCTGAATTTTACAGAACTTGACGAGAAAACCAAATGATCGCCAGGAATTATTGTATTGCAAAAATAAATGTTTGGTGTAAGATTTTCGATAATTCAACAACAAATAAACTATTCCCCTTTTCTTCTAAATCTTGGGCACTTTAAACCATGTACATTGGCTTCAGATTCGTGCAAAATTTCCAAGGACCAATCACATGTATCTAAGTTTTACATCTGATAACTTAAATAAAAATTCTCGAGCTAGTTTTTTCTGAGAATATACTTTCAAGTGTAAGGCACTCTGATTCCGAGGTGCGCTCATTTATTAAAAATGATGCAGTTTCTGTATTTGAGAAATTTGAAGGTTGATCAAAAACTGGAGTTGTTCCACTCAGCGGTAATGTTGCAGTTGTAGCCCAAACTGTATTATTTTCAGAAGATTCTTCATTTTCTACCATTGCTCAGTTATATTTAACGGTGAAGCTGAATTTCGAACAACTTGAAAAATTTGAACCCTGTTAAAATATGCACAACCCAGGTTAACTATTAGGAAACTTACCTATTCCTTGGGCTTGCTGTGAACTTGAATAAGAACTGCTTTCCAAAGTAATGTTCGCCTATCAAAAATGATTATGATTGTAATTTTAGTACTACAATTTTAGACTAAAACAATTCACTACCTGCAAGTTATCATTGTAGGGATCAGGATTATCATCTGTGGGCCCATTCCCACCAATAAAATGAATAGAGCAGACATAATGATGTGACTTAACATCATTATGAGTTCTTATATCCTCACGGTTTATTGCCATAAGCCACCGCATACATTTGAAATAGTTTTTCCTTGGTTTTGGAACTGGATAATACTTTATGCCTTGACTACGGGACTCATCTGACTTTTTGTAGTTTTTACAACTTTTGCACACAATATTTTCCCATTTTCACTTTAAAAATTTGTTGGAAAAACTTTCAATCAAAGACAGATGACGACCTTGCCAAACCCAAAACCGCCAAAACTAACCCTTTTTTCTATTTAATCATTATATCTCCAAACCGCGGCACTAGATGGCGCGAGCGACAGGGTACTGGCAAGAGGTTTGGTTTCTATGGTAACGTAGAACTTGAGCAAAAGTTTTACTAGGATGCGATCCCCACTTTTTCAACCCACCCCTTTCACCCGTTGTGGGAGTTCACATCACAGCTAGCTACGATTTCTACTCTTCAAAACGACTAAGTATCCTATTCTCCTTGGCCCGGTGAAGGAGAATTTCAAGTACCGAGTGACGCAAATTTAATTATAAGTAATAATTATTTGATGAATGATTACATGCTCACCAATTCTCTTTAATGACGTTACTAATGAAGATCCCAACAAATAAATTAACTGGTGAAGAACTCTACCAGCAAGTGCTGAACAAGCAAAACAGAGATACCTTCTTTGCCTGCCATCGGACCGTCAGTACCCATTTGGCCTGCCACCGCATCGCCAGCACCCATTTCGCCTGCCACCGCATCGCCAACACCCATTTCGCCTGCCACCGCTTCGCCAACACCCATTTCGCCTGCCACCGCTTCGCCAACACCCATTTCGCCTGCCACCGCTTCGCCAACACTCATTTCGCCTGCCACCGGATCGCCAACACCCATTTCGCCTGCCACCGCATCGCCAACATCTTCTGCGCCTGCCACTGGATCGACTTTCCCCATTTTGCCTGTCACCGGTTCGCCAGCACCCATTTTGTCTGCCACCGGATCTACTGTCCCCATTTTGCCTGCTATCGGTTCGCCAGCACCCATTATGTCTGCCACCGGATCGCCAGCACCCATTTTGCCTGCCAACGGATCGCCATCACCAATTTTGCCTGCCAACGGATCGCCAACATCTTCTTCGCCGGCCATCGGATCGCCAGCCCCCATTTTGCCTGCCACCAGATAGCCAACACCCATTTCGCCTACCACCGGATCGCCAACACCCATTTCGCCTGCCACCGCATCGCCAACATCTTCTTAGCCTGCCACCGGACCGCCAGCACCCATTTCGCCTGCCACCGCATCGCCAACACCCATTTCGCCTGCCACCGCTTCGCCAACACCCATTTCGCCTGCCACCGCATCGCCAACATCTTCAACGCCTGCCACCGCATCGCCACAAACCATTTTGCCTGCCACCGGATAGCCAGCACCCATTTTGTCTTCCACCGGATATCCAGCACCCATTTTGCCTGCCACTGGATCGCCAGCATCCACTCCGCCTGCCACCGGATAGTCGGCACGCACTTCGAATTTTACCGGATCGCTAGCCCCCATTTTGCCTGCCTTCGGATCGCCAACACCCATTTCGCCTGCCACCGCATCACCAACACCCATTTCGCCTGCCATCGGATCGCCAACATCTTC
Source organism: Phalangium opilio (assembly GCF_054372755.1). Lineage (NCBI taxonomy): Eukaryota > Metazoa > Arthropoda > Arachnida > Opiliones > Phalangiidae > Phalangium > Phalangium opilio. The sequence continues at coordinate 1,342,252 of NW_028324164.1, forward strand.
TTCGCCTGACATCGGATCGCCAGCCCCCATTTTGCCTGCCACCAGATAGCCGACACCCATTTCGCCTACCACCGTATCGCCAACACCCATTTCGCCTGCCACCGCATCGCCAACACCCATTTCGCCTGCCACCGCATCGCCAACATCTTCAACGCCTGCCACCGCATCGCCACAAACCATTTTGCCTGTCACCGGATAGCCAGCACCCATTTTGTCTTCCACCGGATATCCAGCACCCATTTTGCCTGCCACTGGATCGCCAGCATCCACTCCGCCTGCCACCGGATAGTCAGCACGCACTTCGAATTTTACCGGATCGCTAGCCCCCATTTTGCCTGCCTTCGGATCGCCAACACCCATTTCGCCTGCCACCGCATCGCCAACACCCATTTCGCCTGCCATCGGATCGCCAACATCTTCTTCGCCTGACATCGGATCGCCAGCCCCCATTTTGCCTGCCACCAGATAGCCGACACCCATTTCGCCTACCACCGGATCGCCAACACCCATTTCGCCTACCACCGGATCGCCAACACCCATTTCGCCTGCCACCGCATCGCCAGCATCTTAGCCTGCCACCGGATCGCCAACACCCATTTCGCCTGCCACCGCATCGCCAACATCATCTTAGCCTGCCACCGGATCGTCAACACCAATTTAGCCTGCCACCGGGTAGCCAGCACGCATTTTTTCTTCCACCGGATATCCAGTACCCATTTTGGTGCCACCGGATATCCAGCAACCATTTTGCCTGCCACCGGATGGCCAGCATCCATTTCGCCTTCCACCGGATAGTCAGCACGCTATTCGAATTTTACCGGATCGCCAGCACCCATTTTGCCTGCCACCGGATCGTCAGCACCCACTTCGCCTGCCATCGGATCGCCAATATCTTCTTCGCCCGCCACCGCATCGCCAACATCCATTTCGCCTGCCACCGCATCGCCAACACCCATTTCGCCTGCCACCGCTTCGCCAACACCCATTTCGCCTGCCACCACATCGCCAACATCTTCAACGCCTGCCACCGCATCGGCACAAACCATTTTGCCTGCCACCGGATAGCCAGCACACATTTTGTCTTCCACCGGATATCCAGCACCCATTTTGTCTTCCACCGGATATCCAGCACCCATTTTGTCTTCCACCGGATATCCAGCACCCATTTTGCCTGCCACTGGATCGCCAGCATCCACTCCTCCTGCCACCGGATAGTCAGCACGCACTTCGAATTTTACCGGATCTTCAGCACCCATTTTGCCTGCCACCGGATCGCCAACATCTTCTTCGCCAGCCACCGGATCGCTAGCCCCCATTTTGCCTGCCTTCGGATCGCCAACACCCATTTCGCCTGCCACCGCATCGCCAACACCCATTTCGCCTGCCATCGGATCGCCAACATCTTCTTCGCCTGCCATCGGATCGCCAGCCCCCATTTTGCCTGCCACCGGATCGCCAACACCCATTTCGCCTGCCACCGCATCGCCAACACCCATTTCGCCTGCCACCGCATCGCCAACATCTTAGCCTGCCACCGGATCGCGAACACCCATTTCGCCTGCCACCGAATCGCCAACATCTTCTTAGCCTGCCATCGCATCGTCAGCACCCATTTTGCCTGCCACCGGGTAGCCAGCACGCATTTTGTCTTCCACCGGATATCCAGTACCCATTTTGCTGCCACCGGATATTCAGCAACCATTTTGCCTGCCACCGGATGGCCAGCATCCATTTCGCCTGCCACCGGATAGTCAGCACGCTATTCGAATTTTACCGGATCGCCAGCACCCATTTTGCCTGCCACCGGATCGCCAACATCTTCTTCGCCTGCCAACGGATCACCAACACCCATTTCGCCTGCCAACGGATCGCCAGCACCTATTTTGTCTTCCACCGGATATCCAGCACCCATTTTGCATTGATGAACTAATTGCATGTGCAACGCTTCTTGATCCCAGGTTTAAGAAAAGCTCTTTTGAAGCACCATTGGCTGTTGCCAAGATGTTAAGAAAAATTCACAAAACAATTAAAATAAACTCACTCGTAATCGAAACTGAAAAATATCCAGCAACTAAACCTGTATCTTCTTCCCAAAGCATTTGGGATTTTCATGACAGTTTAGTTCAAAAATCTAAAGACAACTTGGATGGTTCCTCTGATCAGTATGATCCATCTTTAAAACAATATTTGAACCTTCCATTGCTTGACAGAAAAAATTGTCCTATAAAGTTTTGGTCTAAATATAAATTAATATTCCCCGAGTTATCTATGGTTGTATTAATGTTTTTGACAATTCCCGCTACTTCTGTACCAGCAGATAGGTTTTTTTCTCGTGCCGGAAATGTCATGTCAGAGAAACATAAAAATTTAACTGGAGATCATTTGAAGAGTTTAACTTTTTTGAGTTCGTTTAGTCAAAAGAAATGGGAGGACGCTCAATAAACTTCTATTTTGCCTTAAACTTGCTTTGATTATATGTTGCTGTTAAGCTACAGTTAGATACATATTTTATGGGATTGGCCCTTGGGACAACTTAAGTTTCTATCTAGTAGGCTTCAATTAACATTTTCACAACCTTTCTGGGGCCATTTTCGAATAACTATAGCACCCTTACTATGTTAGCTTAATTAACCAGTATTAGTTCTATAACTATTAGTGTTTTTATTTTAATTGATGATGCAAAGTTGTATTTTCATTTGGTTAGCTCAACCGATATTATTATAATGATACAAAAGTGTATTTTCTTTGATTTAAAGTTGATCTCAATACAGAGGTTTTTCTTATTATTTTTAAAAAAAAGTAAACGATTTTTGTGACAAAAAATATTAGTTCTAATAACTATTAGCGTTATTATTTAAATTGAATGATACAAAGTTGTATTTTCAATTGGTTAGCTCAACCAATATAATTATAATGATACAAAAGTGTATTTTCTGTGATTTCCAAAGTTTTTCAAATTTTTTGTGACGAAACAATACCTGATTTTTTGTGACAAAAATACTAGTTCTAATAATAATACTATTTAAATTGAATGATACAAATTTAGATTTTCACTTGGTGAGCTCAACCAATATTATTATAATGATACAAAAGTATTTTCTGTGATTTAAAGCTGTGAATTTTTTAAAATTTTGTAAAAAAATACCTGATTTTTTGTGACAAATTTAAATAAGATTTTTTATTATTTACGTAATCAATTGGGCAATTCAATTCCAAGTAAGATTTTGTGTTATAAGAATTCATTTCGTATAAACAGACAGCTGATACATGTTGATATTCAAAAAATTAGTTTCACGATGAGCACACTTTCGAGTTTTTGACATGCTTAGCATCTTGGAAGGCTTGGTTGATTCAATTAGCGGTTATATTTTTAATTACTTTAATGAACTTGTGGAGTCCCGGTCATAGGGAAGAAAAAACTAATTATTTAATTTTTATACGGAAATGTTTTTATCAATGTTACGATGTTAATATTTTTTTCATGCAATCAATCTGATATATAAAGCAAAGCAAAATAAATCTAGTTTTTAGTTTTTACCGCATTCTGAATACCGTCTCTTCTTTTAAACACGCGTCCTACAATTGGTGACCCGGACGTTTACATATTAAGTTTTAATTATGTTTAAAAATACCGTTGACCCACGAGACGACGTTACCGCGTTATCAGAACAAATTAAACAACTAACTGAGAAGCTTAACCAAGCAATGGAAGACAAGGACCAATTTGAAGAGGATAGGACGGGAAGCCAGGAAATCGCTCGCGTCTCCATCAAGTTACCACAATTCTGGAAGGACAGTCCGGATCTATGGTTCACAACTATTGAATCACAGTTCAGAATTCATCATATCACAACTGAACAAACAAGGTTCGACTACGTTTTGCAATCTTTGGATCCTAGTATAATTCCTTACGTCGCGGACATACTGAAGAAACCACCAGAAAACCCATACACGGCAATCAAGGCTAGAATTATCTCGTCTTTTTGCGACACCGACGAAAAAAGACTACGCAAGTTACTCAGTGGTATGCAAATTGGGGACCAGAAGCCATCATTATTCCTGCAGACGATGAGACTGCAAGCCGGTTCTCAAGCAAACGACGCTATCCTCAAATCCCTATTCATGGATCAACTGCCCGAGCAAGTTCGTGGTATCCTTGTTATGAGCAATGAAAGTGATTTGGAGAAAATTGCAGCCCAAGCGGATAAAATCGTTGAAGTAATACGTCCAAGTACCATATCCACCGTCACTTTACCAAGACCAATAATCGACGAGGCATCAACCATAGAACGCCTCTCTCAACAAATAGAAGAGCTCCACAAGAAATTCGACACGTTCAGTCGTGGTCGTGCCCGCAGATACGATAACGAAAGCCGAGGACGAAGACAAAGCCGTTCCCAGTCTCGTGGACGTACATTCAATCCGCGTGGCAAACTCTGCTACTACCATTTCCGATTTGGTGAAAAGGCGGAAAAATGTCAAGATCCTTGCAGTTGGGAGCGAAATCAGGCGTCATCCAAGCGATCGGACCAGGGAAACTAACCGGCCCGTCGGAACTTGCGACGACCGACAGTAATGGCCAGAAATCTCGTCGCCTTTTTATCTACGATAAAACGTCACAACGCAATTACCTAATAGACACCGGAGCTGATGTATCTGTTATCCCACCTACCAAGCAAGATAGACGAAACCACGGTTATCAACTACAACTTTTCGCTGCAAATGGCACACAAATCAGAACTTATGGGATGAAGACACTTCAGCTGGATCTTGGACTTCGACGGTCTTTCAAGTGGAAGTTCATTATCGCCGACGTTGGCAAACCGATTATTGGAGCCGATTTTATTACCACGTTTCACCTCCTACCTGATCTGAAAATGAAGAAGTTGGTGGACAGCAAAACTCAGCTATCAACACTCTGCAAAGTAATTCAGCATCCCTCAACAACAATAACAACCATAAGTGGCACAACAAGCTATCACAAAATCCTAATGGAGTACCCTGAGATTACTCGTCCGTCAGCAGCGTTGCAATCACCAAAACATAACGTTTTCCATCATATCGAGACTAGTGGACCACCGGTCGTAGAACGTGTCCGGAATCTCGACCCAAAAAAACTTGCAATTGCGAAGAGAGAATTCATGCTTATGGCCGAACAAGGTATATGTCGACCCTCAAAAAGTAATTTTGCAAGTCCACTCCACATGACGCCTAAGAAAATAGGAGACTGGAGACCATGTGGAGATTATCGAGCTTTAAATCGTTGCACTCGTCCGGATCGATACCCCCTAGCATTGATAACCAACATGACGGCAAATTTCGCAGGATGCACTATCTTTTCCAAGTTCGACCTCGTGAAGGCATTCCATCAGATACCAGTACACCCTGATGATGTTCACAAAACGGCGGTCATCACACCATTTGGGCTTTGGGAATTCCTGCGCATGCCTTTCGGTTTATGCAATTCGGCGCAAACTTTTCAACGCTTCATGGATGAAGTGTGCCGGGGGTTGGATTTCGTGTTCGTGTATGTCGATGACGTCGCAGTAGCATCAGCTGACTCAGAGACGCATAAGAAACACCTCCGCATCCTTTTCGACCGATTTAAGGAATATGGTATCGTAATACATCCCGGAAAATCCCAGATGGGAATGGCCGAAATAGAGTTCCTTGGATTCTTGGTCAATTCAAAAGGCATCGCACCATTGCCAGACAAGGTCAAAGTAATACTTCAGTATCCAAAGCCAGAAACCATCGCTGACCTTCGAAGATTCTTGGGAATGAAAAATTTCTATCATCGCTTCATTAGGAATTCCGCAACTATTCAAGCACCATTGAACGAATACCTCAAGGGAGCGAAAAAGAACGATAAAACCCGAATAAAATGGACTACGGAAGCGGAAAGAGCGTTCCAGGATTGCAAAAAAGCCCTTCAAGATGCCACACTGTTAGCACACCCGAGGATGGATGCCCCTCTGGTTCTGAAAGTTGATGCTTCCGATTTTGCAATCGGAGCAGCACTGGAGCAGAGAATTGGAAACGATTGCGAACCCCTTGCGTTCTTTTCCCGGAAATTATCACCAGCACAATTAAAGTACAGCGCGTACGACCGAGAACTTCTTGCGGCCTATGCAGCTATCAAAAACTTCAAGCATATGCTTGAGGGCAGACAATTTATTCTGTATACCGACCATAAGCCACTGACGTTCGCATTCATGCAGAAGCTGGATAAAGCAAGTCCTCGACAAGCGAGGCAACTCGATTACATTGGTCAATTCACCACGGATATACGGCATATTAAAGGCGAGGACAACACGGTTGCAGACGCCCTTTCACGCATCGAGATAAATTTCGTAAACACTGGGACCTTCGATTTCCAGAAGTTGGCTGAAGCACAAGTAATCGACGACGAATTAATTACACTGTTATCTTCGGAGACTGCATTGAAGCTGAAGAAAATAGACCTACCGGATTCCAAAATTGGTCTCTATTGCGATATTTCAACGGACAAAGTTAGACCCTACATTTCACTGCCTTTCCGGAAGCAAGCCTTCAATAATATCCATGGTTTATCTCACCCTGGAGTACGGCAAACGAGGAAGCTTCTCGCACAACGTTTTGTGTGGCCATCTATGAATGCTGATGTAGCAAAATGGACTAAAGCGTGTATCCCGTGTCAAAGGAGTAAAGTCAACAGGCACACTGTCAGCCTGCATGGCAAATTCACCACGCCTTCACAACGGTTCACGGACGTACATGTAGACCTTGTTGGACCGTTACCGCCATCAGAAGGATACTCCTACCTTCTTACCTGCGTCGACCGTTTCTCTCGTTGGCCTGAAGCATTGCCAATCACCAGTATTACCGCAGAATGTGTATGTCGTGCGTTTTATGATGGATGGGTTGCAAGGTTCGGATGTCCCGACACAATATATTCAGACCGTGGAAGGCAGTTTACTTCGTGTTTATTTAAAGATCTCGCACAACATTTGGACGCAAGACACCAGCAAGTCACGGCATTCCATCCCCAAGCAAATGGGATGGTTGAAAGGATGCATCGGTCTCTCAAAGCCGCTCTCACAGCTCGAGGACATGAGCAATGGACAAAAACTTTGCCATCGGTGCTCTTGGGACTACGAACAGCAGTAAAAGAAGATATTCAGTCGTCAGCGGCTGAGATGATTTACGGGGAGACATTACGACTGCCTGGAGATTTTTTTCGTCCAAGTCAAGCAAGGCAAAACCCAGAAGATTTCCTGAGTTCTTTGCGCACGATCATGGATGCTGTGCGGCCAGTACCTGCGTCAAACCACTCCACACAGAAGGTTTTCGTACACAAGGAGCTTACAAGCTGTTCACACGTTTGGATTAGAAATGACACGGTCCGAAAACCCCTTCAACCGAAGTATGATGGTCCTTACCTAGTACTCGAGCGGAGTGCTAAATACTTCAAAGTTCAAATTGGAAAAAGAACAGACACCGTTACTATCGATCGTCTAAAACCTGCGTTTCTCGAGGTAGATGAGCCATGTACTGTCACAGCGAAACTGCCAAATGCTCTTGATGTGAAGAAGATAGCAAAGAAAGTATCATTTCCGGATATGCCTACCGCTACTTCGACCAGTGATCACCGAACCCGTTCGGGTCGAAATTTCAAGCCTGCTAGTTTTAAGCGTTGACACTGGAAGGGGAGTAATGTGGAGTCCCGGTCATAGGGAAGAAAAAACTAATTATTTAATTTTTATACGGAAATGTTTTTATCAATGTTACGATGTTAATATTTTTTTCATGCAATCAATCTGATATATAAAGCAAAGCAAAATAAATCTAGTTTTTAGTTTTTACCGCATTCTGAATACCGTCTCTTCTTTTAAACACGCGTCCTACAAACTATTAGTTTTAAATATGTCCTCGGTGGTAGAAAAATCTAGGAAAACTGTCGGTCAAGGGAACATCGACTATAGGTAATTTAAAGTTAGTGATGCTTCGTTAGTCGCTACAAATCTTGAATCTGTATCAGTTTATCAGACTCAGACACAAAGTTTCTTTCACATATAATTCATTGGAACAATTCGTTTTGAGAAGCATTAGGGTTAGTTTTTTATAAGTATTAGGTATAAAAAAGTTTTGTAATAGTTTTCCAACCAAAACGTTTACTAATAGTGTTATTTAGTAAATATAGGCGGCGCTTTCGGCACTATTAAATAAATAAATAGTCTATACCATAAAGTATCGAGTATTTAATTCTTCGATACCGATCCCAATACTCAGTAGTATATTTAATACTCGATACCAGTATCGATACGAAAATCTTCGATACTCCCTGCTATAACAAGTATTACTTATTTTTTCTTATTTCTTATTTCTTAAAAGAAATTTCCTCGTCCTGAGAGTTTAGGACAAATACCTCTGTTACATCTGATTTTACGTTAACATTACTGGTGGGAACATTAAAAATTTTACGCGGATCGCTACTATTATGAACGAGTATTAACACATCCTAATTTAAAAGTTTAGAACTACCATATGGTATGTATGCATTCACGAAAACGCCAGACCTTGGATAGAAATTCTGTAGCCAGTGGTGGGAGTCTTCAGAAGAATCTTCCCTAGGAGGGCGCCACCGCGCCTTCTATACCCTCCTTTTCCGTAGAAGAGAGGACGACACTATGGGTAGAAGAAGACGCAACTCCCTTCTTACTACCCTACCTTCTTTCCCCGAAAAATGCCTGGGAAGGAGCTTTAGCTTTCGCCCTTCTAAGATTCGGAAGGTACTCCTTCGAGATTGTGTTGACGATTCGAAATATTTCATAAATCAATCATTATAATTTGTATAAAATATATTATTATGAAAAAAACCTTCGTTATATATTGTTGCGTGTTAGAAGAACTATTTCAAAAGTTGTGGTTGAATTAATTTGGTATGAAGTCGACTTGCTGTATTACGAGGAACACAATGTAGGGAAACGTAAATCACGAAACACGTAAATGGACACCGACAAGAGGTGGGCTGTGTATTTGAACGTTGCAAGTCTTTCAAATATCACTAACGAGGAACTGTTTTTTTAGCGGTAAAGATAAACGATGTCGCATGTAGTTTTTATATAGCAAAGCTTTGACACGAACTATTTTGAAAATAATGGAAAATTTCATGATGAGATTTTGGGAAAATATTGGTGAAAATACTCATAGCGATTTCCACTGACTGCTCCAAAGAGTGCTCTCAGGGTTAGGATGACGTAACTGCCCTCAGCGAGTTTTGGAGAGAATAATTTCGTCAGTGGAACACGATTGACAGGTCCGAGCGCGCACTGAATAATCAAAATTGGCGCCGTGCGGAGACGAAATTGTAATAAAGTGTGTATATCTTGACGCAAATGGGCTGAAACCAATTAATAGACTTAACATTTCAATTAGGTTATAAAAAATTAATTTTGAGTAATGTTCGACAACGTCTGTGATATAATTATTGGTTTTAGGATGAGGCGTAATATCTTTAAAGTAATGATAAAACCTCGTATTCTTCATCTTCAGAACTTTCAGAAGATGATTCCAGAAATAAATAAGTATAAGCGAGAGCCTGTCTTCTTAGAGCCGCCATTTTAATTTTATTACTTCATACTCGAGCACCGTCGCTCCGTCGAATTTTTCAGAGCACGAAAGAGCAATTCTCGGGCAGTTTTTAGGGTCAGTTGAAAACGCGATTTTGGGCGAGTGTTGCACTCGTGTTCCCAGTGGCGGACGAAAACGCGCCGAGAGTGCACTTAGAGTGCTCTAGTGCAGTGAGTGAAAATCGCTATAAGATAAGTATTCTTTTCAAATATTTAATGTTTCATAATAATTTCTTTAAACTGAATATATTAAATACCAAGACTTCGGTCATTCCATTTTGTTCCCTTATAATTTACTTTTTCTAGTCTTTGTCCACCTAGACATTTTTTATTAATATAAATTAAGAGATTAATTGATCCTATAAAAATTAAACCTCTTAATTGCGTGTCCACTCGGAGAGGTTCAATTTGGTTTCCCAACTTGTTTACTTTTATATTTTGCGAACATGGTGATTATCTTAACATTTTTACCTCTCCGAGTGACGATGACGTTGCGGGGAGGTATTGCGCTGGAAGTCTCTGTGTATCTGTCACCGCCTTCGCAGTTGGAAAAACGGAGCAAACGTGTTCGCAGAAAGCAACTTTTGGCTTCCACTCCCATCTTTAGAATTAGGCTAGGCTTACGAGAAACGTGTAGCCTTCTAATGGTAGGGCTTCCATCAAAGGTTTACGCAATTGCGGCTTTTCTTATCATTTATTGTGAATCAATCGCCTTATATACCCTAAATTTCCAAAAATTGTTAAAGAGGCATTCGCTTCAATTCAAACGTTAACAATAAATATGTTTAATATGATTTTAGAAGTTTAGTTTCTTAAACGATTAACTCGAATTAAGATAGATTAATTACGATAAAAATAACAAATATCAATAATTTTAATTTAATTATTTAAGAAAAACTCTTAATTGCGTCTCGAATCGGAGAGGTTGATTTTAGTGTCCCAACTTGTTTATTTTTGCCCTAATATGAGGAAACAACAAGTGAAAACGACAAAATACTTGATTTTATTATTTTTTTTAAAGAAAAACCTGACAAAATACTTGATTTTATTATTTTTCTTTTTAACAAAAACCAGACAAAAAACAGAATGCCATCTCTTTTCAGTATTACCAAAAAAGCAATAAAAATAACAAAAAAGCATGTTATTTGTCATTCCAAGATAATATCACAAGTGTAACGATGAATGTACGTTTTTCATGTTTTATTATTTTTAGCTGGCGCTGTTGTTCTGTTAGGGAAATAGTCTATTCCAAATTCCCCTTTTCCATGCATACCTACCAATCTAACACTAGGAAGTACTTGCCTTAATACATTTGTCTCAGCATCTTCCTCTTCAAAATATTCAGAACCGCTAGCGCAACATGGAAACAGAATGGGGATGCGACAGTTCTTCAACTTGATTCCGTTTTGAAGTACTTGCAACTTGTCTAGAATTTTACTATCGGATTTTGTAACCCTTGGTATGAGAACTGAAGATGCGTTAATATCTCCTGCTATTGCCAATTCAGGTACAATATAGATAGATCTCACAGCTAAGCATTGGGAGGATTTATAAGAGACGTTCGTGCTTATATACGCCACCACCGTATGCTATTTGATAGTTGGCTTCTCTTAAGTAATAATTGGCAATGTATATAGGTAGTTGCGGTCGAGTGAGCCTCACAGAGGGCTTGACACGACACTGCCTTAAAGTTTAAGCAGAAAGAGGGGGAGGCATTCTTTGTAGGCTCTGGGTCGCAGGCTGAAAGCTCTAAATAGTCTGAAATTTCTAAATGGATATTTATTTCAATATTTGTTTTCGAGCTAAATATACGAACATCTGTGTCCCATCTCTCTATTCGAGCTAAACTAAGTTACTACATCTCTTTTCTATTTATTTTATCTTTAGTGCCCTCATTTCTCTCTCTTATATCTTCATTTTTCGAAAATCTTCTATCTTCAATGCCTGGAAAATTGGGGTAAGTTCAATTTAATGTAGATTTATTGCTTGGAAGTTTTTCGAAAAAGTCTTTATGTATTTCTTGAGTTGCGTCTACTGGAGATACCATTAAATGATTTTCAACAGTTCTACAAAAATAATAGTTGCATTATCTCATAAAATACGCCCATGGACACAAACAAAACAAGATAGTCCCGGCCATCTTCATTACTGAATAGCCCCTCGACGCGCTGCTTTTAAAAGTGCTAAAATGATTACCCGGAACCACTAAATAGCCGTTATTCCCAATTCCTTTTAAAATTGGCATGAGTTTTTTAGGGTTACATTCAATGTTTCTTAAATCATTACACGCAACCCCTAAAATAACCCTTGAACAAATTCCCTTTTAAAATCACTCATAAAAATCTCCAATGAGTTAAAATTATCATTAGTAAATAGCTCCTCTTTAACCGTGCTCTACTTTAATCCCAATTCCGTTTAAAATCGAAGTTTCTAGTGAGTAGCACCTCGATGATTAATCCTCATCCAATTTAAATCACCAATGAAACCCTAACCCTTTTAAAAGCGTCAATGGAAATCACCAATTAAAGAAAATTTTCATTAGTGCATAGCCCCTCGACGCCTTTAACAGTGCTAAAATTATTACCCGTAACATCTAAGTGACCCTTAATAGAAGCACAAAGTTTTAGTAATTATCCCCAATGCTAAAATTGTTATACACGTAACGCTCAGCTAATACACGCACAGCATAGACATAGGCGGATGCCCACTGGCGTCGAGTTAAAGTTTCATGCGAAAATTTTGCGCGTGCGCATGCGCAAATCGGTGGAGAGTTGTCGCGCGAGAATTTCTACGCGTTCATGCGACGACTTGCAAAATTTGAGCAGCTTCCTATTTTCGTAAGTTCGCGCGCGAAAACATAAGCGACAGATGGCGCGGAATAAATGGTGAAAGTTGCATTTTATCGCGTTTTTCTGTCTGTTAAAACTTGACAAATCACTAAGTGGCCTTAGTTGATATCAGATTTCGGATTAAAATGGATTTTGACGTAAAGTTAATTAAAGAATTGATAATTTTAAACATCAAAATCACCGCAAAAAATAAGCGCTTCGGAATTGCATTGGCTATGAATACTGTTAGTGAGTGAATATTATCTACTTAAAGCCTTAGGGTAGAGCCATATTGAGCTAATTACTTTTAAATTTTTAGTACAAAACGTTTCTAGCCTGTAACAACCCCTAGAAACATTCGGGCATGGTGATACTGTCAAAAAGGGGCGCGATTTTCAATTATTCGTTCCTATACAACACCCACCTTAGTGCACACCCTAATCTTTCTGAAGGGTAAATTCAGAAATTTATATTTTCATTTTGGGCCGACCATTTTCAAATTAGTCTCAAAGGTGTGCAGGGTCATACGTAAATAGTTGAAATAGTTTTATCATTATGAGCCATTGAATAAGATGACATTCCCGGTTTAAGCCTTTGCAAAATCTACCCTTGTGATCCTAAATCTTGAGATCTATTAACAAATTGTGAAAGTCCCCTTGTTGCTTTCTTCTCTGAAAAATTTCCCTAACCCATTTTGACCTTGCCCCCCTTTTTCATTCTTAATTAAAATTACCCTTTATTTTCGCAAGAGTCCAGCGGGAATCAAAATTCCAGTGTGAATGGTTTTCGCGAGAAACGCTTGAACTACATCCCCGTTAACGCGTTTTAAGTGAACGCGAAATTTCGAGCGACTCCAGTGGGCATCCGCCTTAAAGCATAAGCCTTATAGCCCCTACAGAGTGGAAGCGCTTTCTTTCCCTCAAAGTCGCTCTGCCCGAGGCTAGAATTGCGAAAAAGTCTATGAATATGTCCGAGCCATGGGACACCCACTAAATGGATTAACCGTTTATGGTTTTTGGATAGCAGATACGGGAAGGGTCACACCCGTATCCAAGGTCAATCGTACCGAGATTGGTCATTGGTGGTGCGTAGGGCGGTTACCAATAATTCAACGGAGTATTGGCTGGCTGACATAGCTAAACACGAAAGCCTTTCATTGTACAGTCTTAAGAAAACCCAGCTGTTGAATGTTTGTACTCCAATGGTCGCCCGAGTCAACTTCTATTCCTAGCTCGCACGGGCGAACTACCAACAGTCCTGCGAAACTCTCAAATATTTGGAGAGAATCCGACCTGTCCTCTGTGCAACGATACGGCGGAAGATATAGCCCACGTATTGACAACATGTCCAGCGTTTAATGAAATACGTGATACGGTCGAATTGTCAACCTCTGAAAGGACTAATATGGAACAGTTTCTTGGTTTTACTCAGCCCTTGAAATTTGATTTTATTGACTGTGCTAAAAATATACTATTGTCTTGGTATAATTTCCGTTCCCGCAAAACTACGGACTAATTATTGATGTTGTTAGGGTTTCCCAGTTGTTTGTTCATTGTACGCGATTTTTATATTTTTTAGGTTTTTAAACCTGTAACATGAAACGTTTATTAATTTTGATACCGTTCTCGCGAACCATTGTTCCTCCCTGATCTAAAAGGGATCCATTTGTAGTAATGGAGAGAAAATAAATATTCATTCATTCATTCAACGCAGGAAGACGCCTAACAAGTCTGGCTAAACATAAAATTTCTAGATTGAACTGCATGTTTTCTAGTTTGTTTCAGACGATGAAGCCTTGGCAGTATTATCCTACTACCCTGATCTCATGCTAGTGGGCCATTGCATCAAAATAATGTCTATATTTTCAAAGAAAAAACCCTCGCGTCCTCTATGTTAAACGCTTTTTTCTCCCTACCTTGCCAGCCAATGCCATAGGGTGGGTTTGTCTTACAGAGGGTGAGTAGACAAAAAAGATTCATTCCCTTCTCTCACATACAACGAAGCGGAGCCTCCGAAATGAACTAGGCCCATGCGTGTCGCGAAGCGAAAATATTTTTAAACCAATTTAGTTCGCCGTGGTTTTACGCTTGGGGCCCCTATAATTATTGTAAAATAAATAAAGTTCAACCCCGTGACCCTGTCGACTGCTGGAGCACTTTACTTCTAGTCCCTTATCTTAATTTTGGTATTATTTATACCGATATCATATTTTTCCTGTGCTACAGACAAGCACCTACTAAAAGAAACCACACAGGATAAACATTTTTGCTTTGTCTTAAGAAGACGACAATAGTTTATAAATTAGTTTGAGAAAAAAGTTCTTTATCATACTTTCTTGAACATCAGTCTTCTAAGAAACTTACTACAGATTTAAACGTTTTTTGTGCAAACTTGAAAATTTGTTAAGCCAGCAACAATTAAAACTATGTCCGTCAAGGCGCTTGCAAGTTAGTGAGCAACGACACGAAATCCCTTCAAAATAATTAATATCATGATAAAATGTTTTCGGAATATGTAATTGTTCTTGAAAAAGCGTAGATAAGTAATTTTTGCAATTAATTTAGAGGGCAATGGATCGATTAATAGTAAAATCAGTTGATTGAATTTAATATTGATTAAGGATTAAATGGATAAAAATAACTAAACAATTGCAATATCTGAACTTCAGTCAAATAATAAACCTCACACATATCGTTTGTTTTTTCGGTCTTGGTCCAAACCTAGACGTTGTTTTAAAATATCTGTCACTTCAGTCTTATTGTAATTAAAATTTGAATAATTTTTTTTTTGCTTTACCGTCATACATTTGGGGTTGATCTATTTCTTATTGCTTAAAGAAGTACTTAAGTATCGTTAATTACATTTAACTTATATTCAACTGCGACACTGAAAGACCCTGTATATCTAAAGAGACCGGAAGTTCCTCAAAGTTGAGTTTTCAAAGATTGCCAGCTTGAGCAGGTCATGGTGTGTATAGTGGTGAAGATCGCGCTTTGGTCCCATTGAACCGAATTCCCATTCGACAGAACGGCTTTTTTGTGGTGTCCCATTCGACCGAACGTAGCCAAAAGGTGCGATTTTATTATAGTCCCATTGGACCGAAATTCTATTGAACTGGAAGAAGACATACTGTGTGGTTTTGCATTAAATATATTTTTAATTTCACAACTTATTATTGTTAAAATAAATGTGAGTTGAAAATGTATTACTGCACTTATTTTAACTACGTTTTAATTACGGCGAACCTCACCTTCCCTAACCTAACCTAACCTAACCCAACCCAACCCAACCTTGTTTGGAGGTAAAAAGATTATTTATATGAGTATTAAAAGCCCGCCTCTTACTACGAACAATTTATTAGCAATAATAGAAATATTTTGGAAAAGATGTCAGATAATTAATTGGAGAATATTTTGGAAAAGGTGGTAGCTAATTAAAAGGAGCATATTTTGGAAAAGGTGTCAACGAATTATTGGAACCAAACCAAACCAAACCTAAACTAACCTAACCCACCCGAAACCAAAATATTAAAATTTTAATTTAAAACTTAAAGACATTGATGGAACTACCATTAAGACTGTACTTCATTTTAAGCACAATTTGTTTATTAATTCTATATATCTCTTGCCTTGAAAGGAATGAAAGTGAGCGTTTTAATTAGTATCACGAAACATTTTCTTTTAATATTATTAACATACCTTTCGGAGATTCGAACCAACAACCTATCGTTTCGCAGTCCAACATCGTATCCACTACACCACCGAATCGCTGACGGCTACAGTGTTTCAAGTTACATTCATGTATTTTTTAGGGGCATATTCGGACGATTGGGATTTCGGTCCATCGGGAATATAGCCATTGGGCTAGAAATCTAAAATCATTGCGGGATATTCGGTCGAATGGGATTTCGGTCCATTGGGAATTCGGTTGAAAGGGAAGATACCAAGATCGCTTTAACGTTCGACACGTGACACCACGGTATGTTTAATGTCACGTGTCGAACGTTAAAGCGATCTTCACCACTATACACACCATGAACTGCTCAAGCTGGCAATCCTTGAAAACTAAACTTTGAGGAACTTCCGGTCTCTTTAGATATACAGGGTCTTTCAGTGTCGCAGCTAAGTAGTAGAATTACAGTAGTTAGTCTCATTTTCTAGCAAATTGCCAACCTAATCTAACCAGGACAAATTGGACAGCACGTTTATTTTGGGTGAAGGGCGCGGTAACGTTCAACTAAAGGCAGTGCTTTATGCCGAACGGTCTCCACACCGACAACATTCGGGTGCGAGCACCTTCGTGATTTCGGTAGTGCAAGATCGTGAACGAAGAATGGACTGTATAGTCTGTAATGAGGATAAAGACTTTGACATCGTAGATAGTTTTGAAGCCAATCTCATGCTAGTAGTAGAGCGGTGGAACATGACGTTGCACTATGCCATTCTACTGTTCGTGCCAGTTTACAACGGCATTACTACTACATCAAGCCTTAAAGGGATAGAATCAGATTTTTCTGAGTTGGTCAAACTAACATTGGTTTTCTATAAATTAACCACCCCTAAAAACATGGGGGTCAGTAGAAATCGCGAGAAACATTAATTAAAATAAACGTGAATAAAAATTAAAATTTTGAACGCCAGATTTAAAATCGGCCGCCATTTTCAACCCATTACCTACGTAGGTAAAGTTCGGCCTCTGATTGGTTGCTAGTTGTTGGAATGAAAACTGTCGTGTTAGGAGTAATAAAAAGTATTAGGAACGAGAATCTAGGTCAGCTTGCCTAGTGAATCGTCCTCTGTTTATATGCTTAAGAATGTAAGACGAAGAAAGTATTTTTGATCATTCCGGTCCTGAATCTGAGGATGAAACTTCGAACTCTGATTCTTTGGATTCAGAAAATTCGGAACAATTTATAATAAACGAATCTAAGGGTAGTTCTTCTGAAGTAGAAGAATTTGGTGTGCAGCCATACCAATTCGAGCCTCTGTTACCAGAGGCTGAACAAGGGGCTGCCGCTGCATAGCCAATCCACCAAGTTCATCATCGGTTGAATAATACTGATTGGTAAGATTCTAGTATAATAGAGTAACCACAATTCCCTGCCTTTGACTGTATTAAGCTCTATGGACATTACTCTATTTCAACGTAGAGTAAATTAGGGAAATAAGTATCACTTATTTCTACAGGTGCATTTGTGGGTGTTGTTTTGTTTTGTCGACGATTGAAGTAAGCTTCTGCTGCAAAGACACTGAACGCGCAAATAATTCATTAATTGAGAAGATTGGACAATTTAATTGTGTGATAGAAACGGAAACGTTCAACGACATCATGCGGCGATATTATTTTTGATGAATTTGGGGAGGACAATTTTATGCCAGCAGCAGATGAAATGAACCCGTATATATTTACATGTTTAAAATATTAATTGTAAATTATAATATTAATATGATCAAATGTTATAGTGTGTACCGATACTTATTTTATCGGTTATACACGCGATAGATCCACAGAGTGTTGGGAAGGAGAAGAAGAAGGCCAATCCCCAGTAGAATAAGGAGGGAATTTCCATCTGACAATTATACGGGTTACCTGGAACCAGGGCCCAGGTAAATGGCCATTGAGATGTAAATTTAAAAAAAATGTTTTATTTGAAATATACTTAGTCTTGAAATAAATTTTACTTTCTTAAATTCAGTCTTCATATTAATGGAGGTGTAAACCATAAAATTATTTAAAAATGCAAACAATTGATTTCAAAATGAAAGGATAACATCCTTTTATATTTATTGCAATTTAAATTTTAAAAGTATCACATAACCACTAGTGTGAATCTTCTCTTTGTGTGGTACAGTTCTACTGCTTCGTCTTTTTCTGGATGGTCAAATTGGGCAGACATAGGTCTAGGGGTCGCTGACCTGCTTCTTTCACTACCGCTTAATGCTTCCTCATAGGTTTGTTCTGATTTTAAAAGTGCCTTGTCTAATAATATGTCAACATATCCTAGAAAAATTTGCCAAATTAAACAGACATACTTTTCACATTTATTTATTTACCAAAAGTCGAAGCTTGCATAATTGGTTTAACGGAGTACTCACGCTTTTTGGCTTTAGGGAAAAAAATATTCCATCTTGGTTTTCCATCCTTAGTTTTCGCCTGTATTTTTTTGGAGTTTTCATTATAGTGAAAGGCTGCTATTGTCATCCTATATATTTATTATTTATTGATCACTTTTGTTTAACTATATTTTATTCAATGTTGTCAAACCTGGCTTCCATTCCATGATAGGAATAGTGCGTATTTTTTGGTGCGAAATGTATAAGCACAGAATTGTGCGCTTCCACGCTTGAGGTTTGGGTTTCTGGCGATATTTGTTGATCATCTTTTTGAAACCTTGTAATGATTTTATTCAACTTTTCAAAGGGTGGAGTTCATGCGATATACATTGTTTTGTCAAATGAAATGAGACTTAGGCTTGCCAATTGAGTCAACTTTTGAAACTAAAATTATCTAAAATTGAGGGAAAGCATCTATTTATATTCTAGAGGGCCGGTAGGCCCTTCTAGATAAGATCCCACACCCTCCCGTAATGTTAAATGAAAATTCACAGATTTTCGCCGATTTTCCCATAGGAATAACATGGGGTTTTTGGTGCTCCTGTACATCGAATCATTTAAAAACTACATGGAAGTTAGCTTTCGGAATACTTTCAAATTAACAAGTAACTATTCAAGGTGTGCCTTTTTCAAGTTTCATCAAATTTAATTAAGTCTAAGTATGATAATTTAATTAAAAATGTAAGTACCTCAAAAGATTATTCTACAGCAGGCGACGCTAATTGTTCGTTGCTCTACAGTAGACGACGCTAATTTGCCATTTCACCGCCTTGAAACTTTAACTTGATATTTTTCAATAAATATAACACTATATTTATTAAATTTTCTCTGGCGGGTCTAATTTTCGTTTAATTATGTGTCTCGGTTGAAATTCTATACTTAAGATACCTTTTTAATTTATATTTTAGATGTTAGTTTCGACCAAGGCTTAAGTTGCCATACTTAGGCCATGGGTTTATAATAGAAGCTTACGCTTCATGGATATTTCCCTGTAGCCTTCAGTAAGGCATTTTGATTTTAAACACATTTATGTCACAAAAATTCGCGCGGGTGGGGACTGGGGGGCTGATGACGTAGATATTGAGGCAAACTTTTTTCTTTTGGCGCGCGTGCGCGCGCTATTAAAAATTAGAACTCGATCAAGTGAAAAACTTCAACCCCCCTCTGAATTTGCCTCAAATTCTACGTCACAAACGCGCGTGCCAGGCTGGTACTATTTCAGACGAGGAATAAATGTTGTGCGCGTTTTAAGGTGAGTGAAATATCCAGGAAGCGTAAGCTTCTATTATAAATCCATGCTTAGGCAGCCTATTGAGTGAGTCTATGCAATGGGTGATTGTAAAAGCTGGAAGGATAGATGGATCAGGGTTGGAAATAGGGATATTTTTAAAACTGGACCTGTGGCCTAGGTATTTTAATTAAAATGACTGTCCACGGTGCCACTCACTGTAAACGTACAAGGGCAGTGCACGCAATGTCATGGATAATTGCAATCGTAAAGTGGACTGTAAAAGATACGGCTTTGATAGTTTAAAATCGTGGCAGGTTTGTTTTGAAGTTGACTATAAAGCTCGGGTTCTAAAACGAATTGTGAGCCGTATCATATAAGAATTAGTAGAAGTGTAGAACCATTTTTAACCTCGTCCTAGAAGTGAAAAATTTCGCATTTCAGGCAAATATTATTTTATAATAGATTAATACAAATAAAGACTGAAGGAACAGATATTATATAAAAAAGGACTTGGTTTGCCCAAGCTTAAAAACAAAACGATAAGAGTTTTTTCCAGTTGACTGAAGCTCGGATATTTTATTTTTCTATATAATTTTAAAGACACTCCGTATTTAACTACTCTTTAAAATTTAATTCAATCTCCTGATTTTACTGGTAATGGATTTATTTCCTATAAATTAATTGAAATAAAATATTACTTATCTCAGATTTTTCATGATAAAATTTTACGAAAATGGAATTGTTGAAAAATCTGAGATAAGTAATTTTTTATTTCAATTAATTTATAGGAAATAAATCCATTACCAGTAAAATCAGGAGATTGAATTAAATTTTAAAGAGTAGTAAAATACGGAGTGTCTTTAAAATTATATAGAAAAATAAAATATCCGAGCTTCAGTCAACTGGAAAAAACTCTTATCGTTTTGTTTTTTAGGCTTGGGCAAACCAAGCCCTTTTTTATATAATTTGGGAGTAAGGCACGAAGATCTTATCAATCTGGGTAGCTTTTGCTTAGACTATTTAAGACGCCGTGTATCTGTTTTTTTTTGTACGAGGAATTTTTTTCTGTTCTCGCGGCTACGGTGAGCCCAGCCGCTGGCGGCTCGGGAATCGGGATACCCCCGATACCTAGCCGAAGCTTAGTGTAGTTTTCGAGTCTACTATTATTCGCAGAGCTACTTTTCTGTTGAAATTATAAAAAATCTTATAATATTTATTTGAAGACTTATTAAGTTACTCGGAAATTGTCGAAACTTGAGATTTAAAAGGTTTAATACAACATAACGACTAACGAACGATACCGCAAATTTGCCTTTCGAGCTTCCCGGTTGTCATGAAATCTATGACCAAAGCTATGGAAAAGTGGGACTTACGTACTTTATGTGTGAAGCATAATCCGCTTTTGGAATAGTACGACGGATGTAAGGCCAGGGATACTAGATGCTTTAAGAGGGATTCGAAGGGAGACGGAAATTACGACAAAGTTATCGGCGTGTCATGCGCAGTACAGTCTGCCGGACTTCTAGATTTTAGTTCAATTCAATGCCAAATCAAGGATGATGGTGGGAGGATGCGAAATCTGAGTGAAATAGGCGCGCTGTGGAACGGCTTAGGTCCGGTGGATCGCAAAAAATGGGGCAAGACGGCGCAAGTTATAGATCCCTGTTGAAAACCCTTCTGCCGCAGTCTCGTCTGAACGTACGTGAAACGGCTCGAGCTGATCATCCCTCTTTAAACATCTAGTATCCCTGGTAAGGCGCGGCGCTGGCCAACTCCATAGAGTAGATAAAGAATTTTAAAAAAAATTTCGATGCACAAGTATAAATTAGTCTTATGGGTTAAGTCACTCTCATGGTCTCCTAAGTTGGGGAATTTCCCGAGTTTTTAAAGTCGTCTCGAAATTTTTGTAAGGATTTATACTATCGCATTTTAGTGCGCAAATACGGATAAATTTGTTTTAAAACGGCCTAGATTATCTTTAGAGGAAAACATAGTACATGGATATGCTTAATAAATATACTATATAATGTAGTATCAGGGATAAATTTTTTTTTAAAGCGGAATGCACAACGTTTGGCCTTTACTTTAGTCCGACTCATAGCCGAGTACATAGCCCCTTCCTTCAACACGTAACCAAAAAATTAAATTTTCTTATTGGCTCACTAAAACTACGTATTGGTGACGTTGCTGACAAGGAGGGCCAAAAATACGTAATTCCTGTTTACCTCTGTCGCTATGACTACGGCCCCACTTGCGTTGTAGAGATAAGCGTCTTCACAGTGGTTCAAAATGGAGCCGTCTAAAAGCGATGCTCCGGAAATTATTCGGGAATTGTTTTTAATAGCAATTAAGAAGGTAGTTAGTGAATTTGGTGCCGGTGTTTTAGATTTGGAGTACATCTGTAAGGGTGAAAAGAGTTCGCTAATTCTTTCTTAAGCCAATCATGTCTACTATCCTCATGATTTTGTAAACGAATTTGATGAGGTTAACCAAGGCTTAGTGAATGGCCAGGAGTTTTGTGAGCTTAGTGTTTGGTTAAAACCTGTTCGTGTTGTAATATCTATGAAGACTTTTACTCAATTCTAACTCACTTTTAATTTTCTTGGGTCTTCCCCGTTTTTTTTTCAGTTGCAAGCCCTATGGTTTTTGTAACTTCCATTTTAAAACAATGTTCTTTCAAAAATTACAATCCGAGCCCATTCCAACTTGCCAGACGAAGGGGCAGACGACGTTTATTTGACCCGGATATACATACAACGCCATAACGAAAATAAGACCCGCCTCTTCTTTCATACCCCTTCGTCACGGGTAAAAGGGTCGTGGACTTGGACGCGTACCCGAATAACCCTGTTACCCATTCTGCCTTAAAAAAATAAATTATCCCTGGTAGTATATATAAATTTAATATTCGTTAGGAATTTATATACATCACATGCATGCATCATGCATGATGCTATCTATATATTGGTCCAGGCCGGTTGGGCCGGGCCCCACCAAACATTTACGAAACTCTACGCCTATGGTTAATTGATTATTTCACACAAAAACCTTTCCCTAGGTGACCCTTTTAAGCTGAGTTCCAACATTCCCATGGGAAGATGTAAGCTGCCGGAGTCGTCAAAGCGCTGTAGAATTTGATAGGAAATAAATTTAAGATCTGCCACATGGGATGATATGCAAGCTTCATTCTGGATTACAAGGTAGTGTATATTTTAATAAAATTACTAAACCAGGGCCACATGAGATGGGTTTCGCCATCAGTGGGCTTTGTAACTATTCCTTTAGAGACAAACTTGGTGATATTGTCGCTCTTATAAAATGGCAATTTTTATATGCAATACCAGAAGTCCATTAAATTAGCCTAGGAAGTGAAAAATTACAATGGCTGGTATAGCGTTCGTCTCTGCTGGGATAAAAACTCCTTCTAACTCCATGGATAAGGGGTTAAATTTTTCCCCTTTCCTAACACAGTTAGAAATCTCGAGCTCCTCTCTAGAAAGTCTTTCTTGACGTGAGCGGGGCGTGACTTCTTCAGCCCATGAACGCTGCATCTCTAAAGGGTAGATTGTTTGCTTTATAAAAAATTAGAAAAAGGAACGGCCACGGTTGTTAAAGGGAGGGTGAAGTAGAAAATCAAGTGGTTTTTTAATCGATTCTTCTACTAATTATAAAAAGGCAGTGAGTTACGCGATTGGTCGGACGTCCTTATTTAAAATTATCTTTTAAATCTGAACCTAATTTGAAATTTAAAATCATTCGGAGCTAGTATTTCCTGAATGTTTGACTATGCAGACTGGTCTTGTAAATAGTAGGGGAATCGATAAAAAAACCGCTTGATTTTCTACTTCACCCTCCCTTTAAATAGTTTTTTTCAATAGGTTTATGAAGAGTCATAAAAAACTGAATGACCTTGACTGTTCCAAAATTCACACCCCCATCCCTTCTATTTTTAAGCGGGCTCGGTTTTACAGTGGAAGGGGAGAGAGTTTTTTCTCTCCCGTTATGGCAAATTTTGGCGTACGAGTCGCACCTGAACCGGAGATCTGAGAAAAATTATCGCGAGGTGGCGAATGTGTCGCCCTTCTTCAGTATTGCTACACAAGAGAGGAGAGTACCAAACCCCGCTTTTGGTTACTTCCTAGGCTAATTTAATGGACTTCTGGCAATACCTAGGGTGTCAATAAAAATGTTATAATAAATTTTTATCGTTATTATTTCATCATTCCTTAATTTATCTTTAATTTTATTACACATGGAATCCACTTTTAATTATTTTGTTAACATTTTCCTTGGTTAAAATGACATTTTTCATTTGATAGCATTTTTTATGTACTTCGATATGTTTAGTTCTTCACCTTTTATAGCTCCTCGGACGTTTAAAGGGGCTCTCCGACACGCTCACCCTTTTAACCCACCGCTTGTGCTCAGATTTATGAGGAAGATAGTTGTTTGTCCTTGGGTTTAAAAAGCCACTTTAAACGATGCTTTAAATTACGCGCCTTTTACTGTTTCTAATTGAGCACAGCGCACACGATCACGTTTCCTTTTCGGGCAACTTACAGCTTCCTCCATTCTTCCATTGCATGATCGAGTCCACCATGAGGAACGAATATAAGTGAAAAAAAATTCTGCTTTGTGGTCTGAACAATCTGATGCTTTCAATCATTTTGTGGCTATTCGGTGACGATAGGCTAACGTGAAGTCCGCTATATATTTTTCAAAATATGAATCGAAGTAAGAAGAAGAGGTTTTCAAAATTAAGTCGCAGTTATGTAAACCACAATGAATCAATGACTACATTGAATTCAGACATGACTGATGGTTCTATCTCTAAAGATGAATCAACTTCAAAACTTGAATCAAAGTCGAATATTGTCTCCAACAATAAAGGGGGCGACAAATTCCGAACCTGTGTGTACCTCGAATACTGTCTCGATGCATAAAGACGAGTCAAATTCAAAAGCTTATGCAGTCTACAATATTGTCTTAATCTATAAACCCGACTTTGATTTAAAACCTGACGGGAACTCAAATATGCTAATGGTCCAGAAAGATGAGTTCAATATGAGTTCATGATGAAAACTGTAATATTGATGCCTCTATCTCTAACGAAGAGCCGCTATCTGAATGTGATGGGTAATTTTTGATAGTGATGAAAGTATGTATTCTGATACAAAGTGCAATCTTAACATAGAGTCATCATCAGAACAAGATGATTATTCTTTTGGGGATGAATCCGATTTGAACTCAGCTGGTTCTCAGGATGAATCACTTGGCAGTACTGTAAAATACTCACGAAAATTTGTATCCAAATGAAAGAATATGCCCCTAAGCCATGTAATTATGAAAACAATGACATTTCAGATAACACTAATTCTGATAACTCACATGTCTCCTTTGAGGATGTTTAAAAGTCACAGATTTTCTAGGCTATTAAGGGCCCATTTATGGAAACTATACAAGAATCATTGACAATTGAAGAAATTGAGGGTATTGTAACGCTCCTTAGATAAATAACGTATCACTAATATATTTAAATATTTCAATGTTAACAGCCAGTAAAGTGGACTTTGGTTGCAAGCCTCGAGCTCATCCAGGAAGAAAAGGGTCTGGGTCTGGCCAATAAACTAGGCCGATTTCATATAAAGTTCCATACACAAAAGATGAAAGTTAATTTGGCAGCTCAAAGTTGGAGCTCTTCAGTGACAAGTGCCATTAAACTTCTCAAACAAATCAAAATCAGAGATTTTCAACACTACGAAGGAACAGTAAACTTTATTGAGACTGTAGATAGGTAAATATAATAAAGGATTAAAGAAAGCTTTATGCATTCCAAAATTACTTAATTTATCAAAGATCATTTGATATCCTCAATTCGAGAAATACTTACGCTAAAGGATACAAGGCACCAATCAACAATTGTAACAAACAAAAATCCAGAATAAGCCTCCTTAAAATTAATGTTAAACCTTTGGATGCCGAAGGAAACTTGATTTCAGATTCACCGAGGAAAACAGGACCTCTTGGTTTTGCTGTTTCCATTACTGGTGTCGTGCATTTAATGAACACTTAACGTACCACCGAAGGACCATAAAAGCATTGATTAGCGTTAAAGTAAACAAAAAGTGATACCCTTAAATGGAATAATTTCCTTTGCACAGATATCTTCCAACTTATAAGTTGTCACAAGATAATTTAGAGCTACAATTTGGATCTTATCGACAGATGAGAGGTTCAAATAACAATCCAACAGTAGCGCAGTTTAAGTCTGCCTATTAGAGATCTTTCATGGCAAAGTTAGAACCTTCCGGCTGTACCAATGTATTTGCCCTGGATGAAATATCGTTTCTTAACTTGTATGAAGCTTCTAACAGTTTCCTAGAAAACTCCAACAAACCTCTTGAGGCAATTACCAATGAAAAAGAAAAAGATCAAGACGATGTAGCTGACTTCGATGGATCAAACTTCATCATTATATCGCTGGCGTTTTCCTAGGAAAGCTTCGTAAAGATCTGAAATGCCATCAATGCAAAGCAGGACTAAAGAAACTCCATATGAACATAATACTAGTTTCCATGATAATTTTGTTTCATTAAAAACGTGGATTTTGATTAGGAACCATGGTGGTATCATCCATCCATCTAAGGATATTGTCGAAATCATTGATCTTACCGAAAAAAGCATAAAAGTCTTAATCTGGAAAAATGGAATGGTTGCATTAAAAACATTACACTCAAAATTGAATCTCTTGTTAGACGATGTTTATGCGCCAAACATGTTTCCCACTCTAACATAGCACATGTATGGAACTCCGTCTCGGCCAAAATTATAGCTGGTTGTTATCTAGATGATGGGATGTGGTCTAGATGGACTTAGAAATATTTAACTCTACAGAAAATTTGGTTCTTCAGAGACTTAAGAGGCGATCCACAGCCCCTGTTATTATATTCTCCGATGTATATGAATTGAATACTCTTACTTTAAATAGCATTCTTGAAAATTTGTGGGCTTTTTTTAATTTTAATGGTCAAATCTTAATTTTTTCTGTAATTAATGGAGTGAGTTGTTTTGGACCATATCCAAAAGAAATTTTAGTAGGAACAACTAAGGCGAATTAATAATATATAATTTTAAATCTCATTCCAAGTAAAAGAGTACTACTCAAATTTAATTGCACACTAAATTCAGGTGACATAAAATACAGACCAGTAATGACACGCCGAGTGTCGGACAAATGGCGTTTTTATGTGCTGTATTTTGAATATTTGACAGATTTTGAGGTTTTAAAGGTTCTTTGGAGGGATTTAAAGTTTTCATGGTTAATATCCCCTTGCAAAATATGTAGTGATTTTGGGTTTTCAGCCAAAATACACTGGATTTTGAAAAGTATCGGACCCCTCGCTTCACCGGGTAATATTGTATGCAAAACAGTTTATCAAGCATGAACTAATTATTTCATACATTTTTAGATTGATTTATTAAGGCTAAAAACAATCCTACAATCCTTCAGTCTGAAGTATAACATTTTTCAAAGAGAAAACAACTAAGCCCATCTAGGCCAAAACCCACCATCTAGACCAAAACCCACCATCTAGACCACAGTCCGCCTTCTGGACCGCAACCCGCCATCTGGACCACAACCCGCCATCTAGACCTCAACCCGTCTCATAGACCACAACCTTTTGATTCACTATATTAGGAATCTTAGAATTTGGAAAGGAATCGCTAAAAAACCGTTTCATTTTCTTTTTACGCTCCCATTAATGAACCAAAAATGGCCATCAAGTCATTTTAAAATTATCTAAATCTGGCCAAAAACCAGGGCTGCAGATAATTCCCTCGTCCATTGCAACTTTGAACTGCTCAAAGGTTTGATGCACAATGTGTAATTTTAAAATCATTGCACAGGTGTTCAACATAGGGTATCTGCGAAGTGTTCCAGTGATTTCACTGACCTGATGCAGAAGCTGTATTGAGGGTTTTGGGATGAAACCTACTGGTGGCTCTGATTCCGCCCCTGTGATGAAAATTAAGACACCTGCTAGTGTCACTTTACATTCTCCTTCAACGTCGATCAAATAATCCCTCCAAAAACTCACTGCTAATATTTTTTTAATAACAGTTTCCTCCACGTTCTGAAAAAGGGATTGTAAACATTTAATCTACCTTCGTCCTGAAAATTTCCACTGAGAAATCGTATGTCATAAATTTGTCTGGAAAAGGTTTTATGGCTTAATGAAACCTAACGTTGACAATCCATTTTTAAAATTGTTCAAATTATGTAGATGGCGACCCATCACAACGGAATTTGTGACATCCTTTAGCTGACGTTCTTGATCGCTCATATATAATATGGGCCTATCACATCCAGCGAGAAATTTCATGTCCGAGAGACGTTCTAAAATTATGAGTAGTGCCTAATTTTTTTTTGCGTTACTAAAAGCCATTACTCTTTCAATCAAATCTTTATCTACTGTAAGAGAACAGTCGACTGAAACACATGAAGATTCATTGTATAAACATTCGAATATCCAAGGGCTAGACTTTGTGGGCCAGGGCCTCCATGTACAATAGAGCCATTGCATACCCTCTGTAGTAGTACATGCCTATTAATACTTTGCACTGTTGGCGGACCTTTAAAAATATTAGACGCAATTATTTTTTCAAAACTAATCTGAAAAACTCTTGAGTTTGTCCACCACCCCAGTAGCACAAGCCTTCCGCATAACAGTCGGTTAAAGGTCGAATAGTCGGTTTACGGTCCAGTCGGCTGTACCATGCTTATTCCGACACTTTTCCGACTCATGAAGCCGACTACTTCTTTTAGTTGGCAATGCCGACATCTATCTGACCATTGGAATTGAGATGGTTTAAAGTAGGCTTGCCTACCGTCTAGAAAATTCCAACTTATTTTTTGCCAATTGATTACCGACTCTCTCGCGCTAGTCGGTATGGTGACGTTTAAGAAGAGTAAATTTAAAAGCAAAGTTATTCTTAGGCCGTTTAGTAACCGACATTTATCCGGCAGTTGGAACTGAGATGGTTTAAGTAGGCTTGCCTACCGTCTAGAAATTTCCAACACATTTTTTGCCAATTGATTACCAACTCCCTCGCGCTAGTCGGTATTGTAACGTTTAAGAAGAGTAAATTTAAAAGCAAAGTTATTCTTAGGCCGTTTAGTAACCGACATTTATCCGACAGTTGGAACTGTGGTGGTTTGAAGTAGGCTTGCCTACCGTCTAGAAATTTCCAACACATTTTTTGCCAATTGATTGTTGGTGGGCCTTCTTTTTCCGTGGGACGGTTTTTTTGACTTTTACTATTCCGCATATGCCTCCAAAAATTTTTTGTTATATATTTAACTTATACTATATTTCGACCCACAAGCAGAAGTTGATAATACTATATTTTTGGCAACACTAGAAGCATAACGTTACAAAAAAAACTGCAAAGCAAGAAAACACATCTGATTTTCAAGTTTGAATTTTCCCTCCTGTAATTTCTCGGGTCAGGTGACACGCCTCTGTTCTATTGGCGTAACTAAGGTACCGCCATGCACGTCATTATCGAAGAGGGCGCTGCTAGTGCGAAAGCAAGTCAGCCTTTCCAGTATCTCTGACGCGGCTGGGTCGTTAGAATCAGAAATATATTACTTTACACGAAGTTCACTTCTCCCTACTTCGCGCCGGCCATCATCTATGATGTATTTTTACAGGCTAGAAACGGTAGCGTTCCTCCCGAACAGCGAGGCAGAGAGGTGAAAATAAAAACACTAGCGTCGCGTAGTGAGAAAAATGTGCTTTTCTAACAATCGTATCATGGTTGTATCTTATGCAGCGGCTTCTCACTTGCGCGAAATACAGTTGAATCCCGCCGTTTCTAGGAAACGTCAGATTATCTTGGCAGTGGCCATTTTTCACAGTTCTCTCTCGAGAGGAAAAATTTTTCTCTTCGCGACTAGCGCGCGTCGGGAGGGGGAAAAATTCACGCATCTTCACTCTTGCAAAGTTTTTTTTTCGGGTTTTCTCTTCATAGATGATGTCCACGGTACTAACCATTATTGAAGTGAACTTCGTGTAAGGTAATATATTTCTGTTAGACTGTATAAGCGATATTTTTGTGGTTGAAAATGATTAGTTCTAGGCTTGCTAACTTTTAATTTCATCGCTAAGGTTCTTTGTCACACTATATAATCTAGAAACGTCTTCCTTTGTCACGTAAGGTGTGAATTTTGTTATTGAATTATCAATTTATCTACCTCTTAGATTCAGTTTTATGCATAAGCCTATGCTTTTTACCTAGCTTCTCATCTGCTGGGAACCACACCCATAGAAAGTGAAACCAAAACTTAAACGTTTATGTATACCTTCAGTTTCTTTGTTTGAATATAAAAGAAGCAAGTGTTTTGGGGCGCTTGGAGTTCAAAAACCTTATATATTAATTATTTTAAAGATTTTTGGTTGTGAAAATTATACTGAATCCCAAAATAGATCTCAATATGTTTTAGTTACAAAATTTTTATGCGGTTTCAAACATTTTAAGAGAAAAATGTGTGAAATAATACCCTTTAGAATTGTATGTTTTCTTTTTTCTTAAAAAAAATGTGTAAGTGTATATTTTTCATTAAGATTTTTGTAATTTAATAGATAGCAACTGGCCACATCGAAGATATTAACAATGAATAATAATAAATGCTTTAATTGATATAAATATTATACTCGCCCTGAAAAATTTTACTTTTTGTTAAAACCAATTAGCTAGGCAGCTAATATTTCCATTCGACTAGTCGTGTAATATCAAATACATTGTTTAATATTTGAAATTGTTATATTTGATGCTCAACCTGTATGCTACTTGAAATATTCAAAGTACAAATTCTAAAGCGATTTTCATTGAAAATGTAATAAAGAAATTTCAATACTAGGTATCAGTATCCTTTACTATAAGCGAATGAAGCCTCGAGTTAAGGCTTGATCGTCGCAAAACCGTTGGGCCTCGAGTTAAGGTTTGATCATCGCAAAAGCGTCGGACCTCTTGCTGACAGGCGGTTAAGTCGACTCTCAAACGTGTTGGATGAGAGTCGTATTTCATTCGTGTCGTGTAAACCAGTGGGCCGTCGTCCCACCAGGCGGACATTTCGATTCTCAAACCCTTACTCTACCTGCCCTTTACCGACGATTTACCGTTCCTATACTAAAAAGTCGCGAAATCGTCGGATTGAGCGCGGCTTTTGGTATGCGTAATGACGCCGACATATAGTCGGCCAACAGTCGTTTTATAGTCGCCTCATAACAGTCGGAAAACCGGCGGGCCGTCGTCCCGACGGGCCGACATTTCGACTTTCAAACCATTACTCTCCCGACTTATTAGTGACTTTTTACCAACTCGTCGGTAACAGACAAAGCCGACCATGTAGGCCCTACGTCGGCAGTGCTACTAGGGCAGCATCATCGGCACCGTCTCCTTGCCCGCTATCATCTGTGAAAACTACATTCATTTTCCGACTTGGATCGAATGACTTTCTTTAAAAAGCGTGTAATGCCCCATCAAGAATATTTGCTCCATTTACACTAAAGTCATTTCTTTTAAATGAAGAAATTTTTGAATTGAACCCAAAAAAAATAATTTCCCAAATTTCTATGGGAAAATCCACCATATCGGTACTCGCTATGTAGGCCAGGACAGATAGCCTCAAAAAGGGCTTGACCTAGAACATTTGAACATAAAGATGAAAATTGGTACAATGTAGTTTTTGAACCCAAAAAGTATAATAAAAGTCCCCTGCTGTAGAGCGCAAGCTTTCGTTGCCATCTTGGAAAATGGCCGCCGGGAATGCCAGCTACATTATATTCCAAAGTCTTCTTCCAAAACTATGAAAATTGGTACATTTTATATTTTGAACAACATGAACATGATAGTAAAATATTAAACCTCTGCGCTCGATAGTTTGGCCGCCATATTGGAAAATGGGCGTCGAGAATGCCAGGTATAATATATTCCACCATGCTTTTGGAAAAATATGAAAATTTATACATGATATAAGTAGAACTGTGTGAACATCATACAAAAATATTGATGCCATGAACTCAATAGTTTGGCCGCCATTTTGGAAAATGGCTGCCGGGAATATCATTAAGCTACAGTATATTATTCAAAAATTATGAAAATTCATATGTGTTATAAGTGAAACTTTTTGAACAGGCTGCTAAAATATTGAGGTCATGAGTTCAATAGTTTGGCCGCCATGTTGGAAAATGCCCACCGAAAATGTGATTTAGCCGTAGTATATTCTTCAAAAAGAATGAAAATTGGTACATTTTGTTGTTAAAACTGTGTAAACGTCATACTACGGTTCTATAGGAAATTTAGCGAAAAGCTGTGATTTTTTAGCCACATCGTATGATGAACATCTACGATGTGGGTCTTAGTTTGACCTGGCCTGTTGGTGGTGGGGGCGTCGTGAAAGAGAACTGCCTTAGACAGTATAAAATTTTTCGATCGTCATTGAAGGGAGAGTGAATGGGAGAGAATTGTGGTGAGGTGATATTTTTCGTTCGTGTATTGTAAAAGGAAGGAAATTATGATAGCTAGGTTGAGCTATATACCCTCCCTTAAAAATTCCTCTTACCCGTCGACAATAAGAGTTTCACGCTCCCCTATTTTAACATTCAAAAAAATCGAGGGAAATTTTGAAAGCAAAAGCAAGTATTTACTGACGTTCTTTTTAGAATGGTCTTAAGGCACCGGGATATTACAATTATTGGGTGTTTTACCGAATTCTTTCTCTTTCAAACTCTTCCATGTTAGAAATTTTTAAGAAGCGATAAGTGTGCATCGGCATAAGTCTATGTTGGAAACTCATCGAGGGGATAATCACTAAAACTATCTGTTCTTCGATTCGCCGGAATATTACAATTACGGCATAAGTAAATTTATATGGGTAATAATTTTATCACTGTTTAGGGTAGGGCATCGAGGAGCTATTCACTCTGATTTTATGCACGGTAAATCATTTAAGCATTGAAAAAGATAGCGCTATTCACTCATTAGGGTAAGGTATAGAGGGGTTATCCACTCATTAGGGTAAGGTATAGAGGGGCTATTCACTCGTACGATGTGGCTACTATTACGAGCCCTTGGGTCGCCTTGTTTCATTTAACATGGGCTGTCAAGTCGCATCTACAAGTGTCTACCGCACCTTTACAATATTTGATAGTCTAGCACCAACGCGCAAAATATTTTCAAAATGAAATTCTAATTTTGTGTCATAAATTATTCTAAAAACCTTTTCATATATCTTTAACATAAAAAGATACCAAAAGATGGCAATTGACAAGCTAAACAGCAACCATAATTTTTATACAACCCTTAATGGTATGGTGGTGCTCAGTTATCAATTCTGAGTGGAGAGTTCAGCGTTATATCTATTCGCACCAGCTACGTTGTTATAACAATTTGTAACGAATATTTCTAAAATATCTTCATTCTGATTGACGATGCTGTGTTTAATATGCCAATTGGGTCTATGTGAGGGTGCTACCGTGGTAGTAACCCGAGGTTTCATAACTATTATAGACGCAAGTGTTGCTAGAGCAGATGGGTTGGTTAAATATCTCGTAGATATTGAATCAGTCACTTTGCACGCAGAATGAAGAAAACAATATACAAGTACTTCTTCAATAGCAAAAGCTGCTGTAGTCAATGAATCATATTGCGATAATGAGGCTTCGGGTCATAGACAATGTCTGCGATCATCGATTAATGCCTTCGAATTTAAAAAGCTTTGCTAGTCTTGTGGTCAACTAGCCGATCAAGATAGTGAGAAAAATAAAGCGCTAAAGTACAGAACTGCAATTCAAGATGTTAGAACTCTACAGTTCATAGCTACGATTAAAAATAGAGCTCTATCCCGGAAAGACAGCTGGGCCACAGACGTTCTTACAAGAATTGGTGTTTCACTAGATCTGGTTGCTGCAGAAGCAAAGTATCACAAAAATTGCTACGTTTATTTTCTCAAAGCTGAACCACAAAATGCAAATTCGAGTGATTCCTTCAAGACTCAGCCAAAAACAACTAGGCCAGGGTATTCCACGGCAGCCAATGCGTTTCACAAACTTTGCTCTTATCTTCAGTAGAACGACGAATGCCAATATGACATGAAAGATCTGCACGAAAAGCTGCAAGGGTTCTGCGAAGGAGAAACTTCATACAGTGAAAAACACTTAAGAAAAAATCTCCGATTTCTTTGGCAATAGGATAACAGTAACAGATATACCATCACGTCCAAGTGTCGTAACGTTCAAGGATACAGCTCAAGGTTTGATATCTGAAGCTTGGTATAACCAAAGATGCAATAACCAGGAGGACGAATGAAAACGAAAAGTCGGGACTGCTGCCCGTATTGTCCGCGAAGATATTCAATCTTAAATTTATAACACCTCGATATATCCATTTTGAATGGAAGCCAAGAACAAGTCCCAGCAGCTTATCAACAGTGAATTCTGCGCTTTTGTTCGCTGTTAAAGAAGCTCGTCGAAATATGCAATCCCATTGTATTGTAACGTTTGATCAACCTCTCTATGTTAAAGCAGTTGAAATGGTAGCAGCAGCCGAACAAAACAGTCCGATCTCCAAAGTAATTCCAAGGCTAGCAGGGTTTCACTTATTGATGTCTTTTGTGGGGTCAGTAGGGAGTATCATGGCCGGAAGTGGACTTCAATAAATGTGATACACAATTTACGCGACATCTTCAGTTGAAAAAATGCTGACGGGCCACGCATATTGTCGAGCTCTCAGAGCTCATTTTCTAACTAAACTAGCGTTAGCTTCACTAATTCTTGATGAAGTAAGTTATTCAAAAAACGCGTTAAAAGCAGTCCGAGTACTTCATCATAAAAAATTGGATCATGAGTTATCAATGGAGGATGTCGAAAATTCTAAGGAACTGATAAATCTCGAGGTTAAAATGTATAACATAGCAAGCAGTCTTAAAGAAAAAGGAGCAACGCAAAACCTTTGGTTGCAGTATTTTGATCAGGTCTCACTTATGAGAATGTGTGTTCGAGCAGAGCGTTCTGGAAACTGGAATCTTCATCTTCACACAATCAAAGAAATGTTACCTTTCTTCCATGCTGCAGCGCATCTGCCATGTGCAAAGTCAGCGCAAATATACTTGCAACAAATGCAAAATCTTGAAAAATCGATCAGTCCTTTCGATTTTCAAAGACCTACGAAAGAAGGGATATGAACCGATATGACTATTGAGCAGGGTCTAATGAGATCCATGAAAGTAGCTGGAGGACTCACGCATGGCAGAGGCATGACAGATAGCACACTATCAACCTGGATATATGCAATGCCAGCTTGCGTTCAGATAAGTGATGCTGTGGAACAGTTTAGTGGCATACCAAGTTGCTCGTCAGAACAAAAAGTGGAACAAAGAAAGAGCCGGCAGGCCAGGGACACAGCTGACACCGCAAAGTTGGTTAATTGGCTACGTGATCACAACCCTTTCAAGCGACAGACGGAAAATTTGGTGTCGTTAGCCTCTGGTATGATTGCAGATGAATCTATAAATTTTCACGAAGCAAAATAAAAACGGGTTGTCATCCATGGCACCTAAGATTGTCAAATGTGTTTCGGATATTAAACTGAAACCAAATAACAAAGTGAAAACTTTGGCATCAATGACAAACGGGATTAAAATTAGGGAAGAAACCATTGTAGTAAACACCCAGCAACTGTTCAATCGCATTACATGCGTACTGGTATCATCGGAAGACCTCTTGCAATGTATGTCATACGAGCTAGCACCACTGCCACCCTCTCTTTTTGATGATGCGTTCTTAAGAAATGGAACGAAAGCTTCACTGGGAAAATATATATGGAGTTTTGTACCTGTATGCTTAGGTGAAATGCCCAATGATCATTATGCAACAGTTTACGTTATTGATGGTGGTTATGCTTTACATAAGGTAGTGTGTCTTAGACCTGCCACATTCAAGAATGTTATTGATACTTATCTATCGTATCTCAAACACTGCTATGTACAGAATATTGTGGTTGTCTTTGATGGATACGAGGTAAGAAATACAACAAAGTCAGCTGAACCTTACAGAAGAGCCTCAAGAAATATATCCGCTGATTTAGAGGTACGCGAGCGCCTATTTGTATCGATGACTTTAGAAAATATTTTAGGAAATTCTAACAACAAATGCCAACTTATCAATCTATTGCGCGATTCTCTTCACGGATCAGGAATAGAGAGTGACCAGGCTATAGGCAATGCCGATAGACTAATTGAAACTACTGCGCAAGAAAAAGCCAAGAACGGAGTTTGTGTTACATGGCCATCTTTCTGAAAAGCTTTAGAAAAGTGATATTTTGATGTACGAAGCAAAAGATGAAATTAAAAGCTCGATATTTGAAATGAGAAATCTAAAATATGAAGGGGAAAGTAAAGTTAAGTTTGTAACGAATGAGCTTTTGCAAGTACCCGGTGAATTTCGGGGTGTGCCTATACGAATGGATTTAGACAATTGTAACTCCTTCCTTCAAGAATGCACGGACTTGTGTGAAAATGTTGCATTATTTTTGGAAAAACTTCTAGAAGCAACAGATAAAATTCCCGATAGAAACATACTTGATACAAGAATGGCTTGGTGATATCAAACAATTGGATGCGTTTGGAAGATCACAAATAAACGAGTTGGGAATCTTTTCCAAACCAATGCTGACCAGTGAAGAATTTATGAGCCTTAAAATAGAATTTACTTCATTTAAAAGAATAGTAGCTACCCAGTTGCCATTCAAAGTTAAGATCTTTCCAAAAGATGTATATTCTTTAACATTAGAAACATATAT
Organism: Phalangium opilio; assembly: GCF_054372755.1. Lineage (NCBI taxonomy): Eukaryota > Metazoa > Arthropoda > Arachnida > Opiliones > Phalangiidae > Phalangium > Phalangium opilio. The sequence continues at coordinate 1,378,898 of NW_028324164.1, forward strand.
CAACCGGTATCTTGCTCTTTGCAAGACATTCTGAGAGAGCGGACCGCTCTCTTAGATAAGACTTCATACTGCCTTTAATGTATAAGTGGTTTTTTGATTGGATGTAACTTTCTTCGAATTATGGTTACTGTTTTGGAAACATTCCACTGAACTAAAATCTGGGCTATTAATTTGTGGTTCAAATTTTGAAGACATCCTAGCAATAGTGTTTGTTATAGAAAATAAAGTTGCTAGAGGTGGTTTTTATTTCCATAAAATTAATCACAGATTTTGGCATAAAAGGTAAATTTTCCCATATGAATAACATGGGAAATGTTTGCTGGAATAGCGAAACTTTCTCGACCATTTTTTGAAGCCTATATATTCGATAGGTCTGAAAATGGTTCTAAATGAAAGGTCGAACACTTTTTTGGTGCCTTCCGAAGTTTTATTGAAAACAATAAATACCCAGTTGGTTATTTGGTTATTAGGTAGAACTGTGTGGCACAAGAAAGGCAGTGCACGTGATTCAATGGATAATGCAATCGTAAAGAGGACTAGTAAAAGTGACAGCTTTGATGGTTAAAAAATCGTGGCAAGAGAAGTTCAGTATAAAGCTAGTGTTCTAAAAGTTGTTGTGAAACGTATCTCATAATAGTTAGTAGATGTTTAGAATAATCTTTATACTCGTCCTGGAAGTGAACTTACAACTTCGGAACCAGTTTTCGTACACATAAACATGTACGGATAGCCTTCCTTCACTGGGATCCCATTAGTCGTGGTGAGGTTACTTTCAAAATTTCATAGACATCTGGAACACCTTCACCCCAGTAGCAAAATCGACGTTGGGCCAACGGAGTCGGTTCGAGGTCCAACCAACACTGACGTAAAAGCGTCGGTAAACTTTCATTTCGACCGTCGAAATGTCCTATCCGTTTAAGCGTTGGCCCGACTTCCGGCCGTAGAAATTTTGCCAGCACTTTAACCGACTCTAAAAAGTAAGCGTGTCCAGCTCTTACATTATCAAACAAGAAGTCGGCTTTGTTATCTGGTTATGGTCGGATTATTAATCTAATTGCGGTCGGCTTTATCGACTGTTATTTGTCGGATTGATGGCTTGTTTGTGGTCGGCTTTATGGCTTGTTTATGGCCGGCTTTATGGCTTAATTAGGGTCGGCTTTACGACTTGATTATGGTAGGCTTTATGGATTGTTTATGGTTGGCTTTATGGATTGTTTATGGTCGGTTTTGTGGATATTTTATGGTTGGCTTTATGGATTGTTTATGGTCGGTTTTGTGGATTGTTTATGGTTGGCTTTATGGATTGTTTATGGTCGGCTTTTGGCTTGTTTATGGTCGGCTTTAAGGGTTGTAGTTACCGTCTTCTAAACACCACTTTCATCTGGTCTTTTGTCCATCCCACATGGACACCAGTGTGTACTTACTGGCTTCTACTCCTTCATCATCGATAAGGTTAGCGATCGGCTAGGGTTACAAGAAACTTCTAGTTTCCCAATGGTGCAGTTTCCACCAAAGGTTCACGCAATTGTGCTGTTATTATCCATTACTAAGATTCGAAACCTTATGTACCGATTGGAGTAAGACAACAATGGGCGTATGCTTCATTTCAAACGTCAATATTAGTCTAGTCTCTCAAGAATGTTCAATAGCTATTTTTTAAACGATGTAACGCGCAATAAGGTTAATAATTATCGAAGAAAATATATAATATTAATTATATTTATTTTAATGTTTAAGATAATCTTAAACCGTTGATACACTAGTGCACTTTGATAAAAACGCATTTTAGTTGGTAAGGAGTCGAGAAGCCAACATAATCCTTCATTACATTAACCGACTTAAAATGTAACTATCAGACTACTCTATTCCATTGTTGTCAAGGCCGACTGCAAAGCGGAGTTAGCAACTGAAGTTGGATAAAAGTCGGATTTCCGTTTTAAGTGCCAACTAGACCATAAACCGACGAATCTACCTCGAACCGACTCAAACGCGGAAGAAGCTTCATTATAACTAAATCTGAAGTCTTTAGTATGATCGGTAGGTAGTCGGATATGCAGACCTCTTGTCCCTTGTTGTTATTTTGATAAAAAAAACCATGTAAGTTGGTAAGGAGTTGAGCAGCCGACCTAATCCTTTCTTACACCAACCGAAAAAAAATGTAACTATCAGCAGGGCCGGAAATAAGCACAGAACACTGGACATTGTCCAATAAAATTTTAAAATGTCCCATAACTTTTTTAAAAACTCAGGGGGTCACTGGACAGTTTGACCAATAAATTTTCTGAAGTTTTGATAGCTTGACTATGGAGAAGCGACACTATTTTTGCACACTCCAGTGGACAATGTCCTATAAATTTTCCAGTCAAACAGGGGGGTCACTGGACACATGTCCCATAAGAAATTTTTCTTATTTCCGGCCCTGACTATCAGCCAACTCTATTTGTTTGTTCTCACGGCCGACTTTAAAGCGGAGCTGGTATCTGAAGTTGGATAAGAGTCGGACTTTAGTTGTAAGTGCCGACTAGACCATAAACCGACGAATCTACCTCGAACCGACTCAAACGCGGAAGAAGCTTCATTATAACTAAATCTGAAATCTTTAGTATGATCGGTAGGTAGTCGGATATGCCGACCTCTTGCCCCTTAATTGTTGTTATTTTGATAAAAAACCATGTTAGTTGGTAAGGAGTTGAGCAGCCGACCTAGTCCTTTCTTACTCCAACCGACATAAAATGTAACTATCAGCCAACTCTTTTTGTTTGTTCTCACGGCCGACTTTAAAGCGGAGCTGGTATCTGAAGTTGGATAAGAGGCGGACTTTAGTTGTAAGTGCTGACTAGGCCATAAAGCGAAGAATGCACCTCGAACCGACTCAATCACGGAAGAAGCTTCATTACAACAAAATCAGAAATGTTCAGTGTGATCGGTAGGCCGTCGGATATGTCGACCTCTAGACCCTTGTTGTTATCCTTTATTTGATAGAAACGCATGTTAGTTGGTAAGTAGTCGAGCAGCCGACCTAATCCTTCATTACATTAACCAACTTAAAGACAACTATCAGCCAACTCTATTTTATTGTTCTCACGGCCGACTGCAAAGCGGAGTTGGCAACTGAAGTTGGATAAGAGTCGGATTTTAGTCGTAACTACCGACTGGACCGTAAACCGACGAATCTACCTCGAACCGACTCGAACGCGGAACACTTGTGCTACTGGGGCAGTTGGATAGTAAGTGGATACATTTATTTTTTAGGCTAACGATACTCTGAAATTACTTTTTCAGGGTATATTTCTGATTGTGTTGATTTTCTACTATTTAAGAAAAGAGAAAAAAGAAATGCCTATTTAGAAATGGCACCTTATAGTGTCGTGGTCACTGTATCCCGCGAGTATTGAATTGGACAGGCATTTCTCAATCAATTGTTGATCGTTGAAAATGGAAAAACATTCCTTAAAATGAAGGTGATAGAGTGGAGAGTCGAAGTAAGGTAGCTTAATAAATGAAAACATCTTTAAAAATAATTGTGTGGAAATTGAATAATGAAGAGTTCTTGTCACTAATGTGCAAGTTCTAATCCATCATGCTTAACCCCGCGCTAACACGATTACACATTTTACACTTTTATCAAGATGTCTCTCGTAAGATGCTGTTACCGATTTCCTTATTCTAGCGTTCAGCATTACAAAAGTCTTGGTTAAATTTTAACGTGATAAAGAAAGTTACTTTGCTTTAATAAATTTAAAAATTATCGAAAACCTAGAATCATTTTCGATAGTTTTTATTTACCCACAAATACATTTAGTTATTATGTTGTAAGGGCTTCCTTACACCTCACGTGACATTGGAGAGATTTCTTTAAAAACTCCCTGGGAATATGTACAGCCTTTCTTAGCTAAGAAGGGCATACTTATATATTTACCAACGGTATAAAAAGTCGTGGTAGATGCTGAAAAGAGAGAGTTCACGAGTAGTGATTGTGCGGGGCGTTAAGCCGATATTTATTAAAACTCAGTAGTATCTTTTGTTTTCGACTTCGATTTTGCTACTTAATAAACAATGGACTTTTTGGTAATTATGAAAGGCTTCCTTGTCTTAATTTAAATATGTGTTCTTAAAGACTTAAACTAGGGTCGGATCTGACTTATTCTAATCTGGGTAATTCTGACCGGGGTTCGACAGAACGGTTACAGAATTTGGCGAGCTTGCCACACTGTAAAAAATAAGCGTGCTTTTGGCATTCAAAACTGATAGTGACCGTTCAATTTTGAACAAGCCTCTATTGACGCGTTCACATTTAACCAGAGACATTCAATTTTGAACAAGGGGTGTTTTAGGCGTTCAAAACCAACCATGAGCATTTATTTTTGATCAAAGTACCGTCATGTCGATCAAAACTTAACTCAAGCATTCATTTTTGAACAACTTATACATTACCATTCGAAAATGAATTTTTATCCTATTCAAATTCAATTTTGGGCTAATGAAGCGTACAAATACAGTCGTTTTGGCGTTCTAATAGGATTGTATTAGTATTAAAACAAGAGCGTTTCAGGCATTCTAATAAGAAATTTTTGACTTTTAAACGAGTGCATTATGGGCGTTCAAACGAATGCGATATGGGCATTCAATCGAGTGCGATATGGGCATTCAATCGAGAGCGATATTGGCGTTTACACGAGAACGAAATTGTTCAATCGCAAAAGTTGTGTCAAACAAAATTAATTCTGCCCTAAAATTACTTGATTCCGCTGCTGTAAATTTGTACTACAAACAAAGCTTTCATTAAAAATACAATAACTTCTCAACAATCTACTATAACTTGCCTATTTACCTTGAATTAAATATATATTTGCCTGTATAAACATCATTATACAATAATATCAAAGGAAATGTTACGGATTATTGCGTATTTCACCTTACCCTTATATTTACATAGGCCTTCAAATAGTTTTATAATATAACTTATTGTTACAACGTTATAATCGGAAAGAACTTGATAATGAACGCTTTCCTTAAGTGCAGACTTTCTTCATACAACTGAATTATTATTAAACACAACGATTATAGTTTATGTGTTTCAAATTCATCCGCCCTCAGAAGATGTACAAGCTTTAAACACATTAGATTTCTTCCTTATCAGAGTGTTTACTATATTTAATATGGTATGCCCTACCATAAGGCATTCAGCGATGAAATTTGAAATCAAATTTCTCCAGGCTATTCAAAATTCAACGTCAAATTTCAATGCTTCATCAAACGCTTGTCCACCATGTATTACTAAATGGTGAACTGCTTAATTTTAAACGTAAGCAATTGAATATGAACGCTTGATCAAAATCTCCGATGTTGCTCAATAATGAATGCATAAAGATACAATATTAAACGTTTAATTTTTCAATTTAATTTGAGCGTTTCGTGCTTAAATTTACACGATATACTATAACCTCTTAGCACCGTTCAAATATGAATGCGTGAGCGTTTAATTTTGAACAATAGTGTTCTGTTCAAATTTGAACGCAAAGAAGTTATTCAAATTTGAACTCAAAGAAGCTATTCAAATTTGAACTCAAAGAAGCTATTCAAATTTGAACGAAAAGAATTTATTAAAATTTGAATGTTAAAGCGTACCACCACAGCTATGCACGCCTAAGCAATCAAAGATGAACCTCACTTTTTTACAGTGCAGGACCCTAGTCGGTAATTAGGACAAACGTGTGGCCCAATGGCGGAAGGTGGTGAAGAGAGGCTAAATGTCCCCTGGGGTGGGAAGGACTTAGATTGGCTGGGAGAGGGAGAAGAACTTTCTTCTGAGACGTTAGGGTTAACTCAAATCCTTCAGAAGTTACTTCAAGGAGTTTGTCACCTTAATGAGAATATAAGTAAATTAAGGTATGAAGTAAGGGGGGAACTTCGGAATAATCCGGCCCTCTTAGGCACTCCCCCCCAGTATCCACAACCTCCTACGGTGACCCAGGCTAGAGGAAATAGACCAAAGCCGCCCCTCCAATTGGTTTTTAGTGGGAGGAAGGGGGAGAATGGCCCGCAATTCCTCCGGTCCTTCACGGAGTAAGTGTCGTATTATTCTATGGGGATGGTGATATCCTAGAACTTATTCCCCTGGTACTCCAGGAAAGGGCCCTCATCTGGTTTCGTCAGCTAAAAGATCTAATCACCTTGCTCACGTGGACGGAAGTGAAAAGGCAATTCCGGAGTACGTTCTTCACTAGTACCACGGAGCATAATACCAAAAGGGAGATTAACCAACGTAAACAACTCTCCGGTGAATCGGTTGATACTTACATTAGCACGATCATACAACTTAACCAATCCCTAACTAGTCCGTATGGGGAGGAGGATCTAATTGAAATAATGAAACGCAATGTCGATCCTCAAATCTATGCCCACCTACTTCTTAAGGACCTGCCCACCATGAGACAGTTCTGCGAATATTGTAATGAATTAGAGGGGGTGATTAAACGGATCCCCAGGGATAGGGGACAGGTTGCTCGGAATGAAGAGTCAAATGGGAGCACCCTCAGCAAAGGGACAACAGTTTCGGGGCCCGGAAGGGACAGAGGGGCTCGAGGAATAAACAGCCTCCTTCCCCTTCTCCCCATCCGGAGGTTATTGGTGTTATCTCTGTAAGCTACGTGGACATCACACCCGAGATTGTCCGGAAAAACACCCCCAGACTTCCCAGTCGGGAAAAGGAAACGCGGGGGCTGGAGAAGGGGCAAGGCCTTCCCCGCAGTAAAGAAATCCCCCTTAACCCTTGCCCGAATATCCACTCCAGCCCCGGAGCCCCGACAGATAGCTGTCCCGGTGGAATATGAGCATGGGTCGTTCCTTACTTATTTAGATTCGGGGGCCCAAGCCACTTTTAATCATATTGGCCAATGCAGAAGTTTATGACTTCTTATGCTGGGAAGTATTGGACTCTAACCATATCCGGAACCATCTCTGTGAGCCAACTTCTTATTAGGTCCGATCACCGCGCCACCTACGGCATTTCCCTCATTTTGAGTTGGCAGGCTGATTTGCGCGCCAGCAACGGACAAGAAACGAAACTTTAAGGTGTGTCCTGTGGTTTGAGGTAACGAATCAGAAACGGTGACAAGAACAGCTGTTTTAATAGACTGTTAGAAATTCCGGTCAAACTAGTGTGGGGTCCTAGGCCCACGGATTGTAATGGATTTTCATAGAGTTCTAGCTAGACGGCTTTTCAACGATTGGCGCTGAAGAAGTTTTGAACACGCCCCACAGTTTGAGTGCCACAGCCTCTCGGCGTGGGATTAGATAGTAGATTAGATAGTTTTCCTAGTGGGGGGGGGGAAACTTTCCACCCTTTTTTACGATTGCCATAGGCAATTTTGACCAACAGGGATGGATACTATATAATGCCTTAGTGTCCAATACTTCCCAGGATAAGAAGTCATCAACTTCTGGCCAATGGAGACATATCTGTATCCGAGGGATCGATGATCCGGATATTCGCAATGAATCGCGAACTGTCATCTTAGGTGACGGCCATTATATTTTTACGCGGGGAAAGGTCGAGTTATCCTTCCGAATAGGATCTCTAACCTTTACCCATGACTTTTTGTCGTACCTTTTTGTTTTGTGATTTTATCATAGGGAAGGATTTTCTAGTTAAATATAAGGTTTTGTTAGATTTTGACCGTCTGCTTTGTAAAATCGCGGGGGTGGAGATTCCATTCATACTCCCCACCGACGAGAATCAGGGGCAACCTCCCGCGGTTATTCTAGACAATATCGATAAGACCATAGACTAAACCACTTTAAATGGAAGACAAAGGGAAGAGCTGAAAAGAGTTCTAACTAAGTTCCCTCGGTTGTTTTTGGACGAAGTAGGAAGGTGTCATCTAATTTACCATGAAATTAGAACTGGGGATGCTTCCCCGATAGCCAGTAGAGCGTATAGCCAGTAGTCTAAGAAAAAGATCATCGAGGAGCATATAGAAAAAATTATCCGGGATGGGATCATTCGACCTTCCCTTAGCCCATGGGCCTCTCCAGTAGTATTAGTTGCGGAAAAAGGGAATAAAATCCGATTTTGCATAGATTTCAAGAAGCTAAAGGGGGTTACCATCAAAGATCCTTATCCTATACCTCGGATTGACGAAACACTTGGAAAAATAGGGTGTCCTAAGTATAATACTGCTCTAGACTTAAAATCCGGGTATTGGCAGCTGGAATTACATCCAGACAGCAAATGCAAAACTGCCTTCATTACTCATGCCGGGAAATATGAGTTTAACGTGATGCCCTTTGGCCTGTAAAATGCCCCCTCAAATTTTCAACGAGTGGTGGATGAGATATTCAAGGAGGGAGATCGTTATTCTGTCTTTGTGTATTTAGACGATATCATAATACCCTCTTCAACCTGGGAAGAACATCTGGAGGCTCTGGAATACGTTTTTCATCGCCTCGAAGATGCCGGGTTAACCTTACAATTGAGGAAGTTTGAATTCGGTCAATCGGAGGCTGTAGTCTTGGGACATATTATTAGTGAATCCGGTATCCATATAGATCCGACAAAACTCGAGGTCATTGTGAATTTCCCTAGGCCTTCCAATGTGAAAGGCGTTCAAAGATTTCTGGGCATGGCCGGCTGGCATGCCGGTTTATTCCCCATTTTTCAAAAATTGCTGCCTCCTTGAATAAATTAAAACGTAAGAATACTCCCTTTGTATGGGGACCCGAAGAGGAGGAGTCCTTTTCAAAACTAAAGGAAGCTATATGCTAGGCTTCCCCCTTGGGGGCCTATAACTCCCAACTACCTTGTATTTTGACCACCGATGCGAGTGCGGAAGGATTAGTGGCTTTTCTGTCCCAGAAGCAGGAAGGCGTGGAGATACCACTTGCCTACGCCAGTACCATGTTGAAGGGCGCGGAAATTCATTATACTACCACCGAGAAGGAATGTATGGCCATTTGGTGGGGAATAAAAAAATTTCGGCCGTATTTGGAGAACCATCCCTCTACGGTGATTACGGACCATAAGGCTTTGCAATGGGAGGGTCCTTATGGGATTACGGGGAAAATCAGTCTCTTAGTTTATAGGCTAAGGGATATTACATCCGGTCAGGACGTGGGAACTCGGAATATCAGTCAGTTTATAGGCTAAGGGATATTACATCCGGTCAGGACGTGGGTACTCGAAATATCTGTCATCTTAAGTTATATCATACCGAAACGGGCCTATGGCCGGAAAATTCATCCTCGTCGGAAGCTGCGGCCGAACGAGGATCTGGTACTGAGGAGGAGGAGACCAGTCCCAACTATCCTGTGGAGGACGACGACCCAGAGGTCACCCCAGCCGTCGCTCTGGACCATAATTCTGACCGATCAGAGATGACGTCCCCATCTGAAGGAACCGATACGAATATGGAAGGATTCTTTCCGATCCTTCGCCTGCTCTCAGGACTCAGTTTATCGCCCCAGACGAGGCTCTAGAACTCATTACTCCACCCCATTCTACTAATTCGGATAGTACCTTAAGCAGTAGAGACGATAGCTCTAGCTCAACTGATGACGGCGAAGCATGTCCAGAAGTCTATGCCAAGCCCTTTAGAATGGGATGGATCCGGGAAGTAGTGTATAGAAATAAGGTCAGACCTGGGGGACCGGTATTGGATATCTATTATTTTCCCCCAGGTTACAGGGTAAAAAGGCTTCGATCCCCCTATGAAGTAGGGGTCTACCTGAGAATGAATAAGATCTCCCGGTTAGATACCGATAATTTCTGTTTTTCTCGCCGCGCTATTTCAAAACCCCCATGGGAACAGGTACGAAAAGCTAACCAACCGTTTTCCCGTAACTAGAGTCCTGGTGGAACTTTTTATGTTCGGTTATTTGCGGGACGAGGGGGAGTGGAAGCTCCCGGGACCCTGATGCTCTCGGCACCCAGAGCAATCATCAGCATAGGAGCCCTGATTAATCAAGAGGAGGAATTGACAGCCCTTATCCCCCTTCCTATGGAGGTGGAGGTTGAATTTCGGGGTAGATGGCCGGAGTTTCCCCCAGGATTGACCCTAGGGACGATGGACAATGTTCGACTCTCTCTCCTGGGATACCAAAAGTTAACCACTCTGGTAACTCCTATCATCATTGAGGAACGCCGACCCTTGGTAATAATCAACATGCCGATAATGCGTCTGTTGGAGATGGGGCTTTGCCCGTGTACAACCTGTCATCTCCGAAGCCATGGGATGGTGAGGATCACTATTCCCCTGCACCTAGACCTCACTCATCCTGTTCCAACCTATTTTCCCCATGCCATTGAGGTGAAGGACCAAGCAAGCCAGGTGAACCTCGAGCCTGAGGTTAAGGACCAAGAAAGCCAGGTGAACCCCGAGCAGAAAGTAACCGCGAGCCAAACGGAACCCCAAAGGGAGGAGGACGTCTTGATCCTAAAACCCGACCCGCAGGATTGGCTAGATCTTAATCCATCCAGGGTGGACGGAACAGTACCTGTACCCAGCCGCGAACCGGAAGGACCAATACCAATTCCCTCCTGGTTGGGCTGTGCCAACTTCCAGTTAGAGCCCGGGAGACGATATGACCATCCGGCAAATTTTTGCCCGCAGCGTCGACCCACTATTTCCTTGGAGAAGCCCAAAGGGGCAAGGCCGACATCCCCTGCTAAACGATAGGAGTTCTCTTCGCCCGGACAACGAAGTCCAGCGATGCCATAGATGTCAGGCAACGACCCACTTCGTCTCGGCCTGTCCTTTCCCCAAGATGAACAAGAAACGAAAATAATAGCCAGAAGCTCTACCATGACTTTTTCTTTTTTGGGTGGGAGAATGTAAGGGCTTCCTTACACCTCACCTGACGTTGGAGAGCTATCTTTAAAAAACTTCCTTCCCGGAAAAATGTACAGCCCGTCTTAGCTAAGAGGGCATACGTTTTTTTTACCAACGGTATAAAAAGTCATGGTCGATGCTTAAAAGGAAAAGTTCGACGAGTAGTGATTGTGCGGGGCGTTAAGCCGGTATTAAGCTAAGTTGTATCTTTTGTTTTGGACTTCGATTTTTCGACATAATAAACATGGACTTTTTGGTAATTATGAAAGGCTACCTTGTCTTAATTTAGATACGTGTCTTTTTAAAAACTTAAACTAGGGTCGGATCTGACTTATTCTAATCTGGATAATTCTGACCGGGGTTCGACAGAACGGTTACAACTGTACTGGAAATGTGGGTCTGTCTGTTTGTATTCTTACAACCAAGGGTACCACCTTCGCAGTTTGCAAATCGAGCAAACGTGTTTCCAAACTCAATACCGCATTCCGAGGGGGAAATAACTCCCTCAAAAGGTGTACACCAGATTAAATATTACAAAGTATTAAAAAAAATTGGTATTATTCAACAAAAAGTGGGATTGATAATGGCGAAGTAATCTCTTGGCGGTTAAGTTGATATTAGGCAAGATTAAATGGGATTACACTTTCAATTCGAAGATTCATTAGGATTAATAAGGTTTATGTAAGATTAAATCGGATTAAATTTTCAACCTGGGATTCACCGGTATTACGCTTTTTGGGAGGGATTCACTGGTATTAAAATAAGAATCCATCAAATATTTTAAGTTTTATCTGGGATTAACGACATTTTGCATGGATTAAGGGGGATTATTTGCTATTAATTTATGTTTATGAAAATAGTAAGGATTATCAAATTTTTTCTGGGATTCACGAAATATTGTGGTTTTTCTTGGGATTAACGGCAATTTTCAAGTATTAAGGGAAATTAATACGGTATTAACCTAAATTTTTAGTATTAAGGAGATTATTTTGAAATTGCAGATTTTTCTTAAGATTATTAAAATTATCTTGGATTACTGAATTTTATTCGGGACTACTCAAGGAGGGTACACCAGATTAAACAAGTAATTACCCCCTCGCCGCATTCATAGTTCAAGGAATTTCGGAAGATTGTATAAGGACGGTTTTATTTTAGAAGCATGGATGGAGGTAGGGTTATGCCTAGAGATGTGAAATTACCGTAATTTTTAAAAACGGTAATTTAAGGGGTAAATTACCGATTGAAATTTTGGGAACACAAAAATGACCGTTCAGTCGGTAATTTTGGGAACACAAAAATTACCGTTCAGTCGGTCATTTTTGGTAATTTATATTTTACTGTGCTTACAATGCATTACTTAAAATGAAGTTTAATTGTGAGCAATACCAGACTGCTTTACACGTATTTGCGGCTTTTGCTACCAAGACGACAGCCGTGGCCTTTCTAATCTGATTTCTAATTAATGATATATTAAAAGACTAATTTCTTGCGCAACTTTTAAATACTGACTAGGGTATGGCGCCTGGTGAGTCATTTTTTAAGTAAACACAGAAATGATTGATTATTTAAGTGTAAAATGAACATTTAATGCATAATAAAAATGTTTGGTAATTTACAACGGTAATTAACCGCCGTAATTTACTGGTAAATTACCATTGTAAAATTACGGTAAGATATAAAACAGTAATTTACGCGGTTTTTCGTAAATTACCGGTAATTTACAGACGGTAAATTACCGACTCGCATCTCTAGTTATCCCCTATATGTACAAGCCAGAATACACGGAAGAAATAGCGCAAAAAAGGCATCGAGTCGTTGAATAAAATGTTAGACATCAGCAAGAGCGAGGCCTTAGCTAGAAATAATAATTGTGATTGCGGTAACTGTATACGAGATTGGTTAAGCAATGGAGCTGAGAATATGGACTTAGACAGTCAGGAAATTTACGAGCGGCTTAATACCTTATAGAGAGCTTTCAGATGGTATTGTAGTACGCCACACCCTCCCAAGTCTTACCGCTGTTCTGGTACCCATATTGGGTGGCCTCAGCTTAAGAAAAAACAACTGATGAGCATTACCGATTACAGGCTTGCAGCCTGTGATAATTGAACCAATCCCGTTCAGGCTCATTTCGGCAGACGCCCCTAAGCCAATGGCGGCGCCGTCGTCTTCGTTATTGAGACAATTTAAATGCTAATTATTTTTAGGAAGATATTATATTTTTTAATAATTTTTACTTTCTATTTAGAAAAAAGGCATAACTTATCATTTAATATTTCAAATTGCTATACGATTATGTATCGTCAAAACGGAAATATAGCCTTGGCGATATGCAAGGGAGAGTAATATTCTTAATTTCACACCTTCCATTGGATTGAACCAAAAAGTAAAGACAGCCAAAGACTGAGCTACGATGAATACGGTGGTTCGTGTTCTGTATGAATAGTTCATAGTTAAATACACATTGACTGCTCCTTTAATGTAAAGAAAGGATAATGACTGCATCGTCGAAGGGTCGTAAGTATAGGTCTGATAGAGAAATAGTGAGCAATATTTTGTCAACATTGTCTGTGTTTCTTTCTAGAGATAATTAAGCTTTAGCACAAGTGGACAAAATTACAGCTTCTTATAAGTACTAGACGTTGGCTACGCTCTCTTCCAAGACCTCCAAGCGCGCCACCTATCACTTTTACAAAGTTGAGTTTGCCCTTTATCCCGTACCTGGAGTTCCGGTTGATGTAAATGGCCGTCAGTGTCTTGATTAGGGTGAATTTTGTCAACGCCTTTATAATTTAGATTTAAAATGTATTATAATATTTTATTTTTAACGCCTGCAGTTGCTAATCGAAATAGTTTAGAATTCAGGTAAATTTTTTCATAAAAAGATTTTGTTTAAAGTAGCAATTACGCTGTCAAGCGCCCTTGGAAGTAACAATTTTGAATTCCAATTAGGTGCTTTTGCTTCAGAGAAACATTTAACCAACCGCCTTATTCTATATTCAATATGAAAAGAATAAGTTACTAAAAACATTTACGTATTAGCTAGGTGTTGTTGGGGTGGGGTGGGCGTGTAAGTTTCGTATGTGCTAATGTAGCACATTATTAATGTTTTTTAACTCGCTAAGGTAATATTCGAGATGGCCCAACAGTTAAAAGGGTCTTTTCGTCTATTCAGCTTCCATACACACCCACAGTCTCACAAATATATAACGTAGATTAAAACGCACATTGAAGGGTCTGGAGATGTTTTCAACGACAACTATATATAAAAAACAGCAACCCAGAATTTTTTACTTAGTGCCCTTACCGGCTGAAACAGTATCTCATTCTAGCTATTATTAAATATTTTAATTTGAAACGCTGGGCGTCGGCTCCGATGCAGCCGTCAATCCAATTAAAAACAAACTTGATGGTTGCCGTAATCAAACTGGGTGAATTCTTTGACAATGCCAATCTTGTTTCTTTCCCAATACTTGGAAGAGCCCGAAGAGGACGTTTTCTTAACAAGCACCCGAACAAACTTGTTTTACGTCCATCCGAAGTCGGAAAACTGATGTTTTCACATACTATAGCGCTAATGTACTTCCTTTCGCAATTATTTCATATTAGAAGGTTCAAGGTGGTAGTGGATGTTTCCTTAATCTGTTTCTATCCACGCTTGTTTTTCGTGTACCCGGTGTTAACTCAAAAACACACGCACATACTAAGTGTATTTACCCAATCACACCTAGCTAAAAATCATGCCCACTCCTAGCTTCCGCGAAATGACTAGCTCTACCTTTTCCCAAAATGGCCCCGAAATAAAGAAAGAGTTTCTGAGCAGCGAAGTACATCATTGATCCTGGAATTCTCTTCACTCGCTTGTGAATGATATCAATCATCGTCAAGACTCCTATGACGCAAAGCAACCCGCTCCAAACCTGAAAAGTGTTTTCAGAGAAGCAACGATTAGGAATTACTTTGCTAATAAATAGACGTAATTACAAGATGGCTCTGAAGCAAAGGGCTTAACCTTAACATCACCAGCACTATCAACAGAGTTCTTGGATACGCTGGACATATTTAATGTGCATGAAGGGAGATATTCTGGAGATTTACACGAAGACATATTTCTTAATATTTTATAGAGCTCGGCATTATCTATCCATTATCCACAAATTGGTGGGTAACCGATTATTTATAAAAAAGGTGTGGATTATAATACGATTTAACACGTAAGTTGTGTGGATAATTGTCGAGTATGGATAAAGATAAAATAACGTGGATAATGGATAGATAATGCCAAGCTCTAATATTTTATGTACACTCCGGTCTACATCACTATTTTGAAAGTTAGATTTTACACAAACAAGAGGATAATTTGGAACTGGAGGAATTGTAACTCGTTCCTCGACGAGTAAATCTGATTGGTTGGAATAGTTTGACATTTCGTAACTCTAATTGTTCCGTTACTTTTGGTCGTAGCTTACATGTAGGGAACGATTTGAATATCGCGGTGTAATCATGTTACACCAAATGTCTAATAAGACTTTTATAAAGACTTATCAGATTTTTGGTTATATTATAATATATAATATTTTATATTATAACAGGCTGAAATTTACAGGTAAATTGCCATTGTAAAATTACGATAATTTACGCGCTAATTGGCAAATTACCGGTAATTTACGGACAGTACATCTCTACTTATACAAATGGAAATAGATTTTAAATCGTCGAAGGCTCCGACTGGAGCAGCGATGAACGTGAGATTTTTGGCAGACAGCAATCTTTCATGGGCGTACATGAATGGCTCTGTCGATGTTGTTAAACTATAAACTCTTATGGCGTTTTCGTAATTCAGTGGAATTGCTATCAGGTCTGATTTCTGGAAATGCGTATGTGAAAAACAGTTTGTAGCTGTTCCTTAATGGGAGTATGAAGGGTTTAAACAAGTTGAACTCTTTCGCTTTGAAATTGTACAGTGAAATTCGAAAAGGTTAATGAAAGATAATGCGTCGCTTTTTAAACGACTTTCATGTTGCCTGCAATGTATTCTCGAACATTTTTATTCTGAATTTCCAAGCAAAGCTCAACCAGCCGTTTGAAATAGCCCTTATCAAGAAAAAGAGGAGCTTATAGCGATTTCCACTGGATGCGCCGAGAGTGCTCTCGGGTTGAGAAGATTTTACCGCCCTCGACGAGTTATGGCGGAGAGCCTTTCGGCAGTGGAACACGATCTAACATGCAACTACGTCACACTCGATCACCATCGCTTCCTTGAATTTTTTCAGAGCAAGAAAGAGCAATTCTCTGGCAGTTTTTGGGGTCACTGGACTCTAGGCGAGTGTTTCACTCCGCACTCGTGTTCGCAGTGGCGGACGAAAATTCGTCCAGAGTGCACTTAGAGCACTCTAGTGCAGTTGGTGGACATCGCTTTTAAGTTTACCCAGTTCCTCTCTTCAACCCTTCAAGCTCTTTTTAAAGCTTAATTGATCAGCGAAGTGAGAATATCATTTTTTAATTCACGCAGAAGTGCAATATTTGAGGGCTAAGTGTTTTAGTCAAGGCATTAGCGCAAGAGGGAAGGTAATGCTCGTTGCAATCTCGACATCAATAGCGCGCTATGGTTTACGTATTATCGTAGTGAGATTTTCCAGAAGTTAAAGACAGACTGCGCAGCGGGAGTTGTGCCAATTTTCATATTTTCCTCTCTTATTAGATCTGCTTGTCAACTTGAATAGTACACGATAAAACCGAGGGAGGGAAACCTTTTTCAAACTTAGAGCTTAAATGTTATTTTATAGTGACAAACCTTAAAGGAATCTTTGTTTTTCTCTTTCACGTGTATGTACCTTAAAATATAAGCTCAATTAGGAATGCGTCTTTTACAACACCAACCGCAAACCAAGGGGGAGTTCCCCACTATGAACCTTGAACAAATTTCAATGTAATACAAATTATTGCATCGAAAATTAAGTTTGCTAAGGGTGGATTTAAAATTCATAAAATGAATTCGACTTTTTGGTGAGAAAGACTACATTTTCCCATAGAGATAACGTAGAAATATTTTTCCAAGCGAGGGTGAAATTGGAACTGTTATGAAGACAAGTCACGTAAACATTTTCCATGTGCTTGAGGGAGGGGAGGGAGTGTGAGTTTCGTATGAGCTAATGTAGTACATTATTCATGTTTTCTCTTTCGCTAAGGTAATATTCGAGATGGCCCAACAGTTGGGGTACATTAATATTAAGATCTTAAAGGGACTGTAAAGAAGGCATCAGCGGGTGGGTAAAAATTATTTGAAATACGTCAGAGGCACGTGACTGAGGAGAGGCGTGGTTCAAAGAAGCTTAGTTCGATTTATTTCGAAAACTACCACTTCATGAAATTAGCGCTGCAATCTCGCGAAAAACAAGGACTAGATGTTAAGTTCCACTCCATGTGGAGCCTTTGTATATTGGTATCACGATTACGAACGAAGCGAAACTCCGGCCACAACTACTACTACTATTACTACTATTACAGCCCGGCGGCCGTATTCTGCAGAAAAGTTAAGCTCCTCCTTTAAATGGGCTAAACTTTCTTATAGAGCTATTTCAGTGGGGGAAAAATTTCGTCTGCTACAAAAATTGGGCCTGCCTTTGGCGGACCAGGGCGGCCATTTTGTGCAGATTTTCTCTATGGGCAAATAGCATTGGTGACGTAGCCATTACCCCCTCTGAAATAGCTCTATAGCTTAGTCACTGCCTAGTAAGAATAGCAAGAAACGCTCATAGCTTCCGCTAATGCATGTTTGGAGGCCCTACTCATTCTTGCGTCTGTTTGGCAAATAATGACTGAAAATGAAAGGGCTAGGAATGAATACGAAAAGCTAAGGTTTGAAAATAAAAAAGGTTTAGACTGTAAACCGAGAGTATTCATCATGACCGAAGTGAAAAATTGCAGCCTGAAAATAATGACTAGTTTTGTTTTTTGAAGACATGCTCAAGCGAAGCATGTTCTACTTTACTGTAGATAATTTTCTAAATGCCATGATAGGTTGTTTGAATAACGCCTCCCTGTATTTCGATTATTTTCAATGCTCAATTTGGCATGCACTTTCTTCATGACGGCATGAACTCTCTCTAATTATTGTATTCTCCTTTGTGATTTTTTAGTAGTCATTGTAGATATTCTATTAATTCATTTTCACCAAAGTTTCTTTAATATCCAATTTGGCACGTACTTTTTTTCATTCTCTCATTATAAATAGTTATTTTTTTCGCGTTTAATCCATTTAATTTATTACATGCGCTATATGCGTGTATTTTATTATTTATTTCTCGCATACGTGTTAGTTTACTGTTAACTTATATTGTAATTTAGTAGACGCGTCATTTAATAAGCCAATTAAATTTATTGCACGGGTTATATGCATGCATTGAATAACTTATTAGATAGACTTCATTACATTTTTTAAATTATTTGGATTTTTGTTATCTTTGACTGTTATTAAAAGGTGTTGTGAGCCTGTGTGGATAGTGCTTGTCATTCTCATAGAGCTAAGTGGAGCCGGGGAGGGGTTTAAAAAAGAAGAAAAAGTCTGTTACCGCCTTTAATGCTTTAAAACCATTAATGGCATGTTTTTAATCTGTTCACATTAGGATTATGTTGATAATGTCTAGCTTTTACTCAAGATGACATTATTTATAACCAGCATGCCAGCACCCAATCAGTCCCGATACGCTCTCAAACCCAAAAATTCAGCAATTTATTTTCCACGTGTATTAAACTTTACATATTTCTGACTGTC